>NC_141155.1:127217447-127534166 GCF_053477565.2 Lygodium microphyllum
CTTTTGATTACAATAACATGCAATGAATTGGTGAGTTGAGCGAGCCCACCAACGCTAATATGCTAATAGGCCTAGGAACCATGTGTGAGATCAATGGCTTCGCATGATTAAAAAATAATCAAAGTTTGTGAATCATCCATGTTTGAATCTTTTTAACACTTAGTAGCACTGATGTTATCATCTTTAGGGATGTTATCAATGTCTCTATCTTCTCAATACAATAATGCGCAATAATTTGCAATCGAATTGTTATTAACAGCCGTGTGCGAAGGAGGGGGGAGGGGGGTGTGATTTCCATGGCTTTTCCAATCAAACTGTGATTTTCAAGTGTGCGTGTAGGGGCTGTGATTTCCATCGTTTTTGGACGAATCAAAACTCAGGATATGCGAGTTTTGGATATGCCGGGCACGGCAAGTACACAGAATATGCATGCAAGATTCGTGGTATGATATGATGAGAAGAAAAATATCTGGGAGATCCCGCGATTGAAGCTGGACACACACACACACACACACACACACACACAGAGTCACACGCCCGCGCACGCACTCACCCACCCACCCACGCGCGCACACTCACACACACATACTCTGTGCCTCTGTGCTTAGCTCTTGGCTATGCCGCAGGAGGCACAGTAATGGAATGATTCGATCGCTGCCTATATTGAACGGACCCTGAGCCAGAAGCCGTCCTTCTGCCATGGCCTTGTTTGCCCACCTCAGTCTCCCTTCTTCATCGCCATCTCCCACCCCGTCCCTCTCCTGTACCCTTCCCAGGTGTGGTGGTCCATATGCCTCATCATGTAGCCCCTGCCACACCACCTGGGTGCACGACGACGTCGCCGATGAGCTTCGCGCACCTGCTGCTGGATGCCTGCAAGCGGCCGCAGTTGCTCGGAAGGGCGTGGATTTGGGTGCTTGTGCTTTCAGTCCAGGGAATCCGATGGGAGGTGAGCCACCTCTTCGCTCCAGCCGGAGGAAGATGCTGCACTCAACAAGGAGGGCAGTAGGAGTGTTTGCAATATCTGATTCCGCACCGACCGAGTTGGAAGTGTCATTGCCAGACCAACTTGCAACATCTGATTCTACACTGACCGACTTGGAAGCGTCAATGCCAGACCAGCTTAAATCTACGCCGGCCGAGCTGGAAGTCCCATTTCCAGATCGACTTGCAACATCTAATTCTACACCGACCGACTCGGAAGTGTCGTTGCCAGACAATGTAGCCCACAAGCCACGCCGGATCGCCCTCTTTGTCGAGCCCTCCCCGTTTGCGTAAGTGCCCATTGATTTTTCCTGATTTATTTTGGAGAGATTGTTGGAAACCTTCCTACATCTGCTTCTGAGACGTCATAAACACAACAGAAATTGCACATACGCGCACATGTATCTCTCTGACAGATGATCAATTTTGTATCAACCAATTTGCATGATGACCCAAAATAGGCAGTATAGCGAATCCAAAGTTTGCAAATTTTCTCCCTGATCATGGACTATCAGACCAGCTGTCAATTATGTTTCCAGCAGTAGGATCTACTTCTACAGTAACACAGGAAAAGACAGCCTGGATGTACTGGCAAGTGAAGGGGCTTACGTTCCTTGATTGCAATACGTGTTGCCATTTTAGTGATCATTAACATGTATCTTCTATTGAATGTGCTGTTGATTTTACAGCATTTAATCACTTTCATTAGTGTCCTTTTGAACAAATGTATCTTTCTGCATGACACTCGAAAGGGTTGATTTCAGAACCTAAAGCCCCTATCATCTGTCTGAAATCCAACTCTGAAAATCTGTGGGTGTGAAATATCTGCATTGCAGTTTTATGCAACTCTGTCAAACCGTTGCAAGCATATGCTCTTTGTAGATCTTGGGGGATGGTATGATTTGAGTAGTTAGAATTCTCTAAGAGAGAATGATTTAGAGTCTGGACTCTGAAGGCTACTTCTTCGGGGAGTGAAGAAGTAGACTAGTGACACGTTGTTCACTGCCTTGACCTCAACAATGCATGCACTACTTGCTACAAGGGAGTGACATGTTGTCCACTGCCTTGACCTCAACGATGCATGCACTACTTGCTTCGAGGGAGTTTACGGCAAATTCTTGACCTGTATTGTTTGTCTATCTTTTGGCTTTGACTGATACTAATACCTCACTGTATAGCTGCTATATTTGCATGATAACAGTAGGTACCAGCCTGAGCTGGTGGACCCTGTCGTGTCCATACAAACCCCTTGCACTCTATGAAATTTGGCAGTGGTATTATTAAAAATGGGATGCCAAGATTCTGTGCATGCATATGTCAAGTGTAGGTCAAAATCATTTCTCTGTGGATACATGGAACTTAACTTCAAGTATATTTATTTGTTTTGCACAATGGACGTTCACATATGCCTATTTATGGCAGCTATATTTCAGGTTACAAAAACAGGTTTCAAAACTTTATCAAGTACTTGAAAGAGATGGGCGATGAAGTAAGTAATTGATAGTTTGTGGCTAACAGAAAATTTGAGTGTTGTAGTTGGTTATATTGGGTTTTGCAGCAACTTCAACAATTATGTTTGATTTTCTCAGGTTATAGTGGTCACAACACATCAAGGGGCTCCTGATCATTTCCATGGTGCAAAAGTTGTGCCTTCATGGAGGTATGGTAAAGAGTTTGCATCCGTAGGTGTTGGTTTTGAGTGACCATGCCTATCTGGTGTGTACTGCATTTTGTCAGACAAAAGTTACTTAATCTAGTTATACACGATTGCTGCAGCTTCCCTTGTCCTTGGTATACAGTTGTGCCTCTTTCTTTGGCACTGAGCCCACGCATTATTATGGAGGTTGCCAAATTCAAGCCTGACATTATACATGCCTCATCTCCTGGAATCATGGTATTTCAGTCTGCCATCTCAAGTATCCAATGGTGTGATTGTGATGTGGTTAAGCACAGAATGCAGGATATTCATTGCAATTACCTAGACAAATTCTCATTTTACAATACACACTTCAGAATGATTGTGATAGTTAAGAATTTATTTTATTGTGTTATAGACTGTCACACACTCTAATATAAGCTCATGAAAAATTTAGGATTTTTGATTATTCTATTGTCAAAGTTGTACTTTAAACTCTATACTTAGTATATTAAGTATAATACATTTCAATTTGTATCTATAATGTGACATAAAAGATCAATGCACGTAAAAGAGTAACATAAACTCATTTGATATTTATTAGGTATGCCAAAAAACAAAATGTAACAGAAAGCACAATAAAAGAGTATTTCTTGTTCAATACCCTCTCTGTGTTAAATTGATCATGGTACACTGCATGCATCCAGGTGGTGGGCGCCCTTATAATTGCAAAACTACTTAGGAAGCCATTGGTTTTATCATATCATACACATGTGCCAGTGTAAGTTTGTGTGAGTTTTGCTTTGTTTGGTTTTCCCATTCATTTTTCAAACCTGCTTTTGTCTGAATCATGCATGCTGATAGTGGCGGAGATGTTCCTGCAGGTACATACCCAAATACACTTTCAGCTGGTTGGTGAAGCCAATGTGGCTGATAATAAGTATGTGCTCTAATCCTTGCATTTAACTTCTCTGCAAGTTGCAATAAACTTTTTCTTTTTCATCACCAAAAGTAATCCAGCTGGTATTGCATTGTCACACATGATCACTTGTTTTTTGACTATCTTATGTCATTGTGTGTGGAACCTCCAAAAGAGGAGAAAACCCAGCATGCAATGTAAAGATACAATTTTTCAAAATGCTGCTCACATAATAGGACACAGATTTAAATGTTTACAAGTAGCAAAAGAGAAAATGTGCTTGCAATTGGTAGGCACACAGAGCAACATGGAACAGCAGCTAGAGATGGAAGAATGCTGTTTTGAAATGGAAAGGAACAGAAAACACATTGCTAACTGGTGGAATGTTGCTATTGCTGTTCCCTCTTTGGAATGTGCCCTCTTCCCTTGTAGGGAATGGGCAGGTGAGGGACCAGGTAGGCTAGTCATAAAAAGTTTTGTCCCCACATGGCGGCTTCTCGCTCTTCTTTCCTCACTGCTTGATTGAGTCTGCACACGTGTGTGTGCAACACGCATGAACACAACCTGAAACAGTGAACTGTTCACTTTATCTTTATTAGTACCCATTCCCTTCCCATTCCTGGAAGGGGCCTGGGTGCTCCTATGCCATTCCCTATTTCCCACTCCCCATTCCCTCTTTCTGGTAGCTTTGTAGGCAGGTAAGGGTGTGGAATTCTACAGGGGCGAGTAACTTTTTGGCAGTAAGTGAAGTCATAAAAACAATCCCTAGGTAGGATAGAGCAGGAATAATCACTTTCTCTGTCTTCAATGGTAGAACCATTCTCGAAGGAGTGCTGCATGTACTCATTATTAGAGCATTTTTGATGAACATTGGGCATCTGAACCGCTGTAGTAGTTACTCCAAACTGATCTTTCTCCAAGCCACAAGAAAATTTTTGGTTTTTGGTCAGAAAACTGCATTTTGACCCAATTTTCCTATGTTCATGTTTCTGATATCTTTGCCTATGGTGTGTGACACTTGTCTCATGCTTGCTAGTCACAAACTGTGGATTGAATCCTTGTTACTTGTGCTTCCTTTTTGTCTTTGTTTTACCCTGGCACATCACCTGTCTTATTATACGACTGTTTTTCTACAAGTTGAGATCTCCTACCTTTTCATTGGTTAGTTGTGAGCAGCAGCAAGTGTGACATGCTCTCCTTCATTCTTTTGTTGCATTCTGCCTTCATGATGGATGGACTTGCAGTATGATACCATTAAAGAAAACTCAAACAATGTTGTCACTCTTATCGAATGAGCTGTCGTGAGCCACAACTTAAGCAAACAAAATCAATAACTAACGCTTTGGTGTTAACAAAGAGTATACAGTGCTGACAAGGCCTATCTTAACAGGCTCTAAAATATTTTTCTCCACGCCATTCGTGATCATCATGCATGAAAAAATGTTTGCTTGCCCTAGGTGTGTAGGAGAAGATTTTTGGAACCTTGGAGACTGATTAAGTTGGCCTACTGCCACTCTCTATGGTCCCATCCAACTCTTCATGGATGTGCCTCTCCCATATCCAAAGCCACCACTTATGGAGCTCTTATTGATCAATTTAAAGCTGCAAATCGCCGTCTTCCATGGATTAAAGCCTAGAAGATTAACGAAGCTAGGCCATGGCCACACTCTTGAGTCCCAATGCAACTCTTCCATTGATGTGCTCCTTCTGGAGCCACCACCCATTGAGTTGTAAGATGTGATGTCCTAAATGCATGACTCACCCAATGTTGAAAAGGATTCTTAAATCTTCTATTCTAACAATAACAGGAATACACACAAGGTATGTCTCCAAGAGCCCAAGCTGTGTGCTATCTAGTATGGCATACGCTCTAATACTTGTGTCTCCAAAGCATGTCCTTGCCCAATCCAGGATGGCCGCAACTAGTCTTCACTTGATCTCGTGCAACCATGAGCACTCTAGTTTGTGCTCCTTGAACCACTTGCTCATGATTGCATAGTCGTGCACTGGCGATCATGTTGATGACTTCCTAGGAGAAGATCACGATCAAGAAGCCTTGATGTTGATGATATTGATTCCTCAATTGAGGACCAATAACTTCTTTGAATAGCTAGAAACTCTTGAATTAAAATACAAAGTAGACCAAACTTTTAAAATAATTACAAAGTCAGCCAAGTCATGTAATCCCAATTATTGTCGAATAAAACAACAGCCTAGGGCCATTTTGAATGTTCAAATCTATGACCAATTATGTCTTTATAGTCTAGGGACATCTCTTACAAAGTTTTGACTCTTGTCACCAAAATGTGTCTATTTTGTTGAGGAAAATGTTGTCATATATAGAATTGTAGCTTTGCACTCGTGTGAATCCATGAGTGTGCATTGAGTAGGTTCACTTTGAAGATGACCATAATGCTCTAGGCCATGTGAACTTGTACTTGAACTTCTCATTGTTGCCTTCTCTTTAGAAATGTACTTGTTCTTGGTACTTCATAGTGAGACCACAAGGATACGGGCCTTAGTGCCCAGTCACATTGAGTAAGCAACTCTTGTGCTTGCACTTATCCAAGCAATTATAAAACCTGAGACGTCCGTGTGACATCATCAGCCAAACGCTTCAAAGAATCCTCTAAAGTGTCAATTTTAAACTACCCAATTGGCAAACCGTCTCCACATCCTACTTAGGTCCACCAAAATAGATGCTTGCAATTGTAGACAAGTTTTGACAAGAGAATCTTGCTCCAAGGCACACAAGTGGCTCTCCTATTGAAACTTGATGCTCTAGCCAAATTGTGGTCATCTCTCTCACTAGGACAAACATCATAATCTATGCGAGTATGCTAGACGAAGAGTTTTTTCAAATTCAAGAAATCAAGAAATCCCACTCTTGATGATCAAAACAACTGTCTAGGGCCATTTTTAAATGCCCAAAACTTGAACAACCAACTATGTATTTATGGCCTAGGAACATTTTTGTTACATCCTTGGACATTTGGATGGGTGTTAGAAGCATTTGTTACAATGGTCATTAAGTGACCTAGTGCAAATGCACCAGGGCACTTTAGGGTTAGGGCAGCCGAGTCCTATTTATGGGACTCAAGGCCCTATTGTGCACATCATTGTGTGATACCACTCTTGGTCTCTTTTCATGTAGGTCGTTGCATTCATATGTTGGAATGGTGTGGGCTGGTGGTACAGGACACGAGTATGTTGCTAGCTGTTTGGTTCTATGGCTGTAGACTGAATGTTGACACATAGCAATGCTTTGGGGTTGGGAGGACGAAAATGCAACAATGTACTGCTTGGCAGCAGCCTTTGGAAGTGGAGGAAGGAAGCTGCTCTGAAATGCAGCAACCTGGAGGTACTAGCGGTCAACAGCAAGCATTGACAGCATCAAAGAGCAGCCAAGAGGAGCCATGGGGTAGCTAGAAGGGTTGGCGACAGCAGGCTAGATAAAAGCAGAGGTGTTTGGGGAGTCAGCAGCAGCAAGACAGTGCCACCTGTAGGGTTGATGCAGCAGCAGGTGATGGGCAGGAGCATTGGTAGCAGGGGTGGCAATGGCTTCAAGTAGGTGGCAGCCTTTGACAGGTGGGTGGCTGCTTCAGCCAGCTGGGCAGTATTTATAGGTGTGTGCTGCCATGGGGGTCTTGGTTGAGGTGGTTTTTTACCAATCCCTTTTATCTTCAATGAGGTAGGCAGATCATTGGCACAAGAGAGGTATCTCCCCCGAGTCCTTTGGATCAATTGGGGAGGGTGGTATAGTGTGCAGGAGGGGAATTCCAGGGTTAGAGTGGCACACTTGCTTGTGATTGGGAGGTGCATAGTGCACTGGTGGTGTTCCTGTCGCAAACATTAGGGTGCACAGTGGCACACTCTTGGGATAGCTCATATGAGCTGAAAAAGCCCTAAAACCTATATGAGGATGAGGTAGATCTAAAGTTACTCATGGCAGGATTGGGTACCCTATTGTGGGTAAAGAAAGGCTTTGGATCTAATGTGCCGAAACCTAAATACATGTGATAATTGGGAGGAAAGGGTGGGAATTAAGAGTGCAAAGTAACAAGCTCAGTTGAAACTAATATGCAAGAACCTAAATAGATGTGATAGTTGGGCGGGAAGGTGGGTGGTTGCTCCAGCCAGTTGGGCAGTATTTTTAGGCACGTGTTGCTGTGCAAGTCTTGGTTTAGGTGGTTTCTTACCAATCCATTTTATCTTCAATGAGGTAGGATAATAATTGGCACATGGGAGGTGTCTCTCCTTTGGATCAATTGGGGAGGGTGGTATAGTGTGCAGAAGGGGGATTCCTAGCACTAGGGGTGGCAGACTTGCGAGTGATTGGGAGGTGCATATGCACTGGTGGTGTTCCTATACCAAGACATTAGGGTGCAAGGTGGTACACTCCTTGGATAGCTTATATGAGCTGAAAAAGCCCTAAAGCCTTGTATGAGGATCTAAAGTAACCTGCGGCAAGATTGGGTACCCGATTGTGGGTAATGAAAGGCTTTGAATAGAAGGTATAGATGTCTCTGATTGAATAATTTTGCAGGCCTATAGATTGTTCTCTATATTCTTGTTGGCATCTGTCTAGGTGTTTATAGTGACGTGCATCTGCTTCTTGCATAACAAAAGGAGCAACATAGAGAGAATTGGATTTCATACAATCTGAAAGGATTAAATGGTTTGCTACCAGGCTTGGGCTGAGTCGAAGAATTTGAATTACCAATTGTTGCCGAGATGGTTGTTCTCCTCAAGTGAGAGGTGATCAGTCTTGCCAATTGAGTGCCCCAACTAAGAAGCACCTTGTGAAGAAGGAATATGTAGAGGAGAGTTGGGCTTGGGGGAATGGTATCTAGATAATGAAGAAGAAGTAGTGGAACAAGGGAATGGAAGATTGTCATCTACATTGAGGCCATAATGCTGTATCATGGTCTCCATTGAAGGAGCGACATGATTAGACATATTGAATCCCAAGGTAAAGATGTCTGAGACGCCATGAGTTAGATGTGTGTTGTTCATGCAAACCTAGTTTCTCATGCTAGTCATGTAGGGTGTGTGAAGGAAACTGCTAGGGTTTGCACTGAGGACACATAGAGCGTAGGACCACGATAGAAATACGAAGAGACAGACACAAACTCTGAGGGCAAAACTCAAACCCTAAATGCAAAACTCAAAAACTCAAATCTAAATGCAAACTCAAAACTCAAACACAGAAACTCAAACACAAAGAGAAGAAGGGAGAGAGAGAACACAACTCTGAAGTGAATGAATGCTGTAAATGAATGTTAGAGTGTATAGTGTGCTCAAGGGCAAAGCAATGTCGGAGTGTGACGTCCATCGAAGACAGATCCCAAGTGAGTGTATAGTGTGCTCAAGGGCAAAGCAATGTCGGAGTGTGACGTCCAGTCGGAGTGCTGAATAGTGAATGGTAGCAGGCTGGTCATCAAAATGCAGCAGTTTGGAGGCTGGAAATTGGTAAACGCAGCAGTGTACCACTGATCGGAGGCTAGAAACTGTGCACAGTTGTAAACAGCAGGTTGAAACAATGTCTGAGAGTGTCAGGGCCAGCAATACTGAAAACGCAGGTTGGCTGACCTAGAGATGATGGACAGTAGGTTGAACAGCAGTTTGGGACAGTCTGGAGCAGTCGCCAGCAGCTGAGAGCTGTCACCTACAGCAATGGACAGGCTGAAGTTAATGTGGCTGCAGGCGATGATGACTGGACAACAGATGGAGACGGGTTGCAGGTTGGAAAGTGGGCACCAATAGCAGCAGAGGGTGTGTGGGCTGGTGTAACCTGCAAACAAGGATGATGGCTGAATGGGGGCAGCATGTCTATTTATAGATGTGGAAGGGTGCCCCAAAAATTAGGGTTTTCACTAAACTCTCTTGAACCGCTCCCCGTTTTAGGGTTTCCACTGAACTCTCTCGAACCGCTCCCCGTTTTAGGGTTTTACTCTAAAAGAGCATTTTTAGTGTGTTTTGGGGTTGTTTAAGAGGCTATTCAGCAAGTAATGCATATTTTAGCTCAACAGGGTGCTCTTTAGAAGAGCATAGGCTTTGATACCATGTTAAGAGGAGCATTGGTTTTGATGTGTGAAATTACACACATTGGAGCACTCACTTTCATAGCATGTGAAGATGTGGCAAGACTGGTGATAGCAAGGTGGCTATTGGATCAAAAGGCAGCTGTTTAGGGAGTGATTAACAGCTAAGCTATGCAAGGAGGAAACATGGCAGTAGTAGGCAATTAGTGGCAGTTCTTGTAAAGAAATCATTGTCTATAGATAAATCATATGACAAAGCACAGATTGTTAAAAGAACTTAGTAGGGTTTAGGAGAGATGAATGAAGAATAATGAATAAATACAATGCTCATGTAGTAAACACACTACGCAAGGTGAAGACTGAACCCAAACTCTCGTGTCTTTGGAGGACCGAGGTAGAGGGTATGAGCCGGAGAGTGTGTTGTACTTTGATGGATCCTGAAACTCATCCGACAGCGGCCAATGTAGATTTGCCGAGTTTCAATTACTGTTACACAAGACTGGGGCAGCTCATAGAGTGGACAGCAGCTGAAAAATGATTGGAACAGGCATGTGGCAGCTGGCAGCTGCAAAACACAGCTGTATGCCACCTCTGTGGATAATGACATCAGCACCAATGCAGCAAACATAGGCAGTAAACCACCTGGCAGCAGGAAACACAAAGTGCACCAGCTCACATGACAAATGGTGGTGGCTGGAAAGAACTGCCAGCAGGCCGTATATTGTCACTAGGCAGCAAATGCAGGGTCTGGATGGCTGTGGATTGATCGCTAGTTGATGAAGAAGGGCTGGATGCAGGCACTTGTCAATGGATGGCTTATGGATGACCACCTCCAACTGAGATATCTGCTGGGAAGAGGTGTAGACGGCAGAGGATAGGTGCTAACAATCTGCAAAGGCTGAGTAGTGGATAGCTTGTCTATTTATAGAAGTGTGGATCTTCCCAAATTAGGGTTTGGCTTATGGGACAAACACTCTCTAGGAATGCACACTATTTAATGAACCATTGGTAACAATTGAGTTTTGGGGCTGTAATTAAGAGCTAATTAGTCTATACTGTGTTTTAGCTTAACAGTCTCAAGGAGTGGTGGCAGCACTAGCTACTAGTAGTTGCAGGTTGGCAGCCTTTGACTAATGGGCAGCAACTCCTGAGGATGGATGGAAACTCCAGCCAGTCAGGGGATGGCAGAATGGTGAGGATGATGAAGATATTGATAATGAAGATGGTCAATAGATGGCACAAGATATGGGAATGAGGGATGAAAAATGGATGCCCACAGCATGTCCTCTTAGTTTAGATTTTTGGGCATATGTCCTATGGTGATGACAACTAAAATGCCTTTTCCATAAATAAATCTTTTTGGGGCTGTTTTTTAGTTGAATTAGGCCAAAATGCATGACAATTTTCGTTAAGTAAGGCCTTTAATTTTACTTGCTTGACGTGGGAAACGGAGAACATGGGAATGAGAAGGCCCCATTCTGGATTGAAAAAAAAGTAAAATTTTGATTTTTTTTGAAACTAACTCCATTATTTGAAATAAATACTTACAACTACACAAATACTTAAAAGGATCACTTTAAAGACCATACTACATTAGTCCCCCCCAAAAAAAAGAAATAGAATTGTGCACTATTTCAGGTTGAGAGAGAGAGAGAGAGAGAGAGAGAGAGAGAGAGAGAGAGAGAGATTTATGGGAAAAAAGAGAGTAGAGTTATGAGCGAATTGCCTCAGACAGTGAGGAAAGAAAAGTGAAAAGTGATGATGCATGGGTGGAAGATGAGGTGAAAATAGTGGTTGAAAAGAAACGGGTCCAAAATTTTGGTTTACTTGTTCCTTGTCTATATGTTCTTCACAAGGGAATGAGATAGGAATGCTAATGGCCTTAATAGGGAACACCTTTTGGTATGACAGCTATAACTTTTTACCAATTAGGAATGCATTCTCCATTTTCAAAAATTTCAAATGAGATTCCCCCACTCCAAGCTGCCATTCTCCCCATGGGAGGGCTTTAACAACAAACAAATCACCTAAAGTGGAAGACCTAGTGGGATAACTAAGCCAACCAACAACAACCTTTTGGTCTCCATGTAAGTTTACAAGGTCACTCCAGCAACTTTGTTAGGATAGTAGCATTGGTCTCCTACTTGTGGTATGTTTGGCCCATCTCACATTTATCACGTAGACAAGGACCACATTGGCCCACATGTTGATAAGTATTTCTCTAGGATTTGATGGAAGGAGCTGGGCTGAGATCATCCATTGGATGTGACTGCCCTTGTCTAGTTGGAAGCCATCTTGGCCCACATGTTGATAAGTGTTTCTGTAGGACTAGATGGAAGGAGCAGGGTGGAGATCATCCATTGGATGTGAATGCCCTTGTCTAGTTGGAAGCCATCTCGGTCCCTAACTTGCCCATCATGGATGATGGATTATTTGCCAACCTTGTGGAGGCTTTGCCAAACTGCAAGGGGACTAATTGCAAAGGAAGGTGAAGTTATAATAAATTTGTTGAGGTTGTAGTGGAAATCCATTGTAGGGAAGGCCTTTGATTTCTCCTATGGTGGGTGTTGGCAAATTTGCACCCTCTTGTAGAAGCAACTTCTGGGTCTGCACTCTTGGAGAGATCCTTGTGAGCTCCAACATATTCAAGCTGGCTTGACTCTAATGCTTCCAATCACTGGTGCCTAGGCCACCCTTGGACCCATGTTCAATAGTAGATTGACAAGCCATCTTGGCTGAAGAATCCCTTAATCCTTCCAACTCGGTTAGAGAAAGTTTGGGACCAAGTGGCATAATTGTGTTGTATAGGAAGCTGCAAAATACCAATACCATGTACCACCAAGCTATGGCTAATAGATATAGTTGATCACTAAGGATAAGCTAAAGAAAGGTTTTAAGGTGGGCAGCACTCTTGTTACATCCTTGGACATCCTGGATGGTTGTCTGCAGCATTGGGCACAAAGGGTCACTAAGTGAATGTGGCCAATGCTGGTGGTGCCCATCCATGGTGTCAAGGATGTAACAGCTCTAGCAGGTCAATTTTCACCTAATGGACTTTGGCATCTGCCATCTATGGTGTCCAAGGATGTAACAGCTCTAGTAGTTCAATTTTCATCCAATGGAATTTGGCATCTGCCATCAAGACTAATTGTTGCATTGCTGTGATATTGATGTCACCCAAAATCTGAGGCACCATAGAGTTTGCCTTTGTCGCCCATCTCAAACTTAGGTGAACCTGCTAATCTATGTCAAAGTCCAAATTTGTGAGAACCAACTAACTTATCCCAACTACACCTTCCCACTTGCTAGTCTGCAAAGTTCCCAATGCTAGCTGTAGCCTCTATGCATAAGGTTGTGGTCTTGAACATTGAAGCTTTCTCTCTCTCTTCATAGGAGGCCCCACATTGCATAGGCTTGTGGCTTGAGCTTGGATGAGTAAAACATTCGCCTCAGTGAATAGTACCTTAAGGTACATAGCAAGTGGATAGCGTGGCTTGACTAATCTCTCCAATTGGAATTCATCCCCCGTTTCCCCTCCAATAATCACTTTGTTGTCCATTGATCGTTGGTACAACACAAGCATCTTGCAGGTTCATGGTTCCAGAAAGCCTAGAGAAGCCATGGTCCCCTCCAATATATAGATTCTTTCTAGCAGGCGTGTGAGAAACTTGTTCCAGTTTATTATCTTGAGGAATGACAAGGTGTCATGTCTCTAGTTGAGAAAATGTCCAAAACATGTTTTTCCATCTCTAAAATTAGCTAAAAGATCTTAAGATTACATTCATTTTGAGATGCTCCTCAGTTGATGATGTAATGTCTCTGTATAATAAAAGTCCAAGAGAAGGATAGCTGTCTCATCTCTATCTTTGGTCCACTTTGTAGCCTTGAAGAAGGGTCAGATATAGTATGCCAATCATGGGGAATCTCCAGTATTTGATAATTTCTTAAAAATGAATTTCTCAATAACATGCTTTGGTAAGTGCTCTGATTTCCTGGTGCTACCTACCTTCTTGGTTTACCGGTTATGTAATAAGCTGCGATTTAGTGAATTCTAGTTTCCTGACTTGAATACCTCTCCAAAATCTTTTGGCCAAAGAAGCTAGTGATGCAAATCTGTGGATTCCCATCCAGAACAGTTTTTGAACATCCCTTGGTCAAGCAAACCTGCCTGCATGCATTAAAATTATATATATGTTCCTTGCATGTATACATGTGGTATGCAGAAATCATACGGTATGGAAATTGATGTTCACTTAGTTTCTCTTTTGTTTCTTTTGTAGAAATTCTTCATCGAGCTGCAGATCTAACACTGGTCACATCAAGTGTGGTTGGTAGGGAGCTTCAAGCTGCTGGAGCTGCTGCTGGTAGGTGCAATTTGAGTTTAGGTTAATGTTGTTCATACTAACTATAGTGAGATATCGCTTTCAGCTTACATGCTTCTGATGGGCAATTTGAGATAGCTTAATGTCATTCATGCTAACCGTAGTGAGATATGCTTTCAGCTTACAAGATTCGACTATGGCGCAAGGGGGTGGATTCTGAGAACTTTCACCCACGTTTCAAATCCTCTGAAATGCGGCTGCGCCTCAGGTATCAAAATAAGTTAATGCTTCTCTGCTTTGCAGCAGAAACCAAGCATGCTGTGTCAAATGACAGCAGGAGCTGTGATTCATCATGTGTGAGGCGCTTTTGCTTCGTGAGGACAAAATAAAGTAGGGCAATGGACAATTTGCCAGGAATTTAAAGCTCATCTGATGCCTTATGTGGCTCTTGCCTTAGCAATCACCCAGTTCTGTGGCCGTGCTGTTCTTGCAATTATAAGTTCACTATTGTGGTGTGCTGTAGGGGTTCCCTGGGTGTGCTGCTCAAACAAGGACTCTTTATGTGTTCAGCGTCTACATGCAAATAGGGTCAATAAGAAATGGCATCTCCATGGAGTGTTCAGGGTTCACCATTTTATAATGAAGACACTGTTTTGTTGGTTACTGACATGACAACTTTGTGGTTTTCAGTGCTGGTGAACCTGATAGACCTCTCATTGTACATGTGGGGCGTTTAGGTGCAGAGAAGAACCTTGATTTTTTGAAAATGTAAGTCACTAATTATGCTTCATACAATAATTTCAGAGGGAAGGATGCAGAAATGCGTCAGTAATGTGAACTGTAATGGCTGCTGTATTTTCCTTGAAACATGCTATTTTTTGCAAGCAGAGTGTTGGAAAGGATGCCTGAGGCACGACTTGCATTTGTGGGTGATGGTCCTTGGAGGTAAGGATTTGTGCACTATGCTAAGGTGCCTCTGAACTGTTACATAAGACATAAGAGATTTGTCATTCTAAGCCCTTCCCTTATGCTTCTAACAGACATGAATTAGAGAAGATGTTTGAAGGATTTCCGGTTGTATTTACTGGCATGCTTCATGGGGAAGAGCTGTCGCAAGCATATGCAAGTGGAGATGTCTTCATTACCCCTTCAGAGTCAGAAACTCTTGGGCTGGTTGTACTTGAGGCTATGGCTTCTGGGGTTCCCATTGTTGCGGCTAGAGCAGGAGGGATACCGGACATTATTCCAGCTGCACAGGAAGGTGAAACAGGTTTCCTTTACACACCAGGTGATGTTGATGACTGTGTCAGCAAATTAAGAGCATTGTTCACGTCGAAGGAACTTTGTGAAAAGATGGGTGCTGCGGGGCGGGTGGAGGTGGAGAAACATGACTGGCGTGCAGCTACCAGACATGTCAGAAATGAAGAATATAATGCTGCCATCTGGTTCTGGAAGAAACGGCGAAGCCAGCTCTCTCGTTGGTTTGCATGGTCCTTCAGACGCACGCCTCTGCGTCAGATTGAATCCGCTGCATGAATATGCATCGCCTTTGTGGCTTGAGTCAACGTGAAGCCTTTCTGTTGTGCAATGGTGGTCCCAACAAAGGCCATTGGCTCTGGTAGTTGTACAGAAGGATCTGTAAGAAGTTCTATAATTTGTGTGTATTTTTGGTGCAGGTGCTGTTTGTGAAGTGTGGACAGTATCTGTTAAGTGTGTTGATTCTCTCTGGTCCAGCATATTGAAGTACTTTGAATTCAAGGCTGTCCATTTCAAAACATTGAAAATTTGGGGGGAGTTTCGAGTTATCTTGAATTTGTGAGGCTACAGTGTAGAGGCCTTTTGAGGCTACTAGTATGGAGGTAAAATGGAACACGTAGTATCCAAAGCGGAATGGTGTTATGTAATATGCTTGGTAAATAGAGAGCAGGGATCTGGCCATAATCCTGAGATCCATTGGCAGATATACATCCCAACTTTGTAACCTGTTATTTACTTAATATGCATAGTATCTATTTGCATCCAAGATGGTAATCAAACCCAAAATTGAAATCTGCAAGATAGTAATCAAATCCTGAGGTTAGCCTCAATTGTATTGCCTGCCAGAAGAAGACAATGATAAAATGGAAAACTCAGCGAAGGATCTCGTGATCTCTGATTTATAAATCTATAAAACTTTGTCCATGCAAGGAAAAAAGCTGTGGTAATTCTGTCAAGAAAGACATGATAATGGTGCCAATTCCAGAGCTAATATGGTGATGTTTCTAACGAGGCCATTTTGCTTGAAGAAAGGACAGTACATTTCCAATTGTATCATGAAGATGCCCGATAGCTGATGTGGAAAAGAAATATGCTCTGAAAAGCCAATGGTTAGGGACAAGGTTTAAGTCGAGAACTTTTGTATCTCATGTTGCCCTCAACTATTGTAAGTAGCATGTAGATTACTCTTCTTCTGCAATTGTGAGAAGCATCAGATTTTTCTTCGAGAATATACACCAGTCACGTGTTTTACATCTGCAATTCATGCTTGATACTTAGTAAAGGACCAAAAATAAATTTAGTGCTATACTTGTGCTCACAAATCATGTGTAAGAGTTATGGTTCTTATTTAGAACCATTGTGTGAAGAGGCGAAATGTTGGTGGAACCCTTTGTTGTTGGAAGCTTAGTAAAAGGCAAGGGCGAGTTGACCGAGTTATGATGACAAATCCCAGGAAAGATCTCGTCTTTTCACTCTCTATGGAAACATTTGAAAGTCTTGGAAATAATTCCAAATATGAGTGAGCTATTAAAAGAGACTTGGTGGCCCAGATATGATAGTTCTCTTCTCAGGAGTTTGCACAAACTGATTTGCAATACAATTTCTCTCCCCTTATATTCGTTGAACCTCTTTGAGCTGGTTCTCATAATCATCTAAAGTTTAATTGTGCATTGGTGCCATTTAAGAATGCCACCACAGATTTCCCCACTAGATTACACAAACAAACTTGGTCTTATCATTTATAGGATAGTTGCTACTGCTGTAGTGAGACCGAAAAATAATTACGAGTCATACTGCCCACAACAAGTTGCAGAAGCAATTTATGGCCTATCTTCTTCCTCACTTGCAAATATGCTGATAATCAGTGTGCAAGTCAAGTCTATCGAAGTACTTAATTTTTTGCAACCTATCATGGGATCATTTGACATTGGGGTATTCACTCGATTGTAACTTTGCATGTAGCTTAAACACCTTTGTGAGGTGCCTTGTTCCTTAGTCATAATAAGAAGTACCCTTCTTGATTCAATTGATTGCCTTTGCTATCCATCTTCCTTACTTCGGCTAAGCCTACAAGGAGGAATAAGGACGCATTGTGCTCAAAACTAAATTTGCGATCTGTCTATTGTTTTGAAGGCAACGCATTGGGTAATTTATCATACTGGCATCATGAAATGCCTTCTCAATAACTGAAGGTCCTATAATCATATTGCGTTTATGAATATCACAGGGATTTCATTAAGATGAAAATAATAGGAATTTCATCAGGATGATAATAATCAAGTGTTTGGTCCTATCAACTAATAATCTCAACTTTTAGTGTACGACCGCTCACCTCCTAAGATAGTGTCGACACATCTTATAATCGTGACCCGAGAGTGAAGCTACTCAAATTGCAACTACATGCCCAAAGAAAGCTGTTATACCTTCGTGTCCTAGAATGGCATCACATTTCCGAGTGGTCGTTTAAAATGATTCCAATATAACTTTCGTACCCCAACATTATTAATGCAACTGTAAATACTCACACAATATGTGAGCTTGATGTCCAAATATACCAAAGGAATGCTCTGTGAACATCCATGGATGGGTTTGATTTTGCTCTCGATTGTGTTAAAATCATACGGCCTAATAAGTTTTAAAGCTTCTAGCAGAGCCACATCTTCTGTTCCATTTGCACTTGTCGGCAAATTAGACAACTCGAAAGAGTAAACAACATCCATGAGAGCAAGGAACAGAAGGTCAACAAATATCAGACGATCAGGCTGAATGGAAGAAAGCTCAATACAAGAAAGGCCAAGGGAATGCATCGGGTCTCCAAGCCTATTCACAAGGGTATGCAAACCCTTTGAAGGTAGTCTCCCTCCCTCTCTCTCTCTCTCTCTCTCTCTCTCTCTCTCTCACACACACACACACACACACACACACACACACACACACACACACACAGAGCTCGCATGCCTTCCTTCGGTTGATAGAAAAAGATTTGCTGCTTTGGATGTGAAGATGAAGATCTCACCTCTTCTATGAACAAACTGTCAAAAATTTTTCTTTCTTAACACCGAACATAAAAGGTTTCTGTTCAAGACAGAAGAAAAATGGCATGCAAGAAAATTTTGGGCCATGGAAAACCAAATCTCATGGCACTCCAGAAGATCGAGCCTGGGGAGGAGGACACGCTTGATTTCAAAGTCCTCTCTCTCATATGTGAGCTTTTCAGCGACTTGTGAAAGAGGCAAAGTCCTGTCTCAACACCTCGTTCCTAGAGAAGGAAGCTCATATAGAGGGGGTTAAGCAAGCCTGGCAGGAGGCCTGCCCCCCCGACTCAACGCAGGCAGTGAGGATCCAATGTTGAATTGAGGCAGCAGGAGCTTTCTCCAAAAAGCATGGGGTCCCTGAAGCTCGAAGAAGAAGGTAACTTATGGCTCTTGCTCTTGATTGCAGAGCTAACCTACTTAATGCTATCTCTTTGTACCCCACTGACAGTCATCATGTATCTTTCTTACAAGAGACGGAAGATGCCATGAAAGATTACATGAAAGTTACAGAGCTGAAGGTATCAACAGGGTGCAGCTAAAGGAAAAATCGAGACATGGATGGAGACTCCCCCTCTACCGTCGTCTTTTAGTCCTTCAAAACCATGCAGAGAAAAGGAAAGGATCGTGGCTATCCCGGATGATTGAGGTGCTCTCCCAACCGAAGCGACTTTCCCATTGCTAGATGCTCTGTAAAGCATCCCTACTCCATTGTGGGCAATGATGGCCTCCTTGCCAAGTTCTTTCCGGCCACCTTAGCAAGCATGTTGCTAGGATGTATGCGGCTTTGCAAATGAAGTACAGGCAACTCGAACAATGTCTAAAATCGCAAATGAAGGATTTGTTAAGCTAGACCCCAAAGGGGTGAATTGTACATGGAATGGGCTAATGGAAGTTGCTTACAATGCTCAATGTAATCTACAAGCTAATTACAAAAGCACCGACACTCCGAATTAAGCACTTTGCGCTAAAAGTGGTTAATCCCCATCAATATGGGTTGTCCATGGTAGATGCATCCACATTGCAATCCATCCTCAATTTGATGATGTCAATAAATTGGGCTCTTGAGAGATGGCATAGCATTTATGGGTTTGTCCATGGTAGCGCATCCATGATGCAATCCCCAATTTGATGATGCTTATAAATTGAGCTCTAGAGAGATGGCCAATTTGTCTCGATCAATATGGATTTTCATAAAATATATGATCAAGCAAGTTGGCAATTCATATTGGAAGTACCTAACATGCTTGGGTTTGTTAAGTACTTTTGCAAGGTGGTTGTGGCCCTCTCCATCAATAGTACAATAGTGGTAATCATCAACAGTCCCCTCTCTCATGAATTCCAACTTTCTAGATCTATGAGGTAGGGATGCCCACTAGCACGACCACTATTTGCTCTCACCATTGACCCCTTACTAAGAATGATTGAGTATAGGATGCAAGTTGGTGCTTTGAATGGCTTGCAACTCCCTAATGGCTCTCATTTCTGCACCCAACACTTTGTTGATGATAACTCTAATCTTGTGGTAGGTAACAAGGAGATGGTCTTCTATCTATGTTAGCATATTTCATAAGTGATAGGTGCGAACACACTTAGAATCACAATGGCACTTCTTTTCCTCTCTAGGAGGTTTTTTCCCCTCTTGGCTTTCTATGTATGCCTATTTACTTTAGGGCAAGCATACTTAGTTTTGTAAATCTTCTTAATTGATACCTCTCAATACAATTTATGTTGTGCTTTGTCAAGCTTCTTCTTCTCCAAACATTGTGTGCATTCTTACAATCCTAAATCCAACAATGAGTATCAACGAGCTTGAATCTCTTGCATAGTCATTAATATCCTCTATTTGATTTTCTCTAATTAGGATGAGATTGCACGATTTAGGTTTGTTTCAGCTTGTGCTTGTATTATTGCCAATATTGTGTAGGCTATTTCATCACTTTGTACGGATTTTTGATTGAGGTAATTTATGCATATAAGAGTGCTCTTAAGTCTATTTTGTTCTATGCTACATAGTATTGGTTGTTTTTGTGTTTATTTTTCTTTATGTAGACAACTTTTGCATCAAGTACAGTCCTTGGCCATTGTTGGCAACAATGACATATTCCATATTTTGGCTATTAATGATAAGTTGAATTGAAGTAACTATCCACTATGGGCTTGTATGCTATGTCATGTATTGGTTGCAAGAGGGATTTGGAGTTTTGTGCATAGAACTGTGATATATTCTAGTAGTATTCTAAAAGTTGAAAGTATAGAAATAAGTATTGTTAAGGATATTGTGCATAGAACTGTGATATATTCTAGTGGTATTCTAAAAGTTGCAAGTACAGAAATAAGTATTGTTAAGGATATTGCAAGATCTAGTTTTGATAGTTAGAAAGTAAAGAAAAATGTATTTTTTTTTTACTAGTAACCTGAAATGTGCAAATACCAATTTGACAAAAAGGGTTGACAAGGATGAAAAGAAAAATGAGTGCAATACATTGTAGACATTGTAAGCCAAAAGATCATGTCATTAAGGACCATCCTAATTTGACTCTAAAAGAGGCTAATAAGAAAAAGACCAGCGTAGCTTGCAGATGCCTCTCCTTCTAAATCAAAATTTGCAAATGTTGTGTAGGATACAAAGTAGGGATTTAGTGTGCAATGTAGTTAAGATGCTTCTTACATGCTTGTTGTATGTTTGTTGTGGATTTAAATGTATGGTACTTTGGCAATGGTACCACTAAGCATATTACTTCTCAACACATGTGCCCACTTCTTTTGGGTGTGCCCCTAAGGTTAATACTATCACATATGCCAATAAATTATCTTATCATGCTAAAGTAGTTGATAAAATAATGTTGACTACTGCTAATGGTAGTGTTTTCACACTTTCAAGTGCTTCATATATACCAAAGATCAAGAAGAATATGCTATCAATTTTTGTTAACATTGACTTAATTGGTAAGTATGTTGATAATAGATGCATAATTCAAGATTTTTTATATTGTGATATAGTAATTGCATCTCATTCATTATATCATGGGATGCACAAACTCAATAATTATGGTAAATATGTAGAAGACATAACATACATAGTTGTAGCTTTTTGGGTTGTTTCATATGCAAAACTTTCGTGTGCACATTTTGGTCATTTGAATTGGGCTAGTTTGTTGTCTTATAAAAAATTTTGTTGGGAGTAAAAGCGCCTCTGCCTAGCCACCCGTGTATTACTACACTAACAATCACCGCCATTGCACGCTGCAGGTGGCGGGTGCCCATCACCGTCACTTTATTCTTTATTCTTTTAATGACAGTTTGAATAAAGGAAGGCCCGGTCACACATTGTGAGTGTTAGAGTTCCCATTTCTAGTCTCTCCCTTTCTTGCTCTTGTTCTCCCGCCATAGCTCTCGAGTCCAACCTTCGATCCATCGCTCCCTTTCAACTGGTATCAGAGCTTTGCTTTCCGACTCTCGAGCTTGGTTTGTGGCATTCTCAGCATCCCATCGACTCCCTACTTGCATTGGGTCTCCTTCTCGACAGCCATATCTGACTCCTTCGAGCTCCTGTCACTCCTCGGCTTCCCGAGCACCTTCCCGACATTGTTGGGCACCTTCAAGGCATTACATCAGAGGTATTTGATCATTTTCTTCAAGTTTTACTTCAGTTCTCAGGTCTCACAGGCTGTAAACAAGTTGTGGGCAGCCATAGCTCACACCTCTTGGAGCTTCCTTCACCTGGATCTTGCTTCCAATCTATCAAGGCTTGCTGCGGCTTGGTGTAGGCCTTCTTTGGCCCTCATTTGTGCCTACTTTGGGCCCCATTGTTGACACGTGGGACAACAGACCCCCTAGCCAATTCACGTTTTTTTTGCGCCTGTTTCAAAATCTGGCCCAAAAAATCACTCTTTTTGTCATATCTCGGGCATTTGGAACCCAATTCAAGCAAGGTAAGAGTCTAAGTTGGGGTTTTGGCACACTCCAGACGCGATGGTGATGTCGGATTTTCCAAATTCTGATGATAGAATCTTCTGCAACAGATTTTAGGTCTGAGACAACATGTATTTGTATACCTATGCTTGTTTGGGCATGACTACATAACTGGTTTGATGCTTATTGCATCCCGATTGATTGGGGGATTGAAGCTATATGTAATGCTGTGATTTTGGCCTGATTTTGGGGCTGGAAATACACAGTTTATAACAGTAAATGCATGCTGAATAATCTTGGGCTGAAGCTATCTTTCATGCTTTGACATATGCCTATTGGTTCCAGATGTATGTCTTGGGTTATGCTATGATGTATTGATCATCGAGGAACGACTTTGAGCTTGCCATTGAATCCGGATGCTTTTGGAAGCTTGCGCTTATTTTAGCCCTCACTTATTGACATTGGTATATGCTTTGACAATGATGCTTCTTGAGTTTATGCATACCCGTTGCCTATGGCTTGATGCTCATGTCATGGTTGATTACCCTATGCATACGTTGAGCTTGAGTGCTCATTGAAGCTCTACCTTGGATGCATTTTGGATTATCTGGAGTAGTCTTGGATGTTACTTGGATTTTCAGAGTTTAAATTGGGATGTATTTGATTGCTTACATGCTTACGGATGCTCTATCGTCTACATGTTTGGGATGTACTATTGATGTATTGTCTTGGACTTATGTCATTGGCACTGTGTCTTGCCTTGGCTTGAGCTCTTGAGCTCGTACATACGACTTTTGTGCTATTGGGAGCATTCTTGAATGCTTATCAGACATTGAGCAAGCGGTATTTTTATGCATTGAGCCGTTATATGCCATTGAGCAGTTACAGACACTTGAGACTTTGGGACTTCTTACCTTTTGGGATGATACATCATATGTCTTGGTTCACTGTATGTTTATGAGCTAAGTCTCAGTTTTGGATCCGTATCTTTGTGAACTGACACCTACTTGTGTCAAGTTTTGGTAGTGGTAGGAACACTTTGCCCCGTTGCCTGGGGGGTGTGCCTACTCACTGGCAGATGTTTGTATGACATACTTGGGTATTGGATTCACGCTTATCCACCGTCATATGCTTATGCTATGCCCGCATGATGCCGGCTTTGGTCTTGGTAGTATCTGATTGCCTTGGGATCCGATTTTGGCACTGTTAGCTCTCTTTTACTGAAATCTGAAATTTATTATAGCAAGTATATATGTATGGACTGACATGGATTTTTCATGCTGAAACACTCTGAAATGATGTACTTTCACTAGTACTTGGTGGACAACAGCTTTGGTTCCACTTTCTTCGTCATTTTTTCTCGATTTTGGTGATTTTTTGGTCATTTTCTGCAGGTAAACAACAAGCAGTTTTGAACAGTCTATAGTCTTCTAGCCTGCATTATGGCGAGTTCGTCCATTGATCATGCTATTTTCAACATCACTAATCTTGATGGTATGAATTACTCTTATTGGAAGAGCCAGATTTGGCAGGTGTTGGTGCAGAAATCGCAGATCAAACCTTTGAGGTTAAGCAGGCATTCGCCTACAACTATACCAAATGAGGAATGGCTTGAGCTTGATGAGTTATGCAAGTCCACCATTGTATTGTCTCTCACAGAATAGGTTTACTACAATGTATTTGAGGAAGAACAGAGTGCATGGAAGTTGTGGGATAAAATCAAGAATCTCTATGACAAGAAAAGTCCAGTGACTCAAATGTATTGGCTAAAGTAGCTTATGGATCTACGCATGAAGGAGAATGTGACTATGTTTGCTCACTTGAGCCAATTCCATGCTATACTCAAGAAATTGACTTCGCAGGACATCACTTTTACAGAGGATGTCACTCCTCTTTTCTTGCTTGGTACTCTTAATGAGTCATGGGATGTATTCCGCACTGCATTATGTGCCTCTATTGCTACCTTGAAATCATCTGATGTTGAGAGTGCTCTTCTACAAGAAGAGGTTAACCATAAGAATTTGGATGCCTCTCGTGTGTCGCATGCTATGATAGTTAGAGGCAAGAATGATGGATATGGAAAGCATGGCAGTGGCAGTGGCCGTGGACGGGATTCTCAAAAGTCTCGGTCCAAGTCTCGTGGGAAGTCACGTAGCAAATCCCGTGGCAGGAATGTAGATGTTACTTGTCACCATTGTGGGAAAAAAGGCCATATTAGGCCACAATGCCATGAATTGCGCAATGAAAGGCGCAAAGATAAGGAGAAAGACAAAGTGCAGGATAAGTATTTTGATCACAGCATAGTGCCTGCAAAGTCCAATGCTAAAATTGAAGAGATCAATGTTATGTAACCTGAGGATGTTGATGATGATGATGATTATATCCTTATAGCTTCTTCTAGTGCTTCATAGATGACAGAGATACACAATATGTATGCACAGTGTTGGCTCTTGGACTTAGGTACATCCTTTCGTGACACCTTGCCGAGAGTGGTTTCATTCATACCGTACTGTTTCAGGTATTGTGCGCTTAGGTGATGACAACTCTCTTGATATTGTGGGCATTGGTGATGTTAGACTGTAGTTTCCTTCTGGCAGTAGTTTTGTTATGCAGGATGTACGTCATGTACCTCCTTTGACATGCAATCTCATGTCAGTTGGACAGCTTGATGACGTAGGTTATCATGTATCTTTTGGAGACTCTGCATGGAAGATCACTCGTGGTAGACTTGTGATTGCGAGAGGTGCCAAGGCTGGCAGTCTCTACCCCTTGATTGTATTAGCTTCTTACCTTGATCATGTTTTGTCTGTGGGTTCTATCCCATATGTATCTCTTTGGCATGCCCGTTTGGGCCATATGTCTTTGAAGGGAATAAAAATGCTTTCTGGTTTGCAGTACTTACCGCCCCTTAATTATGCATGTTTTGATTCATGTGAGCATTGTCTTTATGGCAGACAGACTAGGTCTACGCATAAGAAGTTTGGTAGGCCACGCATGAGTGAGCCCTTGGCATTAGTACATTCGGATGTCTATGGGCCCATGCCTTATCAGTCTATGGGTGGTGCAAAGTATTTTGTTACATTCATAGATGATTTTTCACGGAAAGTTTGGGCTTACCCCATTAAGCTAAAATCCGATGTCTTGGCTGTTTCAGATATGACTTGCATTGGTTGAGAACCAGTTTGGGTATAGGCTAAAATGCCTAAGGACAGATAATGGGGGTGAGTATGTCTCATGTGCTTTTGAGCAGTTATGTGATGAGAGGGGTATTAAGCGTTAGTTGACCGCCCCCTACAACCCCCCAGAAGTTTGGCTGAGCGGATGAATAGAACCATCCAGGAGCGTGTACATAGTATGCTTAGTCATGCAGGCCTACCACAGAGCTTTTGGACTGAGGCAGTTAGTACAATTGTGCATGTCATAAACATATCACCTTCTAGTGGTTTGGATTTCTAGGTTGCAGAGGAGGTATGGACTAGAAACCCCCCTCTTATGCGCATCTCCATGTCTTTGGATGTGAGGCATTTTGCCATGTGCCTAGGGACAAGAGAAGTAAGCTGGATCCCAAGAGTGTTAAATGAATTTTCATTGGTTATGGGGATGCAGGCGAGATGGGTTACCGTCTTTGGGATCCGTAGAGACGGTAACCCATCTCTGGGATCCGCAGGCGAGATGGGTTACTGTCTTTGGGATCCGCAAGCGCGGAAAGTCATCCACAGTCATGATATAGTCTTCCATGAAGACAAGATGCATAGGCAGCCTGAGAGAGTTGTTGAGATCTGCAGGGTCATATTTTAGGAGGAGTCGAGAGCTCCTGCACATCCAGTTGGATAGCCTACAGCTGCAGTAGATGCTCATGGTCAGGGCGTTGGACAGGCAGCTGGGCAGGTAGCAGAGCCTGCGGTCTACTAGAGACAGACATCCACCAGATAGATTTCAGCCCTTGATGCATTATGTCTTGGTTACAGATGCAGGAGAGCCTTCACTTATGATGAGGCTATGTGCAGGGGTGACAGTCACTCCTGGGAGAGGGCTATGCAGTCTGAGATAGACTCCATGCATAAGAATGACACTTGGGATTTGGTTTCCTTGCCTACGGGCAAGAAGGCTTTGCCATGCAAGTGGGTGTACAAGCTAAAAAGTACCCCTGGACACCCCAAGCCGGCATACAAGGCTAGATAGGTAGTAAAGGGTTTTAAGCAAGAGCATGGTGTGGACTTTGATGAGGTCTTTTCTCCTATGGTTAAGATGACCACCCTGCGCTTAGTCTTGGCTTTGGTTGCTCAGCTTGACTTGGATTTATACTAGATGGATGTCAAGTCGGCTTTCTTACATGGGGACTTGCATGATGAGATTTATATGGAGCAGCCTAAGGGCTTTGCAGAACCTGGCAGGCAACACCTAGTGTGCAAATTGAAGAAAAGTCTTTATGGCTTGAAATAGGCACCTAGGGAGTGGTATTATAAGTTTGATGCCTTTATGTAGTCACAGGGCTACAGCCGGAGTGCCATGGATCCGTGTCTTTATACGAAGAAAGCCCGTGATGGTTCTTTATTGATTTTGGTACTCTATGTGGATGATATGCTGATAGTCAGGGAAAGCTCATGATGAGCTAGATGCTCTTAAGGCTCAGCTTAAGAAGAGCTTTGAGATGAAAGATCTGGGACAGGCCGCTCACATACTTGGTATGCGCATTAGACGCGACATGCATCAGTGACTCCTCTACTTGTCACATAGGGAGTACATTCATAAAGTCCTTGAGTGCTTCCGCATGCAGGACGTAAAGCCTATTGGCTATCCATTGGCTTCTTATGTGAAGGTATCACAGGTTGATTTTCCGCCACAGAGATAGATGAGCAGAGGGCCGAGATGGCCAAGATTCCTTATGCATCCGCAGTGGGCAGTCTTATGTATGCCATGATAGCCACTCGTCCAGATATTGCCTTTGCAGTTGGTGTTGTGGCACGCTATATGGCTACACCTGGAAAGAAGCATTGGGATGCCGTGAGGGGTATCATGAGGTACTTGAAGGGCACTATAGATGTGTGCATATGCTATGGCAGCCAGGATACAAGAGTCATGGGGTGCACTGACTCTGATTATGCAGGGCATACAGATAGTAGGAAGTCCACTTCCGGCTATGTATTCACCTATGTTGGAGGTGCTGTTTCTTGGATGTCCAGGGTGCAAAAATGCATGGCACTTTCTACTACAGAGGCCGAGTATGTTGCAGCCACTGAGGCTTGCAAGGAGGCCATTTGATTGGGTCGTTTAGTTGCTGACCTTGGTATTGATGCTATCCCTACACTGTATTCGGATTCTATGAGTGCTATTCAGTTAGCCAAGAATCCAGACTTTTATGCGAAGACGAAACACATTGAGGTGAGGTATCACTTCATACGTGGGGTCGTTGAGGACAAGTCTGTTGATCTTGTCAAGATCTCGACTGACCAGAATCTTGCATATCTGCTCATGAAAAGCCTCTCTATAGAGCGCTTTGCCTTTCTTAGGAGGTTGATGGGCGTGGATGAGATGACGTCTTTCCTCATCCTGTTGTACATGTGTACATGTTGTACTGTCTTTTTTCTTTTTCTTTTCACTCCTCATTGGGGTAGATTCACCTTTAAGTGGGAGGTTGTTGGGGGTAAAGGCGCCTCTGCCTAGCCGCCCGTGTATTACTACACTGACAGTCACTGCCACTGTACACTGCAGGTGGCAGGTGCCCGTCACATCACTTTATTCTTTATTCTTTTAGTGACAATTTGAATAAAGGAGGGCCCGGTCACACATTGTGACTGTTGGAGTTCCCATTTCTAGTCTCTCCCTTTCTTGCTCTTGCTCTCACGCCATAGCTCTCGAGTCCAACCTTTGATCCGTCACTCCCTTTCAAATTTGACATGGTATATTGATTGCCTCTCCTCGAGGGACTTGCAAAACACATTTGAGAGGGCTACATATTGGGTAAAATGCAACATGCTTCCTTTCTAAAAGATGGTTCAGTGGATGAGAGTTGTTTGCAACTTGCAACTTATATATAGTATTATTTGTGGTTCAATGCAACCACTGTCTTTTGGAAACTACTTGTATTTTGTGACTTTCATGGATGATTACTATAGGTATGCATGGATATATGCTTTGAAATCTAACTTTGAATTGTTTTTACACTTCAATAAGATTATAGACACAATTAATTTTTTTGAGAATGAAAAGTGGGGACTCTCCATTCTAAATCAAGAGGGGGAGTATATATTTAGGGAGTTTAACATATATATGGTTGGATGTGTAATAAAATATCAATGCATAGTACCATATACACCACAAAGAAGTGGTGTAGCTAAGATAGAGAACATATCTCTCATGGAGATGGCACAATGCATGATTAAACATCAAGCTTTGCTATATAGTTTTTGGCTTGAGGCTATTTTATGTACAACTTATGTAGTCATCATGTATCCCACCAAGACATTGTAGTCTATCACTTTGTATGAGGCTTGGCATAGTAAAGAGCCATCTATTGGTCATTTGTGTGTTTTTGATTGCTTAGAATACACATTAATAATAGTGAAACAATGAAAAAAGTTAGATGACAAGGCAGTACAATGCATATTTGGTAGTTATAGTACTAAAGGAAAATGTTAGCCATATCATCCGCAAACTATGCATATTTTGGTAAGTTGTGATGTTGCCTTAGTGAAAGATGTTGTTCAACCTTTACTTTCACTATGATACTTTATTGTCTCTTTTTGAAAAATCACATACAATGACAAATGAGGTAGTTTTTTAGCCTATACAGGTTTCCTAGGGTGAAGCCAAATTGTGATGGAAAATGTATTGCTTCAATAATGCAATGTCGAAAGGGTCAAGGACTTATGATCCTTGCAAGGATCCTGACTTTTACAAAGTTGTCTTAGTCCTTGCAAGGACTCTCAACCCCTCAAGGTTGTTCCACCAGTTGACTAGTATTCGAGGCTATCCATCCCTAATTAACGATGCGGATCACAAAGCTCTATATCATATCATAGATTGTCAAGGGATTTACATGCTTAGAGCTTGCTAAGCTTCTTTGCCTAGCAATAATGCACTCAGCCTTTTTCACCACTTAGCTCTCAACCCTAGATATTAAGTAGTGCCCTTTTAGATTTATCTCAAATACTCAAGCATTCCCATTGGATCTTGGGGTGAGTCCAAATACCAATGGCTTCATTGGACCTGCGGATCCAAAAGACATATATCCTTTTCCTATTATTCCCACAAATCCAATAGCCATATATCCTCTTTTTCAATCATAATGTAAACATGTTGGCAAAGGAATACAATTCAATTAATAAACAAATTTAGCTAAAGCAACACTTTAAACGTAAATAAAAATAATTAAATATAAAGTAAATAATTCAAACCCAATTATCACAACTCGATACAATATGGTCTACATCCTTGATGTCATCTTCTAAGTTATTCATTGGAGCTTCTTCCTCAAGTTCTTGAGAAGTACATTCTCTTAAAGACCTCCTTTCCTTCATGGCATCTCTTAGGGGCCATTTTTTAGAGTAAATTTGATAGAGATTTTGCACAATTATGGAGAAATAGAGAAAAGGCTAGGTGAATTTTGATAGAGTTTATGCGTGATTTTAGAGAAGAGAAAAAAAGCTTGGTGGATGTCAATAAAGCTTCTACATGATTGAGGACTAGGGAGAAAAATCTTAACGGATTTTGGTAAAGCTTTTCCACAATTGCGATAGAGAGAGTAAAAGCTTTGTGGATTTTTATAGACCTTCCACGTACATGCGGAGAAGAGGAGAGAAGCTTGATGGATTTCGACAGAGCTTTTGTGCATGTGTAGAGAAGAGGAGAGAAGCTCAATGGATTTCGGTAGAGCTTCCGTGTACTTATGAAGAAGAGAAGAGAATCTCAAGGGATTTCTATTGAGTTTCCACGCACGTGTGGAGAAGAGGTAAGAAGCTTGATAGATTTTGACACAACTCTTGTGCACTTGTGGAGAAGAGGGAATAAGCTTGATGGATTTTGGTAGAACTTTAGTGTAAGTGTGGAGAATAGGAAGAAGCTAAGTGGATTTCAATTGAGTTTTCGTGCAAGTGTGGAGAAGAGGGGAAAAAAGCTAAGACAAAGAGTTTCTCTCTAGCTTCAGGCCCATGCCCATAGAGTGGCATTTCCTCTAAGAGAGTTGTGTGTCTCTTAGGCTACCCATGGGCTGTTTATATAGATATAGAGGAAAGCTCACCTTAAGCTTGAAGCAAGCTATTTTGAGTAGCTTACCTCAAATTAGTGACCATCTAGTATGAATTTAGGAGTCCAAGGAAAGCAAAATTGTGGCCTTTTCACACATATGCAACAGTGTAGCTTGTGCATAAAAATTTTTGTGCCCTGGACAAAACTTAAAGAAATTATAACTTTTGATCTAGAACATAGAATTTGGATTAATTTGAAACATTGTGATTATCATGACAATCTCTACAACCTTATCATTTCATTTCATCTTTTTGAAAAAATTCAAAAGGCTAAACTTTAATGTCCATGTTCTCCCATTAGAAACTCCTATCAATATGTCAAAAAAATTAATAAACCAAGTCACTTTTCTTATTGCTTATCTATGTCTTATGCCTAAATTATGTGTAAAACCTTGTATAATGGGATAACAAAAAGAAGTTGCTTTTATATGTTCTCATAGTGTGGTACTATGCTTTGCCAATTAGATAGCTAAAACAAACTCGTCAAGGAAAGTGGAAGGCCTCAATCCTGATGATTAAAAATCTATAAATAGGTGGAGCTGATTAGTCATGTAACTTTTCTAAACACTCGATAGAGCTATTAGAATACGATCCCCCAATTTGGTAGGATAGCCAAATGACTTGACATTCTTTTAGGGGATCATAGTGTAATTGAGGTGGCCATGGAAGTCTAAAGACAACTCTACTCTCTTTGAACCAAGCATGGTATTAGCCCACTCTCACCTTTGATTGGTTACAAAGCAACCCTTCTTAGGTGGGCATTAGATTGTTGTTTAGGAGATCTTTGTAGTGATCCTTTGAGTTGAGGCCTTAACGTTTTGCTAGGAGGTAGAATTTACTTGACCAACTAAGTCTATGCATTTAGATTGGGTCCAAAAGGTGCTACTCATGGAAACATGTCTAAGCAATTGCTAAACATTGACTCCTCTAGCTTAGAAAGGGGTGGGTATGTCACATCATGTTTTTTCAATTGCAAGACCCTTTAGGAGTAGGCTTTTGTTTCTATGGAACACATAGGAAAGTAAGATTGAGCTCTTGGAACTAGATGTTCCCTATGTTGGTCAACTTAAACTCAAACTAGTGTGGAGCTTAAACTATAAAGAATGCCCAAATGTAGCAAACAAAGAATAGATGTTAAAACTAAGTCAAGGGAAGGGATTATATGTGGATATGGTCAATGTAGATGAGCAAAACAGAGGCACACATAATGACATGGAAAAGATGCCCAATGAAAAGTATAAAGGTTGGATAGAAACTAAAGGTTAGAAAGGGAAATAACCATTAGCAAGAAAAAGGCAATGATCCCAAACAATACCTAGATCAAACCACTAAGGATAAAAAATCATTGGAACAAAAAAGCAACACCTAGATATACCAAAGGCAAAGCCAACTCCTTTACTCAACTCAACAAAGTCCCTTTAGAACACTTGTGTTGAGCTACTAGCACACTTAAACAATGGGATATGAGTGGAGCTCCTATTATTTTACAAGTTCAAGCTCCTTTGATTGAATTGTTCTCACCTAGTCGCTCTACTCTCCTCTCCAAACCATTAGTTCACAAGAAAGCAAGAAAATCAAATGTTTTTGAGGTTGTAGTAGACACATCCCTTATTCCCTTCATTGTAGTCAGCTCGATCCAAAGCTTGAGACACGGACTTATGTTACTTGGATAGCCTTCTCTGCTACAAGAGCAGCAGCAGCAGTAGAGCAGCAGCATTAGTAGTAGTAGTAAGAGAAGAAGAAGAAGAAGAAGAAGAAGAAGAAGAAGAAGAAGAAGAAGAAGAAGAAGAAGAAGAAGAAGAAGAAGAAGAAGAAGAAGAAGAAGAAGAAGAAGAAGAAGAAGAAGAAGAAGAAGAAGAAGAAGAAGAAGAAGAAGAAGAAGAAGAAGAAGAAGAAGAAGAAGAAGAAGAAGTAGTAGTAGTAGTAGCAGTGGTGGTGGTGGTGGTGGTGGTGGTGGTGGTGGTGGTGGTGGTGGTGGTGGTGGTGGTGGTGGTGGTGGTGGTGGTGGTGGTGGTAGTGGTAGTGGTAGTGGTAGTGGTAGTGGTAGTGGTAGTGGTAGTGGTAGTGGTAGTGGTGGTAGTAGTAGTGGTGGTAGTGGTGGTAGTAGTGGTAGTAGTAGTAGTAGAAGAAGTCAAGAATGTTTTACCCTTGTGCCTCACACTCCCAACCTCTCTCTCTCTCAATCTCAATGGAAAGAAAATAATAACATGAGCAAGAGAGAAAGAAGCTTTAGTGCACACATAAGTACAAGCCTTTCATTGTTTTTCCAAGCTTATACACACGAACAATTTTCGAGGAATTCTATTTTATATTAGGTGGCCATTTGTGGGTTGGATCCTTGAATGGCCTTTTGGTCTTGAGACTCTTGCTATAGGATCACTATGTCCTTCCTAAATTTCTATGGAACTCTTTAATAACTTGCACAATTTATGCTTGATGACCCTTGAAATGGAACTTTGATTCTAGGATCATTATATCCTCCCTAAATTTCTATGGAACTCTTTTTAACAACTTGCATAGGCGTATGCTCGGTGAGCTGTGTAATGGATTACATCATGACTAATTAATCATTTGAGGGCATTCTAACAATTTGATGCCATTGGGATTCATCCTTACATGTCTTATTCACTAATGTTCTCTTTTGGTTGCTGCTCTATTTTTCATTCACTTCTTTTGCTACTACCATGGGTTAACATTACACTCCCTTAGATGATGACCAATCTCCTTGGTACCTAGCATCATTGTGTAAAGCACCATACAAGGAATGACCTCTTAATGTCTGAAAAAGATGAGGTGCTTCTTGATGAAGGTATACAACTCGTGATGGTTGAGGAACTGGACCTCCAAGGACTAGTCATGTGAGGCAGAGATGATCGTGTCAGAGTCAATGATTGGGTTGGGGATGGAGGTGACATAGTCCTTGTGGCCCTTGAGGGTGGCTTTCTCAATGGCTTTGAACTACAATATTTCTTTGATTCTCTCTTGGGTTCACATTGATTCTTTGATATACTTGCAATGATAATCACATGCACTCCCACATGTGCGATCAGAGTTAGTAGCAACCCAAGGTATTATTCCACACTTGAGGACTTGATTGGTGCATCCTTGTTGGTGCATTGCATCACTTGGCATGATAGGTCTACAACCAAAGTCTAGGTGTCCTATCCTTGATGTGCATTGGGACAGTGAAGTGGAGAGAGGGGCCCTCGTATAGCCTAGGTGTAGCATGCATGTTCATGCAACTTTTGTCCTTCCTTTTTCTTATTTTTCCTTTTTAAAATATTTTAATATTTTTTATTTTTCTCTCTTTTACTATTTTTAAAATTTCATTTGTGATTATAAACCTATAGTTAGAGTCAGTCACATAGACTCCATCACTAAGGCATAAGGTGTACTTTGGTAGCAAATCAAGAAGGCAAACATGCATAGAAAACAAGGCAAGAACTATAGTATATGGGCAAGCCTTCACCAAAGCGAACTTGAGAGCAATGGGTGCCTTGAATGTGCAACAATCCACCCGCAAGCTCGTAGTAGACCAATGGAGGTGGCACCAACAACAAAAAAAACCAAAGGGACTAGAATAGTAACCAGTAACCAAAAACAAAATTAAACAAATCTCATGTTGGGCATCAAGGAGTCCCTCCTAGAGGACAATGAAGAGAGGGAGAATGGTTGATAAAGTTTCAATCAGAACTAGAGCAAAGAGTAGAAAGCTTGCACAAAGGTAAAGAAAAAGTTGTGGAGGAAGGCTTGAGTATCATAGATGTTGTGGCAGCTTTATAGGCCCTCCAATCCAACATTCAAGAATTGAAGAAGGAGATGGCGGTTGAGAAGCCACCTTGGGAGGAGGACAGTGGTAGGCTAATAGGCCCACCAATCAGCAAGAGTATGGATGACATCCAATTGCATGACAAAGGGAGGCCATAGTGGCTCCCCAATCAACAAGAGTAGCGAAGATATCTAGTCACGTGACAAAGAGAGGCCACATTTCCTTAGAGAGCCTATGTGAGACGTTACAAAGTGAGAAAGCTTCAACCGTTCATGCAAAACTGAGCTATAAGTAAAACTAGATGAAACCACAAAGAATCATGAAAGGCTCACCATCTAGTCTATTCAACTTTAAAGAGAGCTAAAGAAGAAATTAGAGAAGGAGAAAGATTTAGAAATCAAGAATAGGAAAGTGGAAAGCAAAAGCAAAGAGTTTGAAAAAAAGGGAAGAGAGGTAGAAAGTAGAGACAAGTTGCTTGAGGTCAAGTTTAGAGAGTTGGAGAAAAGAAGAGAGGAGACCTAATAAGAAGACGAGGAATTAGAAGATAAGACAAGATAACCAGAGGAAAAGGTCAATGATGCTAAGACAACATATGAGAAGTTGAAGTAGAAAATTAGACAACTAGAGGAAAAGTACAAGGAGATTGAGGAAAAGGAGAAGGCTAACATAAGAACAAGTAGGAAGATGAAAGATGCAAGGAAATGGAGAAGAAGAGTGGTAAACTAGAAGGATTACAAGCTTGAGTGGGAAATCTAGAGGTATTCCAATGGGAGGACCAGGGGTCCTAGAGAGTTGTAAAGCAAGAAAGGCCAAACATGAGAATCTCACCCAGAAGCTCATGGATAGCCAAGACAAATATGATCAGTTGGGCCTTGCTTTCATTGGCTTTCCAATGGTCTATGAGAAAACCCTTAAAAGGGTGATCTAAGGGGTGGAAAAGAAAATTGAATGTGCCCAAGTTGAGATTGTTTATGGCATTGGACATGTCAAATGTCCTATTCCAAGAAAGCATGTTTAGGGAACAAGTGTCTATGGTCAAGCATGTGCTCGAAATGTAGAAAGAGATCTATCATCAAGCAATCCCCACTCTAACCAATATTCTTGTCACTTATTTTGATGACCTAAAGGCCCAATTGAGATTTGCAAATATCACACTATAGAAGTATGATTTTTGGGAAAAATCAAAGCTAACATATGAGTTGACAAGAGGGAGGATGGAGGTCCATTTGTTCATGCATGGATATGATGATGACAATATTAGACATATGGGCTTTTGGACTAGCTACTTCCCTCCTTGATCACAAAATTCTACCCACAGATAGAGGATGGAGAAGAGCCACTAGCCAAAGGAATGGCAACTATTGAAACGGTTCGTCTCCTAGATTGTGATGAAGAAGAACCATAACAGGCACCATAAGAGAGAAAGATGACACAAGAGCAAAGAGAGGTGTGCAAGGGGATGGCCAATGTGCTAAAAGCACCCACACAAAGAGTAGAGGATCCCCTCTCAACATGTCACAGCCTCCCATGTACTAGAAGAAGGGGAAGTGCGAGAAAAAACCATTCAACCACTATGATGAAAGGCATAGAGCTGGCGTATTGAAATGGAAGTCATTAAAGGATGTTTTTTTGGAAAAAGAAAGTCATCTTGTACAAAGGGAAACTAAACACAAAAGTAAACTTGGCAAGGAGAAGTTCAAGATAATAAAACTTTGCTAAATCTTTAGAGGGTCAATTGTCAATTGTTCTTCTTAGTTTTCTTCAGATTACTAATTTGGGAAAATTTCTTCACCATGCACTTTTTTATTATGCATGTAGCTAGTAGAATCTTCTAACATTGGCAAATCCAAGGGCAAGAAGAAGACGGAGCGATCATCCCCTAAACACCTTGATATCATACAAGGACAAAAGAATGCTAATAAGATCCTTCACACTAGAATAGTAATGGAACATTGAGCCGTAGTCCATGCTTAGCATAAGCGAGCTAAAGTACAACATAATAGCCAACCTAAAAAATTTTATTGCTAGCAGCCCAGTAGTGTAGCAATGGATTGTCAAATGTGGGCTAGAATGGTGTGTTGAAGCCATGGTATCCAAGGCCCAATTGAGAGAATGCATAGCCTTCGTTCATGACTATGAACTAGACTCTAGATAGGCCATTGTTTTCTTCATTACCAAAGGCCCCTATCATTGAAGGTGACCTTGCCCTAACATATATTCCTTTACAATATCATGGAGATTGAAAGATGACTCTAGGTAGAAGGGGTGAGTATACATGGCGAACTTGGTATCCACCATATCCTCCAGCATGATTACACAAAAATATCATATAAAATTTTCCCTAAGGTGCAGTGCCATCACTACCTTGTTGATTCCTATATTTATATTAACAAAAAAAAGATAATATTTTTAGTACATAAGGACTTGGTTGTGGTGGTTGTTGAGGGAATTAGCCTTGATCTTGTCCTTGACTTGGCCTTGAGACCTTCTCTAGGCATATTAGGAATAAGTGGGATAAAAATATGAATGGTGTACACAACCATTGGAGCACATGTTTGGAAGAGCTAATGGGAAATAGTCAAAGGGCCATCAAGTGCAACTCCCCTCTCTTGATGGAAGTGGAAAGCTTTCTAGTTGGATATTGAGATGGAAATAATTTGAACATTACCACTAGTGTGCATGATCCAATTGATCTAGACTAATTGAATTCAAAGACCTTTTGAAAATTTTTGATATGGGTATGGGAGCGTCCAATGATTCTCTTGAAAACAATTCATGTATTCTTTTGTCTCCCTTAATAACACATTGGCATTTAAGTGAGAGGTTGTTGGCATAAAGGCCAATGTAGTTGGCTGCCCACCTTAGTTAGTAATGCTCGGTCTATATATTTATTCATTGAGTGATAAGGCAATAAGGTGGTCCTCCTCATAAGAGGGCTATTGGAGGTGACACAAACATAGTATCTTTTTTCTATGTATGTATGTATGTATGTATGTATGTATGTATGTATGTATCTTTTTCAGTAAGGATGAGAATAAAAACAAGAATAAAGTCTATTGTAGCTATTGTAAGGCCAAAGATCATGTCATTAAGGAGGATTGGCTCTGAAATAGGTCAAGAAGAAAGAGGCTAGTATGGCTATTGTAAATCTCTCTCCTAAGTTAGAATCTAGAAATATTGTGCAGGATACAAAATAGGTAGTTATAACGCTTCTTTACATACTCTTGCATGTTTGTTGTAGATTTAGATGTATGGTAAGAAGGCCATTGGCACCAAGTAGGTTTACAAGTTAAAGCACAAGGTAGATGTAGTGTTTATCACTGCAAAGATAGACTTGTGGCAAAGGGTCTAGAGAAGGGTATGGATTTTGATGAGACCATTACTCTCACCTGCCATATGACATCTATTCGTAGCACTTGTGTATAAGCATCTCACAATGGTTGGAAGGTACATCAATGGGACATAAAAGTTGCATTTTTAATGTTGATTTACAAGTGTATGTTTTTTAACCTTGTGGTTTTGTGTAGAAAGGGCAATTTAAAAAAGTGTGTAGATTGAAAAAGACATTGTACAGTTTAAAATAAGCACCTTGGGCTTGGTATGAGTGAGCACCTTGGGATTGGTATGAGAATATACACAGATATTTGATTGCATTTGGTTTTCAAAATAGTCCAATTGAGAGCACTTGATATATCATGAGGGTGATGTGCCTATGATAATTGTGGTTTATGTTAATGCCATGTTTCTAATAAGTCTTAATGAGACACATATTAGTGATTTTAAGGCTGATTTGAATTAAGATTTTGACATGTCAAATTTAGGCCTATTGCATCATTATTTGAGTATTTAATTCAAGCAATGTGATGGAGGTATTCTTTTGTGTTAAATAAAGAATGTTGACACAATATTGTAAATATTTGGTCTTGCGGAGTGCAAGCCTATTGGTACTCCTATGGAGATAGGTTCGAAAGTCTTCATGATACCTGAGATAGATTTGATGTCAGTAGGTTGTTGGATGCTTGATTTATGCATGCATTACAATGCTTGACATTCATTTAGTTTGTAGTCTTAAATATGAGCAAGTTTATCCATAGCTGTGCACTAAGCATTGGTAGATAGTGAAGCTGATCTTTCACTACTTGAGTGGTACTCAACATCTTGGGTTGTTTTATCCCAAGGGCAGATCATTACTACCAGATTTACATACTTTTTTGGATTTTTATTAGGTTATTTGTTATGTCACTAATGTATCCATATGTGGGTTTTCCTTCATACTTGTGTTGGCAGCTCATGCATATTGTGATTGAGCAAGAAGTAGCTCACTATGGCCACTTCTATTTGTGAAATTGAGTACATGGTAACTTTCATGCATATTGTGATTGAGCAAGAAGTAGCTCACTATGGCTACTTCTATTTGTGAAGCTGAGTACATGGTAACTTTCATAGCTATAGTTGAGTGTGTTCATATGCGTTTTGGCCAATTTTGATGTAGGACACTCATTTGCCACTAGATCATTATTGATAGTAGTGGCAACCTATAGATCTTTTCATAAAGGCTTTGCCTCGTGAAAAATTTGAAGCTTTTCAAAAAGTTTTGGGCTTTCTCCCCTTTGTCGATTGATCTAGTCCTTCAAGCTTGGTACTTTCCTATATATGAGTGCCAACTTTTGTTTACACCATCACTTTGAGGGAGGATTTGTTAATTGGCCATGTGTGATCCACATAAGGGAATACAAATTATTTGATAGTCTTTGATGTACTAAGTCAGTTATTGAGTTGCTAGATGACCCAACAACATTTGCATTTTGCAATAGTCTCCTTATGCCATCCATCTCTTGCTACATATATTAATGAAAAACTATGGTCAACTCTAGCATATTATTGAATGTATCTTTCCCTTTCCTAACCAAGGTGTTATATAAGGCTTTCCCTTTCCTAGACAAGGTGCTATATAAGTCTTGCAATCCTATCGATGATTCCTCGCTAACATACTTGTTAATTACAATGTGAAAGCTTTCTAGTGCCACTTTCAACTTCTCAAGCAAGATGCCACCTCTTCCATTGTGTTGTGCCCTAGCGAGGCTATTCAACCACAGTTTAGTAGAATTGGTTTGTGTATCACTCAATTATATTTTCTTTGAAGTTCCCTAGTTTTGCCCTTACATTTTTCCTTGTTTTAGTCCTTCGCATAGTGGGTTCCCTTTATTGTGGGCAGTTCCCCTAATTTGTCTATCCCAATTTTCACGAGCTCTATTCAACTTTAAAAAAAATAATTAAAACCCTAACAATGCCTCTTGCTCAATCATCATTCTTTATTCCCAAAAAATGTGCTTAATGTGACTTACATTATTTGATTGTGTATTGTGATGACTCAAGCTTTTTACTGTTAAAATAATTTGTGAGTATTCAAGCAACCACTCCCAATTTTATAGCTCACTTTCAATTCACACAAGACAATAATTGCACACAAGGATTCTCTATCTCATGTCATAGAGTTTCTTATGATTATGTTGTGACAACAACATCAACAATAAAAATCCCAAAAATTCAAGTAAGTTGTCATCAACTCGTACTAGCAATTTTTAGCTCATGACACTTCCATGAGATTCAATTGATCTTGTTGAAGAAGGCTATGAGATGGTTGTGTTGAGAAGTGTAATTATTGATTTGTGCCATGTGCCAAAGGATCCCTATGTAACAACGATTCATGTGGCAAATAGTTACTACATGTGTGACTCAAATGTGAGTAGTCTAATGATTAGTTCAAGTTAAGTGACTAAGGATTGGGGATCAATTCATGGGATGATGGATTGGCCTTGTATGTGTGACAAGAGGAAATTTGAGTTTATGTGTAGATAAATTAAATAGTTTATGTGCGGTTTGGTTTATAAGTTTTTTATACCAATAAAAAACTTTATGTTTTGATGAGTTGATCAATTTGTGTGTTCAAAAGTTTATGTATCGAGAGGCTAGCAAGGTTCTTGCATCATCAAATTGACATGTTTGAGAGTTGATTAATTGACAAGTTCTTATATCAATGAGTTGAAAAGTTGGTCTATTGATGAGTTGACAAGCTATACATTTATGAATTGATGGGTTTGTGTATTGATGAGTTAATTAGATTTGTTTATCAATAGATTTGATAAGTTTAAGCATTTACATTTTGATAAGTTCCTTATGATGAGTTGTGACACGTTGATGTCCTAACAAGTTGCATTGAGGAATTGAAAGCTTTAAGGTATACTTAGTAATGGGCTATGAAGGATTCATCGGTGCCCTTGGCTATGCGTGAGAAGTAACTACTCACTTGTAGGAAAAACTTCCCCAAAGATCACCCATCTTAGTAATATCATCACTCAAATGTGCTTAATTACTAAGTCACTATTCATTAGGCTAGTTCTTGTTGTTATTTTTATACTATAACATAGTTTTGATAAGCTTATCTTTGGAGGGTTTCTCAAGTACTTCCACTTATGAATCAACATACAACACCTCATTAATAATAAAAAATATTTTCATTATTGAAACATAGTAGGGATAGTTTAAAATGTGCAGCTTTATTATTTTTAAATGTTATGATTTAATTTTTCTAAGCGTGCATGTGTATAATGATGTGCAGTTGTGTGAATGTGATACCTTTTATGTTCCATTAAATGAATTTCCTTTTCAACATAAAACAACCTATTTTTGAAGTGCACATCATTGCTGATTGTTTTATTTTACGTAGAATGTGTGCACACATTGTTTATTAAGGTGAATTGAGTAATGGAATATTACAACAAATACAAGCTACAACTTCAAAGTACCAACTAATTGTTATAATTTGCATGGGTAGGAGCTTGAATCTCAATAAATAATAATACATTTTCACAAAACTATTTTTTTCTAAAAATTTGTAGGTTTATATTCTCTTTACAATTAACATTATCACCTTAGATGAGTGTTATTCCCATGGCACTTGCACAAAAAATGTGATGTTGTTGGAAAGAGGAACTGAGATGTCCGATGAGGGATCTTGGGTTAAGAGTGGTGGTGTCAAAGAACCCAATGTTGGGTAGGCTTTCTTGAAGAAAAAGGAGTGGTAGTGGGCTCTAGAGGCGATCAACTGTTGAGACCCACGGATTGCTTATTGTTTCAAGCGTTCCAAGCCGAGCACTAATGGCTACCTCTCACATAGGCGATGGGCTATCCATCCCTACGAGTGTAATGAGCTTACCTCCATGCTCGATATCAAGTTGCCTCCTCTCCTAAGCACTCTGGTAGCTCCATGATCCCAGTGCAAGCCTCAAGCGAGCTCCATCCTCAAGCTCCATGTCCATTACTGCAAGCAAGAGAAGAAAAGAGGAGAAGATGGAGAGCTTCTCCACCACGGTCCCTCACCCTCACACACTCACTCCCTCACACTCTCACACTCCCTCTCTCAAGCACAAGCTCAAGCAAGCAAGCAAGAAGAAGAAGAAGAAGAAGAAGAAGAAGAAGAAAGCTACTTTTGGGCCACACCCAAGAATGAGCTTCTCATTCACTTTTCAACTTTATATACAAAACCCTAAATCCCTTTTGGGCGGTCACCTCCTTATCCCCTTTTCTATATGGTTGACTGTGGCCTCTGGGCTCTTTTTCCCATTGTCCTCCTATCTTCCTAGCTTCCTTCCTACCGTCCATCTACCTTTACAATTTGCATGGCCGCCACTCTTAAAACAATTCATGGTGCGCCTTGCGCTCTTTTACAAAAGTATTGACTTGTGCTTTTTCTTGTGCTCCTTTCTCCTTGATTTAGGACTATTTTGCACTTGTTGTGTTTCCAGATTCTTCTTTGGTGCACCTTCTCCTTCCATTTCACTTTCGCCTTATCCTTGTCTTCTACTTTAGATGTTTTGGATTTTCCACCTTTTCGTTTGAGGGTTAACATTACCCCCCTCCTAGACGAGTGCCAGTCCCATGGCACTCACCCTTATAGGTAGCAGGCTTTGGCATGCATCGAAGACGTGGGTGGAGGGGACATTGGTGGTTGCCTTGGAGGAGTTTTGGTGGTGGTATGGACAAAAGTCATTAGGGGCACATTGTTGGCCCAGGTGGCTGGTGGTAGGGTTGTTGGAGTTGGTGATAGGGCTATTCTTAGTTGGGAATTACACTGATGGCTTGGCACAGGTACTAGTTTTTTGGGGATTCTGCACGTGACAATTCTTTGGTGGGCTTGCATGATGATAAAGGAAAAGAGTTCAGAGTTGAGTGTTGATGAAGAGCTGACGGTACTTTCGTTGGAGCCTTGCAATACCTACAATTGAAAATTTCTCTTATGTGGCCTCTCCGTGGGATAGTGCTAGTTTTTTTATCATGCACAAGATGTAGATTGATTAGCTTGGGAGACAGGTTGAACTCTAAGCAAGCTGAGAGTATTTTCCTGCACTTGAGGACCCAAACTGCGTATATATTGTGGGCAACATTATGTGAGTGCACATGCATACTTAGATATAACATAGTTATAAGACTACTAGTCTAGTTCCTTGTAGCAATGGGTGGATGAAGCAAGGGTTTGATGGGGTGGGAAAAATTATCGATGTTGAGGAGAAGTACACTTGAAGGATTTTTGAGACATCATTTGTGCTTTTGACAACACGTTGTAGCATAATTGAGCTCATTGATGCCTTAGCTTTGGTGTGGCTGGTGGCTACGTGTAGTGGTTGACGAGTATGGTGTACCTGCCATGGTCTTTCGTGCCTTGATTACCATGATCAATCGCAATGATATTGAGGTGGGGTGCAAAAAAGGAATCGAGCAAATGGGTCAAGGTGACAGGTCTAACCATAGGCAAGACAAACTCCCTAGGTATGTCCTACCCTTGATGTTCCCTGAACAATTGTGGGGGATGTGCAAAGGGCTAGGGGACTAGGGACGGAGCCAGCCGACCAAGGTTACTAGACATACCTAATTTGAGGACCCCTAGGTGTTGTGATGTGATTGTGAGTGCTTTTTTCTATATATATATATATATATAACATGAATACAACCATTGCAATACGTTGAGGCTATCAGCCTTTCATTTGGATTGGGAAATGTTGGAATTCAAAGGTTGTGAAAATGGATATTACAAAGATGATTGTGTTACTAGCCTCGTTTATAGGGGAACAATTGTTGAGATGGGGAGATACACTTGAGATTTTGCAAAACTCTTTGTAACATGTGATGTTAGTACAATTGAGGTAATAACTGCCATGAGCCAAATGTAGAGTTTGACCCAGAAGGAGAGAGTAGCCAATGACTATGCTTTGGGCCATGCGATGTGGGCGGACTGTAAGGGTGATTTTCACTTTCGGTAGTGAGGCTTCCATCATGGCTCTTTGTGGAGTTGGTGGTTTTGTGGTACCTTGGACATTGAATGTTTTCGTATAGAGATCTGTGTCGTCTTGTATCCACTTGACAACTTGTGAGGGTACATGCAAGTCATATGTTTCAACTATAATGAATAGGTGCAATGCAAAGAGACATCACTTATCTGAATCCCATGGTGCTGACTTAGATGCATGTCACTTGTTTAAGGCATGAAATATATTAAAAGTAGATATGGAAAGTTTGCACAATTGGAGAATCTGCTCCTTTTAACCATCTAATGACAAAAAGTCATGGCCAGATAGCATTTGGTAAGCATGTTGCACAAAATAGGGGATATTCTATTTGTATGAGGTAGGGTGAGTGTGGGTGGCCAGGCAACTGGGGCGTTGCCGGTGGGGGGCTCCTATCAAGACGGGCAAGGGAGATATTGATTGGGACCCAAATGGTGTAGTCCCTGGCTGTTGCCGTATCAAGAATGCTTTGAAATAGTTCAGCAAATTCCTTCTTGTTTTTAGCTTTCTTTTCTTCTTTTGAGCACTTGGTGCCCGAGTGTTTAGGGAGGGCCTGCACAGGCCTGTACAACAAGGGTTGCTACCCCCCGGGTGTTCCCTTGAGCCTTTCTCTTCTTGGCTTAGGGAGTTTTTGGCCTGCATCTTGGGCGGTGTTGCTTTGGGCCTCGTCTCTGTGCATACCTCTTTAGGGTAGACAAGTAGCGTTCTAGTGGAGGAGCTTGTGACGTATGCTCCCTTCTATGGAGGAGAGCTTTTTTATAGACTAGTTGCATTGTGTGCTCCATGACGGGCTACTGTGGAGGAACGTGCAAAATGTGAACCAAGGGTTAGGCCCTGAGGCAAGATAAAGCTATTCGCATGAAAGGGATTAAACAGTGGATTATCAAGCGCTTATGATGAGGAGGGGTGAGGTGAGGCATGCATTAGTTGCTGTAGAGGGATGGCCCCCGTGATGACATTCGTTCTACCTCAAATGTGTGGTGGATTTTGGCCAGTAGCAGATCTTTGCTTATGTCAAGTTGCGTGGATTGGCTGTGATGGAATGGAGCAAGACTCGTTTCTAAAAGGAGGGGACAACACCACGTCTACACCCTCAGAGGTGTTGGCCAGGGCTTTCCATGGTGGCAACGAGTGTCATAGTTAAGTGTAGTTCATCACCCTCCTCATTGGAGATGAGTTGCATGCACTGATGTAGGAGCATGTTTTAGTGGTCATTAAGATATTCTTGCTCTTCCTAAGATAGGGGACATGGCAAGTATTCTTCAAGCTGCTCCCTAGGGAATGTGCCCATGTCTGCAAGGACGTAGACACATGCGAATAGTTTGAGTTTAGTGTCCAACTCAGTCAAGCACTCTGTGAAACTTCTATGTTCTATGACGGCTTGCTTAGTTGCTATCTCATGCAAGGTTCTAGGAGTTTCTCTAGGCTTTAGCATAGTTGGGGGGTCGGGCCTAGATGAGCAAGATTGGTCACTGCTAGGATTGCTTATATCCTCAAGGTTTTTGTGTTTCTTCTGAGGCTTTGCTGCTATTGCATCGTAGTTCTCTTCGGATGTAACTGGTATAGTCTTGTCACCTTGTTTTGACAATGTTGTATCCACTCTTGATTGATCAATGCGAGTTTTGTTGTCGATGGATTGAGTGTTGCAATCAACTATTAACGGTAATGGTTGCTTTGATTCTTCAGAACACGCGAATGTGTTTGAGGTTTCACTACCGTTAGGAAAGATGGAAATGGGTTTATTGGTGGATGGACTCGATGCTTTATTCCTCAGCTCTTCAGCGCTCTTGGTCTCAATGTTCTTGGTACCCACAACCACTAGAAACTGCAGTTATTTTCGTTGTTTTCTCCTCTTTTTCTTGGGAGATTGTGATGTATCCTTTAAGGACTCACGACCTTGAACTAGATCAGATGTTGATGTGCTTGGTTTGGGGCTCAGCATTGTCTTCTTCTGGCATGCCCTTATGGGACATAACCATGGCCTGTTGAAAAACCTTGTGAGCTTGTGAGGGTACAAATGCCTCTCCTCTTGGGGAGTCTAGCTTTTTGGTCAATTCTCCCTTGTTTGGCTCCTCATCCTATTCCTGATTGGGAATAGTAGCTGCTAGTTCAGTGGACTGGCTATTGTTGGTGGATTGGGGTGCCAAGTCCTTAGGCAAATCAGAAGTGGTCGTGTCTTTTGTTGCCCGTTGATCATTCACTTGTGCAGGTTGGAGCTAGTCACAATGGATTGCACAGGTATATCCTTAGGCTGAGAGCTAAGGGTGGTGTCATGTCCCACCTCTTGGACATTCGGAAGCCTCGATAGATATAGAGATTGGAATTGAGCAGCCACATTTGACGGCCGATGTTGTGCTTCTTGTGTCCGTTTAGGGAAAGAGGGTGTAGGAGACTTGGGACTCCTAAGTAGCTTTGACATTGACTAGAAGATTTGCTCATGGCTATTAGATGACTCTAGCATTTGCTTTATTGAGAAATTAGCCTTATCATGAGCAACATTGTGCCTGTGGTGCTCATTATCCCCTTGCGAAGTCAAAGGTTCCTTGGATCCTCTTATTGTGCACACTCGATGGTTACATCTGATAGTCACTTGTTAAGCACGCTAGGCTGAGGATCTATCCTTCGAATAGTCCCATTTGGTTTCTTGATCACTCCAATGTTTTTGACTTGAGACTTGTTTTTTAATTTAGATTTCCTCCTATGCTTCTTTGCTCCTGATACGTCCTAGCCTTCAGCTGATAGAGGTGGTTTAGGAGGGGGTTTTGGTACCCAAATCCATTGGTGACCTGCGTAATATCCTTGAGCACGTAGCAACGCTTTGGAAATCCATCGCGGTGTTGTGCTGGCTCTCCATCAATACCTTCATTTATAAAACTTGGGCTTCTCTTATGGTCTTCTACGATATTTGTAAGTCCAAAGCCTGTCCTTGGCATTGTCTCCTGACCTTGTTTCAAGCATGGTCTCGCTCACTAGCCCACTCTGTTCAACATGAGCTTCTATCAACTCCCTCAACAAGTCCTTGCTCTCATCACTAGACTTGCCTGCTATGTTCGAATGTTCCTTGTCCTTCCTTTGAGGTTTAATGAGGTCACCCTTACTAAAGGTTGTGATTATCCTCACATCTGGTAGTGTCAGGTGTATCCTCTGTGCTACATAGTCGGCCTCACACTTCATCGCCCTTTTGAAGGGTCATCCTAGGAGGGTTTCCTTTCCACAATTAGCACTATTTGGAGGAACATGGAATAGGATAGGCAAGCTTTCCATTTCAATAGTTACAAGGATTTTGCAATTTCCTATAAGTATTTGTGGGTATCCCCCATAAGGATTAAGAGTTGTACCAGTTGGTGTGAGCTCTGGTTGGCCTAGTAGGGTCCATATTTCATAGGTCAAGATGTTGAAATCAGCTCCTTCATCAATAAGAGCATCGACACAATGCTCTCCTTTTGCGGTGAGTTTGACCCTAAGATAAGTAGGCAGTACTATGTCTTCATCTTCCGGGTCTTGGCTTATAAATTTAAGCCTTCTGATAAATGCCCTTGAGTCCCCCACTACACAACCAAATGTGAAATCTCCACTAATGTCTTGGGTCGTCTATGTGGTGCCATTCAAGGTGCATCTATCGTTAGGATTGTTATGTCCAGTCATCCTCACAGTTGGAGCTTGATGTTGCTGCATTTCGCTTTGACTAGATGCAGTTTGAATGCAACATGTGGTGTGGCCTTTTTTCTCTTATTGGTTAGATTGGCCCATTGAGGTCCTAGGGTCTCTATTTGTCCTTGTTTGGGTATGGGCTTTTGGTTGTTGTTTTGCAAGTGAGAGTCTATGTGTATGTAGAGCCATTACTACACTAGGATCTAATTTGGAGGACATGTCATACCGCGCGTTTTCGCTCCAGCCCACTGGGGAGGTGTGGAGAAGGTAGAGCCCTCTACGGGGATTTGGGGGGGGGGGGGAAGGGAGGTAGTCCCCTTTGGCCTGTAGGGTCGGTATGCTAAACACCATGCATGATTTGAGGGACCATTCGTAGCCAAGTTTTGAACTACTTATTCTAGATTTAAATCTAGTGATAGATCTTGGGGTCAGCTTTAAGTTCTGCAGGTTAAAATATGACAAAATCCAAATTCGGCCAAATAGGTCCAAATTGCAGGGGCCAAATGTCCAATTCGGTCGAAATTGCAGGGGTCTAATGTCCAATTCGGCCCGTCTAAAGGCCGAGGGCCGAATGAGAAAGCACCGAATGCAACTGGTCCGAATGTCAAATTTGGCCAGTTCAAATGTGGTTTGTCCAAGGGTTGAACATCTGATCATTAGTGGGTCGAGTTGACTAGGCCGAGGGCCAAACAATGGATCATTAGTGGGCCGAGTTGATTGGGCCGAGGGCCGAGAGCTGAGTGGTTCGTCCGAATGAGTTTGGGTCAAATGGTCAAGGGCCGAGTTGGGTAGGCTGAATACAAAGTGGTCTGAATGGTGAATTTGGCCGCCTGAATGTCAGCTTGTCTCAGTGGGGTTGGGCCGAGTCGATAGGGCCAAGGGCCAAATATCAAGTTGGTTGAATATTGAGTTCGTTCGAATGGTCAATTTGGATAGATTGAGCGGTGGGTGTTCGCGTGTGGTAGTGGCTGAATGGCCAAATATAAGAGGGCTGAGGGGGCCAAGGGTCAATTCTGGGACTTGGCCTAGAATTTTCATCACTCGGACGGGCAAACACGACACATTTTTTTTAACTGACTTGCACAAAATTTGTCGCGCCAAGCAATCGAGGCCTTCCCATTGGTCGAGTACCTTTAGATCTTAGCTACTCATGCAGGAGAAGGTGTGGGAGTACTTGTTGTGGGCAAAGAACTTCTCGATGACAAGATCGAAGTAGGTCTATACAATGAAGCTCTCTCTCTCTCTCTAGCTCTTCTGAATCCCTGAAATGCAAACTGAGGTCTCCCCTACCACTCCCAGCCTCTTATTACCTTGCCTAGGCTTGCATTCACCTTAATCTTGCTCCCCTTACCAACATTTAATCCATTTTTTTTTTTTGCCCTTCTTTTCCCTGTTTTAGCCTGTTATACAGCAATAGAAACCCTACTATGTGCTCAACTATTTTTCTCCTATCCTACCTAAATGCAACAAAAATCATAAATAAAACACATACACTACTCTAGCCTACCTTTCCAAATCCAAAAAACCAAAGAATTACTTGCTAAGGAGATCGAGTATCTCTTCAAACTCCCTCACTTCCTACCTATCTACCTCAAGCATCGGTTCAGGGAAAACCCTACTTCAATGCTCTATTCGAAGCACGCAAGCACTCAAGACTTGAATCCATTTGTCCCGGCAATGGAACCAAAGTGTAGAGGCAATCAACTACTAAGACCCATGGATCGCTTATTGTTTCAAGTGTTCCAAGCCGAGAACCTACCTCTCACATAGCCGACACACTATCCATCCCTACGAGTGTAGTGAGCTTACCTCCATACCCAATCGAGTTGCCTCCTCTCTCGAGCACTCTGGTAGCTCCACGATCTGAGTGCAAGCCTCAAGCGAGCTCCATCCTCAAGCTCCACGCTCCACGCTCCATGCTCCATTGCCGTAGAGAAGAGAAGAGAAGAGAAGAAGAGAGATGAAGATGGAGAGCTTCTCCACCATGGTCCCTCACCCTCACACACACTCCCTCACATTCTCACACTCCCTCTCTCAAGCACAAGCTCAAGCAAGCAAGCAAGCAAGCAAGCGAGCAAGCAAGCAAGAAGAAGAAGAAGAAGAAGAAGAAGAAGAAAGCTACTTTTGGGCCACACACAAGAATGAGCTTCTCATTCACCTTTCAACTTTATATACAAAATCCTAAATCCCTTTTGGGCGGTCATCCTCTTATTGCCTTTTCTACATGGCCGATTGTGGCTAGGCCCTTTTTCCCATTGTCCTCCTATCTTCCTAGCTTCCTTCCTATCGCCCATCTACCTTTACAATTTGCACAGGTGAGAGTCTGGCGCTCTTAAAATAATTCATAGTGCGCCTTGCGCTCTTTTACAAAAGTATTGACTTGTGCTTTTTCTTGTGCTCCTTTCTCCTTGATTTAGGACTATTTTGTACTTCTTGTGTTTCCAGATTCTTGTTTGGTGCACATTCACCTTCCATTTCACTTTCGTCTTAGCCTTGTCTTCTGCTTTAGATTTTTCAGATTTTCTACCTTGTTCGTTTGAGGATTAATATGGGCCAATGCTCAAGGGATCATGACAGTTGTGGGCCACTGATGTTGATGAGCCTTGAGGAGCTCCATTGCACTTGTTAAGTCACTTGTGCTCTATCTACAATGTGTGTCTACCTTACTTGTGTAGTGGTTTGTATGTATATAAGCGCAACTAGGTTTTGGGTCAAAATCCAAGTGAACTTGGAATATTATCCTACAGTTGAGAACCTAGTTGGTGAAAAGTTGTGGTGCTATACTATTCTCAAGGAGATAGGTCATTCGAGCGTGCCTTGTATATTTTGCGGTTATAAAGGAAACGATCCTCTTAGCCTAATGAAATCAAATCATTCTCTACAAGAACAAAGGGTCCTCTTGGACTAATGAAATTAACTAGTAAAGCACACCACTCATTATCCTATTGCTAAAAATAAAATTTGGCCCCCACAGAAATCCTACTGAAGCACAAAAATAGACCAAGGGGATGGGTTGCTCAGGCCCTACACTAAATGCATCAAACTATTAGCTAATCTCCCCACATAAATAGCAAGGCGCATCCTATGAATATGCCATTGAACGATCTAATGCATCCATGACAGAATAGAAAGATGGTCAATCGCTACTTGGCTCATAATCCATACTAACCATTGACAACCAAAATAGGACATGTTTGCCAAGTAGTCCCCACAGTAGCCCTAGACTAACATCAGGAGGCATTTGTAAAAACCCATACTAACCATCAATGGTCAAAATAGAACATATCAACAACAAGCAATCCCCACAATAGCCCTAGACTAACATCAAGAGGCAAGTGTAAAAACCCCTCAGGACCACATCTAAGAAAGACATCTTCAACAAAGGCATAATTATCTAGGGAGTCTACAAAGTGATTCCACTGTCAAGGAATAAGTTGGCAAGTCAATGCCTCAAATATCTCAAGGGCATCCAAGGTTGCATGATGGTACATTCTTAGAATGGTATCCCTCACACTATAGGTCCCATTCAATTGGTTGATCACTAACTATGAGTCACCTTTCACTAATAATCAATGAATACCACCACATATAGCTAGATTTAACCCCATAAGTAAGGCCTTATATTCTGTCATGTCATTCATAAAAGAGATGCCTAAATACACCCATTTTTAGAACCACTCGGTGCCCCCATACTCACATGCTTAGTAGGTCCTCGGGAAGCTCCATCAAAATATAATGTATAAACCAAGGCTTCATTGATGGAACCTGCCATGGCAATCAACCTAATCATACTTATGATAATCAAAATCTAATCGAGAGAGAGGGTGCAAGACATGTACAATCCCTTCTTCCTCATTGAACTGAATAGGGATGCTAGTAAGAACCCTATGACAATGATGGCAATAGACCTTAATATCCCACGTGAAAGATCCATCTCGCCACTCAGTAATGTGATAATCCTTACTCCACTAGATCACTTTGCCTTGGTGGTAACACCGCTCTAGATATGGATGCTCAAGATAATAAATGATTTTCTCCATCCAATAGACTCGGTACCCTCTGCAAGTTTAAGTTGAATCCTGAAGGACTTGCAAAGACACCAAGTCCGACATCACCTCCTATATGTAGTAGGGCTTCAATTTATTGAAATTTACTTTAGTTTTGAACTCTACTCCTTGCAAATCTACTAAAAGGATTGTAGATCCATTTTTTTCTATAGGAACAATCTTATAAAGGACCATCTCATTTGGGTTCCAACTTGCCTAGGAAGAGCTCACGATGGTCATTATAGTATAGGATCAATTTCCAAAGGTAAAACACACTCTTTTCCATATACTAATTTAAAAGGGGTGTGGCACGTAGCTCTTTTAAATGTCATATTATAAGTCCAAACAACCATACTCAACTTCTTATCCCAATCATGCTTACCTTCAGATACGGTGATGGATAAAATTCCCACAAGCTACTTATTAGTACTCTTTACTTGCCCATTAGCTTGGGGGTTGTAAGACTTAGTCTTATTATTTTTAATCTTCAAAGCTTCTTTCAAAGCCTCAATCACTTTATTTAAAAAATGTGTCCCATGATCGGGCACAAGCTCCTTACGTGGTAAAAAGTGACAAAGAATCTGCTCCAAAATAAAACTAGTCGTTTCCTTGGCATTATCCTTCATTGTAACATAGGCTTCAAACCACTTCGTAAAATAGTCCATTGCCATAATGATATAACACTTTCGTGTAGTCGATGAAGGATGTATAGGTCTAAAAAAATCAATACTCCACTTCTCAAATGATAGTATAGCCATGATAGGAGTCAATGGGCACTTTCTATTCTCCCTAGTATCATGTCTCTGACATGTATCACATCTCTTAACATATGCAAATGTATCCTGGAAAATGGACGACCACTAATATCTAGCTCTCAAAGATTTTGGTGTAGTCAACCATCCAGCAAAGTGCCCTCCACAAGCGGAGTCATGACACTCTTCCAAGATAAATGGAACCTCATCAGGCATAACACATCGATGATAAACATCATCGACCCACCCCTTGTTGATATAGTGTTCTTATAATCAATGAAAATTTCAAGGCTTGATGCCTGATTTTCCTCTTTTCAACCTTCGACAAAGTGGCTCCAATCTCTCTTGTAGATAGATATTGCATTATGGTGACATAATAGGATGGAATGGAGGCTATATCGATTTTGAGTAGACCCTCAAGATCACTACCTTCAATCAAGACTTCCTTTGGCTCCCTAAAATCTACAAGACATTCAATCAAGTGGCTACAACTTATTCAATAATACATATATCATCAAGGCTATCATGTCTAGTCATCGTCGCAGTTGTAACTTGATGTTGTTGCATTCCGCCTTGACTAGATGCAGCCTGAATGCAACACATACGTGTTTTTGTGGTGTGGCCTTGTTGCCCTTGTTGACTAGATTGGCCCATTGAGTTTCTACTGTCTTTGTTTGTCTTTGTTTGTGTATGGGCTTTTGGTTGTTGTTTTGCAAGTGAGAATCTATGCTTATGCAGAGCCGTTACTACACTAGGATCTAATTTGGGGGACTTGCTACAGTGCGCATTTCTCTCCACCCTACTTGGGGGAGGTGCAGAGGGGGCAGAGCCCCCTTTACCGGGGTCCGGGGGGACAGTCCCCTGCGGCCCACAGGGCTATTATGCTAAACACCATACGCTATTTGAAGGACTATTCATAGCCAAGTTTTGAACTACTTGCTCTAGATTTTAGCCTAGTGATAGATCTATGATGTGCTTTCCACTCCATACGGTCTCTAGGAGGTTGGTTTCAAGGGTTAGATGTGTCAAATTTGTATTTTGTTCACCTATTTGATTTTGATAGTTTTTTGCCAAATTCTCAAAGGTCCGATTCTCAGGAGTCTGATTATCAAAATCGAACGTCCGATTCTGGGTTGGTTTGATCGGTCGATCAGACCGGTCCAAGTTTGAGTGGTCTGATTATGGGTTTGGTTTGATTATGGGTTGGTCCGATTCTTGTGCATTCGATTCTGGGAATTAGATGTCTGATTTGACAGGTGTTCGATTTTGGAGTCTCCGATTCTGGATGGTTCGATTTTTGTGTATTCGATTTTTGTGCGTTCGATTCTAGGAGTAACAAGGCAAGAGGGACTCCCAGAATACTTGGAATAGCAAATAAACTCCAAAATACAAATCGACAAACAAATCAAATCCTCTTGCCTTGCTATGACAATAGAAACCCCAATGCTTGTTTTCCTTTCTTTTCTTTGTTTTTTCCTATCCTAGTGTATCCAAATCACAAAGCAAATACCTAACTACTCCAATGTGCTTTTCCAAATCCAAAAAATCAAAAGCCTACTTGCTAAGGAGATCAAACTCCCTCGCTTCCTACCTATCTAGCTCAATCATCAGTTTTTTGGAAAAACCCTACTTTAATGCTCGATTCAGAGCATGCAAGCACTCAAGGCTTGAATTTGTTGGTCTCGGAAATGGAACCAAAATGTAGAGGCGATCAACCACCAAGACCCACAGACCGCTTATTATTTCAAGCATTTCAAGCCGAGCACTAATGGCTACCTCTCACATAGCCGATACGCCATCTCTCTCTACGAGTGTGGTGAGCTTACCTCCATGCCCAATCGAGTTGCTCCTGAGCACTCCGATAGCTCCACGATCCAAGTGCAAGCTTGATCCTCAAGCTCCATGCTCCAAGCTCCATTGCAATGAGCAAGACAAGAGAAGAGAAGAGAAGAGAAGAAGAGAGGAGAAGATGAAGAGCTTCTCCACCATGGTCCCTCACCCTCACACACTTACTCCCTCACACTCTCACACTCCCTATGTCAAGCACAATCTTAAACAAAGAAGAAGAAGAAGAAGAAGAGAGCTACTTTTGGCCACACACAAGAATGAGCTTCTCATTCACTTTTCAACTTTACATACAAAACCCTAAATCCCTTTTGGATGGTCATTCCCTTATCTCCTTTTTTACATGGCCTAGGTGCTTTTCCCTATTGTCCTCCTAACTTCCTAGCTTCCTTCCTATTGCCCATCTACCTTTACAATTTTCCCTGTGCTCTTAAAATAAATCATGGTGCATCTTGCACTCTTTTACAAAAGTATTGGCTTGCACTTTTTCTTGTGCATCTCTCTCCTTGATTTAGGACTTTTTTGCACTTCTTTCTTGTGTTTCCAGATTTTTCTTGGCACACATTCATCTTCCATTTCACTTTTGCCTTGGCCTTTTCTTTTGCTTTAGATTTTCTGGATTTTTCACCTTGTTTGTTTGAGGGTTAACAACCATCATCAGCATCATCAATGCAAGAAAAATCCATATCATCATACCTCGCTCGTGAAAGAATATCGGTTACTGGGTTGTCTTTACCTGCTATGTGCCTGAACTCAGGATTCATGGATTTTATGTACCCAATCCACCTAAGCATGGCAATATCTAGAGTAGAATAACTCGTGATCATACCTAGAAGAGGAAAACAATCAGTTTTGACCACCACAATAGCACCAATGAAGTACTCTCTATCATTCTTGAGAGCTGTGACAATTCCCAAGAGCTCCCTCTTAATCTGTCAAAACCTACATTGCCGCTCGTTTAGGACTTTCACCCAAAACCAAATAGCATACCTATTCCCATCTGCATCGTCTTGGCCAACAACCCATCCAATGGCAATAGGACTAGTATCAACAATAAAAAAAATAGGTCTCCCATAATCATAATTTGCCTTTCGAAGAGTTGGAATAGCTATCAATAATTTCTTTAGTTTTGCATAGCTTTATATGTCTTATGTACCAAGAAAAACATTGCCCTTTCCTCAAGAGTTGGTAGAGATCATCTGCAATATGAGCAAAATGAGGAATTCAAATAAGATAAAACACACAAGCTCCAAGAAACCTACAAACCTTCGAAGTAGAAGAGCAAGTCTTCGCAATCTTCTCCATGGCATCAACCTTCGTAGGAGAAGGCTTCCAGCCATAATATCCACATATATATCCAATAATTAAAACTTCTCTAGCTCCAAAAATAGATTTCAACCCTGACAATGTCAAATTGACTTCCTCTAGCCTGCAAAGAATCCTTTCAACATCTCTAATATGTGAAGACACAAAGAATCTGCATCCATGATCATATAAAGAATCATTCTTCTCTTTCTCCAAGTAACCCTTGATAGGTAAATCATCAATGAAAGGCATGGTAAGCTTAGGAATAAAATCTTATAAGACCTTATTCATCCCATTCATCATATGGGCAACTGAATTAGTAGCTCCTTGCAGAATCGTACACATCGGACAAGGCCTAAAGGCATCTTCATCGTAGTCAAATCTCTGCTCTCAAGGGCAAGCTGGAACTGGTGGTCATATCTGGAATAAAAATCACTGAATAAATAGATAGCACATCCAGCAAAAGCTTCAATAAACTCATCCACAATAGGTCATGCATCAACATTTTGAATAGTGACCTTGTTTACTGGCTATAAGTCCTGTATGAATCTAAGTGTCCCATTCTTCTTAGGAACTATGAACTGTGGGAGCTTTTTCTCAACCGCCAAGACCCACGGACCGCTTATTGCTTCAAGTGTTTCAAGTGAGCTCTAATCGCTATCTCTCACCTAGCCGACGCGTCGTCGATCCTACGAGTGTAGTGAGCTTACCTTGATGCCAATGTGAGTAGCCTCCTCTCTTGCACACCTTGGTAGCTCCACGATTCTCGATGCTAGCTCAAGCATCCTCAGTCCTCCTCCATCTGATCCAAGCTCCATCCTCCATAGCCATGCACGCGAGAGAAGAGAAGAAGAGAAGAGGAGATGGTGAAGAGCTTCACCCACTTGATCCCTCACTCCCACACACTCACTCCCTCACACTCTCACACTCCCTCTCTCAAGAGCACACACAAGCAAGAAGGAGAGAAGAAGATGAAGACTCCTTTTTCCACACACCAAAAGAATGAGCTTCTCATTCACTTTTCAACTTTATATACAAAACCCTAAATCCCTTTTGGGTGGTCATCCCCTTTTCCCCTTTTTTACATGGCCGGCCATAGCCTAGGCCCTTTTCTCATTTCCCACCATTCTAATTTATCCTATTCCCAACTAACGCATACAATTTGCACAGGAGCGAGCCTGGTGCTCTTTTACAAGGATTCGGGAGCGCTTCCACATTTAATGGTGCGCCATTTACTCTTTTACTGTCTCGGGGTGACACAGAGACTTTCTGAGGGTCGTGCCTGAACATTTAAGATTTTCAGGGTTTGGTTACCGGTCAAGGCACCTTTTCCTTCTTTTATCCTGCGCCCTTTTTTTTGCTATTTCCTTTTTTCCATTTTCCTGCTCCTGTGCTGAATTTTCCTGCTCCTCTGTGCTGCGGTAAACACGGTAAACATTACCCCCCTCCTAGCCAAGTGCCAGTCCTATGGCACTGCGGTGGGCAGTAGTGTCTAGTTGGGTGTGCTGCTAGGCGGAACTGGTAGGTAGATGACACTAATTCAAAGGTGATTGTGTGAATGAGAGGTGATGGAGTTTAATGACGATGACCAGGAGAGATTCCGGCGTGCTTTAGGGTTCATGAAGATGCTCGGCATTTCTCACACAGTTGTGGCTTCCATTCTGCGAGAGGGCTGATAGGGGTTCCAGTTGGCTTGTGGAAAATATGGAGCCGGTCGTCCCTTGAGCATAAAAAATGCTTGATCAATAAGAAATCCCTTAGGAGGATGGTATTGGAGGGATTTATCTTGGAGGAAACCCCCCCCACCCCCCCCCCCCCCCCCCCCCCCCCCCCCGGAACTCTGCCTTGACAAAGATATGGTTTGTGTTCGCATTGAAGACCTGTGTCTTTGATTTGAAGATCTTTGTCTTTGATTTCAAGATCTTCAATGCTGCGTTGAAGATCTTCACCCTTGTATTGAAAATCTTCAGGCTTGTGGAATCAATAAGCGATCCGTAGATCTTGAGACGTTAGGCATGCATCTTTGGAAGATGAGGTTCCAAGACCTATGCCAATGGCAGATCTATTACTGAGTACTCCTTTTGCTTGATTTGGTTCAGTCACGGTAGCAATCAATAGGCATATGGTTGGCGACATGAAGTATGTTGGTCCGTCCAATCCCATACAGAAAAGCTCCTGAAATAGCAGCAATGTTGTCATGTCTGGCACATGGAAAACGTTTTGGTCATAATAGGATGCCGTGGGTGATCTTCTTCAGCTGAGTAGCCAGTTCTTGAAACACGAATATAACCTGCAAGAAAAGTTGTGCACTCCCTAAGGGGTGTGTCTGCCTCTCCGTGTAGTGCGTGGTGCCCGTGACAGTGGAACTGGGAGATGGGTCTAACCTTGTGCAAGCCCTTGGTAATGTCCCACACTTGAGGACCCCATTTGTGCCAAGGGAGGTGCGGTGCGAGTGGCTTAGGGTGACAGGTCTAACCAGAGGTGAGTGTTACCTCCCTAGGCATGTCCTGCCCTTGATGAGCCTTAAGGGTGAAGTGGGGGAGCAAAAGGGGCTAGGGGGTTAGGAGCAGAGTCGGCCGACTGAAGCCACCGGGCACGCCTAAGTTGAGAACCCCTAGGTGTAGTGATAGTACTTATATGGTAATTGAGTGCTTCTATAAGTGAGTGCTTGTGTTGTCATGCTTTCTGCTTGCCTTTCGTTCTTAGCTTTTCTCTTTTTGTATATTCTTTGCTTCTTCTTTTTTTGGTTGTTAATAAGGGAAGAAGTTACAGAGGGGGATATGGCTACTATTGCTCATTCTGATCATGTTGGGAAGGAGGTTGGGGTTTGCGGGATCTATTAAGGAAGGGTCGGCTTTGTAGATACCTACGTAGATCTAGGCGAGTTTGGAGTGTGGTGTGGAGAGGAAGGGATGACTACAAGTTGAAAATTGGATGTCGCTCATATTCTCTAAAAGGGCTAGGCAAAACGAGGGTAGGAGCATGGCTCGCATCATGAGACGGGCCATGGCACAACTATCAATCATGTTAGGGTCGAAGAAGAGAGGGGGTAAGTTGTGCTCTTGCGGAGTGGGATCTATCCTAAGGAGAATTCTAAGTAGGCGAAGGTAATTACAAGTGGTGATAAATGTTGGGTTAGGGTAAGAGGAGAATGTGTCTAGAAAGTGTATAATGGCATTACAGAGATCGCTAGGGGTGAAGGTAAGAGCATCCTCATGATTTGTACAATTAGGGTTGTAGATGACTGGGAAATCATACCTTCCATGGGCACTTGGGTCAAAATTGACTCCAATCCTCCGAGGGTATGGCATGTGAGTGGGATCATTACGCTCAGAGTGGAACGTGTTGCAAAAGGTCATCCAAGTGTCCACATTCAACAAACATAGCCTTCTCCTCCACAGAGGCTGGCTTTCAAATCCTAGCATAGATCTTGGCGGTCTGAATACCTTGTTCTGCCAGTATTCGCTATCTACATTGCTCCATGCAGTCGAATGTTGCTCTCTTTCTAGAAACCACCTATCTCTTAGCCTTCCAGCGACACCTATGACTTCGTCCACCACTTTAATGGGTAAAACTCTTCTTAAGTTCGTGGGGAAGCTAAAAGCGAAGTTGTAGGGTTGTCTATTCAGCTCCTGTTGCTCCTAGGTGGTGATGTCTGCTTGGAAGCGCACAGGGTGCTCTTCTAGGGTGGGCGGAATTGGCACTGCGGCCGCTATCACTGGTCGAGACCTCTGTCTAGCCCTGACCTCTTCAATAAACTTCCCCTGCCTTTCTTCTTGGGCAGTCGCTCTCTCTGCAGATGGGTCAGTGGGTGACTGGTCTTCTGGTGTGGTGGCGAAGGGGGTGGATGGACCAACTCCTCCTCTTGAGGTCCCATTTCGAAATTGAAGTTGGTCTCATCCCTCTCTTGCTGTTGCTCTTGCTGCACTGTCTCTACTGTGAAGCCCAATGAGTCTATCTCCTGGGGAGATATCCTTGCCTTTGGTAGTGCATTACGTTGTTCTTCTAGGCTTGGGCTGGCTCTTGTCATTCGAGCCGGCAGCTGTAGTCCTGCTTTTAGTACTCTGCGTGCCATGCCTAGTTTCTTGCAGGCTGTTTCCATTGTCTCGCTGTCTTTTGGCACTGTTACGTCCAATAGGGTGGTCATGAAAGCACGTTGTTGAGCATTAAAGCTCATGGAGATGGCACCTGCCCTGCTTTCCGCCATCAGTTTATCTTTCTTCAGCTGTCCTAGGCGTTGGGCGAGAGTCTTCACCCGTCTTTCATTGTGAGCGGTCCACTCCTCGGCCCTCTTTCTCATATCCTCCAGGCTCTCGCCTTGCCTTTGAGCCAGCACTATCAGTCGCTGCTCTTGGTCTTGCACGTCCCTCTTCAGTTGCACCTGTTTCTCTTGCTCTGCACTCCGCTCCTGTTTTAACTTTTCTACCTCTTGCTCATACCTACGAGCCCTCTCTTCTCGTACCACCTCCAGGTAATTCGTAACCTTATGGATCTTCTCCCCCTGGGCCTGCAGATCCTCGCAAAATCCTATAAGTTCATCATTTTGCCGTCTCAAAGATGCCATGACCTCGGCGTCTTCACTGGCCTTGGTCTCATACTTGGCTTTCGCATCCTCCTTTTCCTGGAGCTGCCCTTTCAGCTCATGTAGTTCTCTCTGAGCTATGGCTAGCTGCCTCGTTGTTTCCAGCTGGAAGGTAGCTCTAGCCTCTTTCTCAGCTTCCAGCTCAGCAGCCGCTGCTTTCTTATCTTCCTTCGCCTTTTCCAGCTGAGCTAGCAGCTGCTTCACGTATTCATCGTATTCTTGTGCTGGCATGCATGTTGTGGGGACGGAGGTGGTGAAAGTTTCTGTTTTTTGTCTCTTTGGGTCCCTTCGCGACTCTGCATCAGCAGCTATAGGTCTCTTAGTTTCGGGTGCAGAGGGCATGACCTCTCCTCCTCCTTGGCCCATCTGCTTGTCGACCAAAAACTGCACCCACCCCAAGACATTGCTGAGATCGACCTTAGGAGTGGAGCCTTGGGTGGCGGTGGTAGTGGGTGTTGTCATGATGAGAGTGGCTAGTGTGGTACGTATGAAGAGAGGGGGAGTTGGAGCCATTGGTTCTTTGCCTTTTCCTTTTGCTGGGGGCGGGGGTGTGATTTCCAGCACACTGGTACTGAAACCAAGTGCTTCTGCTCTATGTGGGCTCTTTGCGCCCTCCTTGTCTCTTTTGTGCTGCTCATCAATGGAGCAACGGGTGGCCAGTGCTATTTCTTCCTCTTCCTTTCTTCTCAACTCCTCTTCAGTCTTCTTCCTCTCCTCCTCTGTCTTCTTTGATTCCATCTCAGCTAATCTTGCCTCCTCTTGCTCCTTCTTTTTTCTCTCCTCCTCATCCTTGAGCAACTCCCTCTGAGCCCTCTCCAGATCTTCTTTTTCTTTTTTCTTACGCTCTTCTTCCCTCTTTCCATGCAGGGCTTTCGTTCTTTGTTCTACGTGCCTCTGTGGGCTGCCCTGGGACTCTCCCTCTTCGTCTTTGTCAGTTTCTGTTTCATCTGAAGACCTGTGTTGTTCTTCTGTGTGAGGTGGGGATTGTGATGGTGACTCGTCACTTCCTTCTTCGTCTCCCTTCTTATCTTCTTCTTCCCATCCTTGCCCTAGTGCTTCTCAGATTATGGCAGTAAGGACTCCTCCAAACCCTATGGTTGAGGCCTTGGAGGACGATGCCTTGCGTGTTGATCTGGATGATGGGGATTCTCCTCCAGTGGCTTTTCCTCCCGTTGCTAGAGCCTTAGCCGAAGCCTCTATGGTTCTCCTCACAAACCCGTTCAGGTTTACCTCGTCCAGTGATTGTGTTGCAATGCTTTCAAGCAGAGGCACGTTGATTCGGATCATTATGGTGTTGTACCTATGACTCGAGAACAAAGTGTGCACCATTTTTGCTTGTAGTTGGATATCTGGGTTTGGGATATTTGCCAAGCTAATCCCATCGTTGGTATGGATCTTTACCTTGTCCATTTCCAACATGGTGTAGACGTCCCTCTTCAATGGCCACATCTTCAAGGTTGAAGATGTGATGGAACTTCAACTAGCTAAAGGCTCTAGCCTCCACCGTGAGCCCGTACTTCACTTGCTCCTCCTCCGAGAAGGGGAGCTTGCCAGCCTTGTCTTGGCTTGCCATGATAGATGCCTACAAGTTCAGCCATTTCCACCATTAGTGCATTTTGACAAGTAACTTGCTGAAAGAAGAAAAGCGTAGCAGATTTTATTGATCTAAAATATTTTGAGTATAGCCTTAACTTTTCTTTTCAGACTTTTACCATTACATTTTACCATTGCATTTCAATTTTTATTGACATTTCATACTTGGTTCACTTTTTAAATTCCACCTTATCCCCTCCCCCTTTGGAATACGAAGAATCTGTCCTAGGATTGGAGGTTGAGAGGACAAGGGCATTCAACATACAGAGCATCAGTCTATTTGCGCAGGAGCCAAGCATAGAAGTTGGGGTTGTACTCTAGTTGAGCTTCACGGTCTAATTCGAATGGATGGATACCCACATGTGTGATGTATGTTAGAACATTGGTTAGGAGATCGCCAGAATCAACACGAATAGAAATGTGGAGTTCTTCCTCTATTAAGAGGCAGTCAAGGTAGGGATGCCCCCTGATGTGCTCTTCCATGGGTCGGTCACGAAGAGTGGTTAATACTCGATATGAGGTTGGTGCGATGTAAGTGGGATCGTACTCTGCTATTTTGATTGTGCAGCGTTGCTCAGCGTTGGTCATTATACGGCACCCCTCAACTTCCCATTGCAGCCTAAGAGTGTACCAATGCTTCAAAAACGTGGAGTCAGTATCAGCGAGCTTGGATAACTCTGTGATTTCCTGATCAGTGATAGCAGAAGTGGTTCGCTGATCATAGGATGTGATGAGACGTTGTTTAATGGTTGCTCTTTGGAGATCTCACTATTGAGCAACTCATAGTAGAGTGAGAAGCTTTTGCAAATGCGAATTCAAAGGTCTGCCAAGAGCAAGGCATATTGTGCACTTCCGTTGCAAAGGGTTCTTCTAATAGACCTAAGTCCAAGCGGTCGTACTTGAGGGCTAGTGATATGAAGGTGGCATCGAGTCGTTTAATGCATTCTACCACGTCATCCCCGGTGTCCTCAGCGAGGTCAGCGGCTAGCGCTAGAAAGGATTTTCGTTCATAGGAGGGCGTAAGGTTGACGGGTGGTCGAGGTTTGCTAGAACTAGAAGCCTTGCCAATACAGAGTTGCGGTTGGGAGTTTCCTTGAGCCTGCAATTGGGCTGTTTGGAATATGGGTGGATTAGGGTCAGCCACAACAGATGGACTGCTGCATTTAGATTTGCTTTGGGGAGTCGGATTGACTTGATTGGATGATGTCTCCTGTGACTGTGGCTGTTGCTTGGGCCGATAGGCCTGTGCGACTCTCTTGGGCTGAAGCGTAGATGAGTCAGATGGCTGGGGCTTTGGAGAGCACTACGGCTTATGGTTTTGAGGTGTTATGGGACGTGGGCTAATCAAGCTTGAGGGTGGCGTATGAATAGTGCCTCTGGCCGTGGGGACCTTAGGAATCCACAGGCAGGTATTTCCCTCGTAGTAGCCTTGCGCACGTAAGAGGGCTTTAGGGACCCATCTTTGCTTGATCATGCGGCGCTTTCTGTGACTGCATCTTGGCCTTTGACGGTTAGAGTTTTTGGTCTCATGAGGATAGGAGTGTGGACTCCTAAGCGATTGTTGCGGCTGTTTAGGCACCCATTGAAGGCGAGGTTGTTGGGCCTTAGCTTTGGCTGCTGTGGGTTGCGGTTTATGGAAGTCGGGGAGTGGCGGCTGCGCACTACCCCCTCCTTAGTCTTGCCTACGGATGTTTCTACCGGTGGCTTTGCGGACAGTGATGGTGTCGCACAGCCCTTGCTGACAGGTGTGACAATGCGCATGTTGCCTATTGCTAGGTGGATGAGCTGTGACTCATAATCAACATTGCAGTGAGTTTGCTTTTTGAAGGTTCACCCCAGCAGTGACTCCGTGCCTACATCTATAGCACTTGGCAATACGTAAAAAAGCATTGAAACAATCTCAGACTCGATAGAAACGACGACTCTGCACTTGCCGAGAAGTGCGTATAAGTGGGCCCCATATGGGCTTAATTTGGCAGTTGTGGGTTGAAGGAGGTTTGTGAAGTTGGATCCAATGATAGTGGGTTAAGACATTGAAGTTTGCTCCCTCGTCCATTAAGGCATTGAAAGCGCATGTTTGCTTGGTAGTGACCATGATACGGAGGTAAGCGGGTTCTACAGTTTCCTCATCCTCTTCGTTGATTTTAGTGATTGTAGCTACTCGTGCTTTGACCGGCGGTTCTAAGAATGGTGGCTCATGCAAAGGATGCGTGGGAGGGTAGTACTTCTTGATACGTCTGCCCCATTGAAGAAGCCTATTCCCTCACCGTCTAGTGTCTCAAGCTCGACATTGCCGGTTCGGCTGATTGCATGAACCTTGAAGGGTCCGAGATCTCTGAATTTCATTTTTTTCTTATGCCCCTTAACTGAGTAAAGGAGAACTAAGTCACCCTATTCGAACTCGCGCTGCTTGACATGCTTGTCAAACCAACTCTTGCATCGGGCTTTCTCACAGATAAGCGCGTAGGTGGCTAGAAGATGAGTCTCTAATAGGCGTTCAAGCTCGACCAGGCATTGCGTCCATGCCTCCTTCCCTTCCCATCATTCTTGAAGTGCTATTCTCAGGCTAGGAATGAAGAATTCTAATTGTAGAATTGCCTCAGTTCCATAGGTCAGCCTAAAGGGGGTTTGGTCAACAGCCGTTCTATGAGTTGTGCGGTAGGCCCACATGTCCCAGTCGATGCGTGAGGTTGAGACTACTTTAGTCAGGACATTGACAAGAATCTTATTAGTTGATTCTTCCTGGCCATTTGCCTGAGGGTAGTATGGTGAGGATTTGCGATGGATAATGAGAAAGGTGGACAGGAGGTGCGCTATCACTTCATTGATGAAGTGCATGCCTTGGTCACTAACCAGTTCGATGGGGCAGCCGAATCGCGAGATCACTTGCTCCCTAAGAACTTGGCAGTCATCCTAGCATTTTTTTTACATGTGGCTCTTGCCTCTGCCCATTTTGTGAGGTAATTCGTGGCTACAATGATGTACTTGGCTTGTGAGTACTGCGCCGCAGGATTGATGGGTCCTATGAAGTCGATTCCCCATTTTTCGAAGGGTTGTCGAGCAATAATTGGGGTCAACTCCATCTGATCCTTGCGAATCGAGACTTTTGTCCGTTGGCACTCATCACAATGCTTGACGAATCATGCTGCATCGCGGAAAAGCGTGGGCCACCATAGTTGAGACTGCAGCACCTTCCGTGCTGTCGTGTCTCCGCTAAAGTGTCCTCCTGCAATGCCGCTGTGTGCCTCCGAGAGCACATCGTGCATCTCATGCTCACATACTCATCTACGCAGTAGTCCATCTTGCCTCAGTCTATAGAGTTGGCCTGCAATCAGCTGATAGTGCTGGACCTTAAGGATTAAGCACCTAAGCTGGGCTTTTTCTATTGGTTGCTCGAGCAGTCCGTGCTCAAGCACTTGGACTATGTCATCCGCCCAATACGGGGTTAGATCAGCCTTAAATAACTCTCTCTTGCTAGACAGGTTAAATAGATGGGTATCGGGTAATTCATCAATGATACCTTGTCCAATGGCTTCTCCCGTGGGGATGCGTGACATGTGATCAGCCATGTAATATTGTTTTCTCTTTCGTACTACCACGGAGAAATCGAACTCTAGAAGCAGAAGGGCCATCGAGCTATGCGTCCTATAGCGCAAGGTTTGTTTACGCGATAGAGCAAGGCTTGATGGTCCACGAAGAAGGTAAAGGGGGTTTCCCCGCCTACATTTGGAGTATTTCAGGTGGTGTGGCCAAAAGATAATGCCATAATTTCTTCACAGTGAACACCATGGCTAATCCCTTTCTTTCTGTTGTCGAGTAGTTCATTTCTGTCTCAGTGAGTTGTCTGCTGGCAAAGCTCACTGGATAATCTAAGTTGTGTTCGCTAGGTTGGCACAACATTGCCCCCACGGCAAACTTAGAAGAGTTGATGTGCACGTGGAAGGTAATGGTCCAATCTGGGGCTTGTAGAATTGGTGCTGTTGTTAAAGCCTTTTTTAATTCTTCTTACGCTTGTTGGCATGCCTCGGTCCAGATTAGCAGCTTGTATAATGGTCTGGCGATCAACGCATAGTCCAGTACAAACTGCCGATAGTACCCCATATGGCCTAAGAAGCATTGAACTCCCTTGTAGTTAATTGGGGGTGGAAGGTCAACAATAACCCTGACCTTCGAGAAGTTAGTGGCAATGCCATTATTCGACACCACGTGCCCTAAGATGCGTCCATGCTTAACCCAAAACTGGCACTTTAAGGGGTTCAAGGAGAGATGATACAAGCGACACCGCCCAAAGACTGCGTAGAGTTTGTCTAAGTGTTCGATCCAGGTCGAGTGGACACAGAGATCGTCAACAAAGACTTCTAACTCCTTGCGAAGCATGTCCTTAAAGATGGTGCACATGAGACGTTGGAAAGTGGCAGGGGCATTGGTCAACCCGAAGGGCATGACTATGTATGCAAAGATGCCCCACTTAGTGGCAAAGACGGCTGTCCGCAGGATGCACTTGCACCTGGTTGTACCCTGAGAAGCTGTCCAAGAAACTGTAGGCTTCCTTTCCTGCCCCCTCTCAAGCATGTGCTCGGTGTACGGCAATGGATAGTTGTCCCTCTTCATAGCAGCGTTCACCTTCTTGTAATTGATGCACACTCGGATTTTTCCATTCTTCTTCATCACAATGACTATGGGTGATACCCAATCTGTGTGCTCAATTTCATAAATGAACCCAGCTCTCGTCAGCTTGTCAATTTCCTCTTTGATAGCATGAACATGTTTTGGATTCATAGGGTACGGTCACTGCTTGACCGGTGTTGCATCCGGCGTCATGGGTATGTTGTGAGTCACGATACTCGGATCTACCCCCTTAAGCTCCTCTAAGGACTAGGCAAACACGTCTATATACTCTCGCAAGAGAGCGACAAGACTCATTTCTTCTTCCTCAATCAAGTCATCGGCAATGAATACTGGTCGGGGTGTTTCCTCTTTTTGGGTTAAGTCTACCTCCTTGACTTTGGTTGGTCCCTCGATTGGTTTGCTCGTCTACCCTTGACGTTTGGCACCTAATAGAACTACTACCCTGTCCCCTTTTTTGAATTTCGTGAAGCGTTTAGGGAGGTCCTACGGCTTTTGCTATTCTTCTGTTCGTGTATCCCTTGTTAGATTTCATGGAAGCAGGAAGGAGAGCAACACAGAGTGAAGCAACATGCTTACACTCTCTATTCTTCTTATTATTCATTTAGCACACACACAGTGCATATACTGTTGAGATATCGAGCTCCACTCGTGATACGCCAGGGTGACCGTTGTATATTTATGTCACCGACTTGTCAGTTGCAGACGCGGTTGGTACACCGCCCATGAATAATAGCTACATGATAGCTATCCTTATCTACTCTAGTTCGTGGCTCAGTTAGTATGCCACCTTAGTTAGTTGAGTTTGGTTTGAGACCCATATATAGGGTTCTTCTATTTCTTTGTACTTGAGTTCTTTTGGCTTACACAACTAAGAAGAGGAAAACTGTTTTCAGCCTCCACCCTTGTGTGTCTTCCCCCATTGTGCAAGCAAGAAAGCTTCAAGCGAGACTCCTTCCTTCTCTCCCACAATCTTGACATGGTATCAGAGCCTTGTTCGTGGTAAGGAGCTCAAGAAAGCAAGCCAAGCTCGCGGTGGTCTGGTAAGAGGAGCAGTGTTGCTTTCATTTCCTGTTTTGGGAGCAGATCTCTGCAGGTAGCACAGCCGGAAATTGCAGGAGTGCATTGTCTCAGGTTGAGACGCCCTTCGCGGTGAAGCAAGAGGGCAGTATATGCTGCGGGACAGGGCTTTAGCCCTTGGCGACCTTGTTTTTTTTATTTGAGGCCATTTCGGGGCCTGTTTTGCAGACGGAAGTTTTCTGCACGCACTCAAGAAAAGGCTCAGTTTTATGTTGTGCGACCACTGTTCTACAGGTCGGTGAAAAGTTACTGTAGAAATTGCATCGTATGCTTGTGCGCAGAGACATTGGGAGTTTCAGAATCATCCTTGGTTCCTGTTTATGCAAAATCGTCACTAGGAAGTGACTGTGTGGTCAAATACCACTTTCGCCAGTTTTGCAGATTTGCCCTTGTGAGGGTGAAGCTGTGTTTTTTGCAGTGACAGAATTTCTTGCAGTATTCTGTAATGGCGTCTGATTCTCTTTCACAGATTGTCACTGAAAAGCTTGACAAGAACAACTTCCAGGCATGGAAGTTTAGAATGACGAATTTCCTTATGGGAAAAGGATATTGGGAATTTGTTGCAGGAAATGAAGAAGAACCAGTTCTTCCTGATGTTCCCAATCAACAACAAATGCAGGCATTTAAAACATGGCATGAGAGAGCCAGGAAAGTTATGTATTGGCTGTCTATCAGTATTTCAGACTCTATGATTGTGCATATTCAGGATGCAAGTACGCCAAAGGAGGCATGGGATACTTTGTCAAAAATGTATAGCACAAATACGCAAGCCAGGAAAATGCAGCTCAAGCAAGAGTTGCATAATGTGCAAAGAGAAAGTATGAGCATCAACGACTACCACATGAAGGTGAAGAAGATTGCAGATGCACTTGCTTCCATTGGGTCGCCAGTGGAAGATGATGATTTAGTTTCCGTGACCTTGAATGGTCTAGGAAAGGATTATGCACAGTTTCGGACATCCATTTCAGTTCGTGAAAGATTTCCTGATTTTGAGGAGTTGATTGCTCTTCTAATTTCTGAGGAACAGAGAAATGGTGGTGCATCTTCTTCAGGAGGAACTTCAAAAGAAGCTGTCTTCTACTCAAATGCTGGAAGAGGTAGAGGCAGAGGTAGAGGAGGCCGATTTGGAGGTCGTGGCAGAAATCAGAATATGCAGCAAACTCAAGAAAACCAGTCCTATGGAGGAGGACGTGGTAACTCTAGAGGCAGGGGGAGCCAAAGAGGTCGTGGTGGATGGCAAAGAGGCCAAAATGCAAACAGTAATGTTGAATGCTACTACTGTGGTAAAATGGGTCATATGGCTAAAGACTGCTATAAAAAGCAGAATGACATCATGAATGGAAAACTGCAACAAGGGAATTATGCATCTTCTAGTAGACAGGGTGATGACAGAAATGAGCATTTGTTCATGGTGCAGCACATGAACAATTCTATGACAAGTGCAGAAGAAAGCAATGATGTATGGTATGTTGACTCAGGTGCATCAAACCACATGACAGGTCATGCAGAATGGATGGAGGATGCAAGGAAAATGGAAAAACCAGGATTTGTGGAGACTGGTGATGATACTGCACATCCTATTGTGCAGATTGGAAAAATTCCCTTGTCTATGCAGGGTGGGAAAAAGAAATACCTGTCCGATGTATTTCATGTCCCGAATATCACCAAGAATCTGGTTTCAGTTGGTCAAATGGTTGAACAGGGCTTGCAGGTCAGATTTAATCCTCATGGATGCTTTGTTGAGGATATGAAAAATAAAGGTCACTTGATAGCAAAAGGAAAGAAGAAGGGCAGAATGTTTACATTGGATGCAGACATGTCTGAATTGAGTGCAGCAATGTTTGCACATGGGACCGGTGTAGTTGCAGATATTGATATCTGGCATAAACGCATTGGTCATGTTAATGTACAGCGACTTAAATCAATGCAGGCCCAAAATATTGTTGCAGGATTGCCCAAATTCAAGGTTGCAGAAATGCATAAGGTATGTGAAGCCTGTCAGTTTGGAAAACAGGCAAGGAAACCATTTCCTAGACATGTTCAAGAGAGTGAGAAGCCATTGGAATTAATTCACTCTGATGTGTGGACAACTAAAGCTGCATCTCTTGGAGGCTGTCATTATTTTGTCAGTTTTATTGATGACTATAGCAGAAAAGTTTGGGTGTATTTTATGAAAAAGAAAAGTGAAGTTTTTGGGCATTTCAAAACTCTTAAAGCTATGGTTGAAAAAGAAACAGGCTTGCAGATAAAATGCCTAAGGTCAGATGGAGGGGGAGAGTACCTCTCAAATGAGTTTGCAAAGTTCTTGCAGGAGCATGGCATAAAGCAGCAATATTCATGCAGTTATACCCCACAACAAAATGGAATTGCAGAAAGGAAAAACAGGCATATTGGAGAGGTATCTCGTGCCATGCTCAATGAAAAAGACTTGCCAGATTTTTATTGGGCTGAAGCAGTTGCTACAGCAGTCTACATAATGAACAGGACTCCCACTGCAGCAATACATGGAATGACTCCAGAGGAGAGGTATACTGGTAGGAAACCAGATATTTCTCATTTGAAAATTTTTGGTTGCATTGCCTATGTACATGTGCCAGATGAGCTGAGATCCAAGTTGGATCCAAAAGCTGAGAAGTGCATCTTTTTTGGTTTCTCTCTGCAGCAAAAAGGGTATAGATGCTATAACCCTTCTACTTGTAAGTTTACAGTGAGCAGAGATGTTGTTTTTGATGAGATGAGTAGCTGGTATAAACCAGTAAATGTGATTGATGATGAAGATGCACAAAATGGTAATGCTACACAGAATTCACAGCAGCAGTCACAAAATATTAGTGGACCTGGAGCGTCCTCTAGCAGTGGTTCACATTCTTCGCCATGGACAGGCAGATTGAGATCAGGAGAATCTTCTCAAAGCAATGCAGATAGTGGTATGCAGGTATCACGAAAAGGAAAAGAGAAGGTTGATCAGCCCATGTTTGATGTGAATGCAGGTCACTCTTATGTGGATGGTGAATCCAGTGGCTCAGAACAGAGCATTGATGATGAGTTGGGTATTCCTTCTATTGTTACACCTGGAGTAAGGAAGACCAGGGATGTTTTGAGAGCACCTGGGAGTGAACCTACTTTGCGCAGGTCTACAAGAGCTAGGTATCCTGTGGATAGGCTGAAATATGATGGATTTACAGCCATTCACTATGCATATATGGTCAAAGTGATACAGGAACCAGAACCCACATCTTTTGAGCAAGCCATGGAAAAAGAAAAATGGGAGAAAGCCATGGATGAAGAAATGGACGCCTTGGAAGCAAATGCTACATGGGAGTTAGTACCTTTGCCTAAAGGTAAGAATGCAATTGGCTGTAAGTGGGTTTATAAGGTGAAGCACAATGCTGATGGTTCTGTGAACAGATACAAGGCAAGATTAGTAGTCAAGGGGTATGCACAAACATATGGCATTGACTATGAAGAAACATTTAGTCCGGTTGCAAGGATGGCAACCGTAAGAGCAGTCATTGCTATGGCTGCATCAAAGGGATGGTCTTTACATCAGATGGATGTAAAGAATGCCTTCTTGCATGGTGATTTGCAAGAAGAGGTCTATATGGAGCAGCCACCAGGTTATGTGCATGGTTTTCATCCTGAGTTTGTTTGCAGGTTGAAGAAAGCCTTGTATGGCTTGAAGCAAGCACCTAGAGCATGGTCTGACAAGATAGGACAGTATCTTGTCACTATTGGCTTTCAGATTTCCAAGGCAGATTTCTCACTTTATGTGAGAAAAACAGAGAAAGGTATTATGCTGCTTGTCATTTATGTTGATGATTTGATTATGACAGGTGACAGTGATGAAGATATCCTTCATGTGAAAATGCTATTGAAGCAGAAGTTTGAGATGAAGGATTTGGGAGAGCTGCGTTATTTCTTAGGCATTGAGGTGATTAGATCACCAAGTGGGATACAGCTCTTGCAGAGGCAGTATGGATTGGACATGCTGTCCAAATATGGGATGACAGGCTGTAAGCCTATTTCAGTTCCTTTGGAGAAAAATGTGAAGCTGAGCACAGATGCAGGTGAGCTTCTAGAAGACCCTACTATGTACAGACGCATAGTAGGAAGTTTGATTTATATGACTATTACCAGGCCAGATTTGAGCTATGCTGTTGGATTGGTAAGTCAGTTTATGCAGGCTCCAAGGAAACCACATTTGGATGCGGCTAGACGCATACTTAGGTATGTGAAGTCCACATTGCAGTATGGACTATTTTATGAGACTGGGGTTCAGATACAGTTGCATGGATACACCTATGCTGATTGGGCTGGTAGTATTTCTGATAGACGATCTACCAGTGGATATGTATTCTCTTTTGGGAGTGCTGCAGTCACTTGGAGCAGCAAGAAACAGCCTACAGTTGCCTTGTCGAGCACAGAGGCTGAGTACAGGGGTGCATCAATGGCTGCATGTGAGGTAGCTTGGTTGCATAAGCTACTTTATGATATGCATCAGTCTACAGATGGGCCAGTTGTCATTTATTGTGACAACATGAGTAGTATACACTTGGCAAATAACCCAGTCTATCATGCTAGAACAAAGCACATTGAGGTGCATTATCACTATGTGCGAGAGAGGGTTTTACTAGGTCTTATTGATCTAGTTTATGTCAGCACAGAGGATCAGGTAGCTGACATATTCACGAAGGCATTGGGCGCAGAGAAGCTGCGCAAGTTCAGAGACCTGCTTGGTGTGCAGGAATTGGGATTGAGCTCGAGGGGGAGTGTTGAGATATCGAGCTCCACTCGTGATACGCCAGGGTGACCGTTGTATATTTATGTCACGGACTTGTCAGTTGCAGACGCGGTTGGTACACCGCCCATGAATAATAGCTACATGATAGCTATCCTTATCTACTCTAGTTCGTGGCTCAGTTAGTATGCCACCTTAGTTAGTTGAGTTTGGTTTGAGACCCATATATAGGGTTCTTCTATTTCTTTGTACTTGAGTTCTTTTGGCTTACACAACTAAGAAGAGGAAAACTGTTTTCAGCCTCCACCCTTGTGTGTCTTCCCCCATTGTGCAAGCAAGAAAGCTTCAAGCGAGACTCCTTCCTTCTCTCCCACAATCTTGACATATACAACCTAAGGTCATAAAGACCATTCACACTAGAAGTAACATCGACTTATTTAATACACCTAACTGATCTAGCCAGACTAGCTGTGTCCAGCTCATGTCGGTCAACACACAAGTACGAGCTTGATATTCTAACACTCCCCCTCGAGCTCAAGACATCATATGTACTCCAAGTAGCTGTCTAAAACCACAAAACTTATCTTTACCCAGAGACTTGGTAAAGATATCTGCTACCTGCTCATCAGTCCTCACATGCATAAGATCAACCTTTCTTGCAAGGACCATCTCACGAATAAAGTGGTAGTGTACCTCTATGTGTTTTGTCCTGGCATGGTAAACTGGATTCATGGCCAGGAGTACACTACTCAGATTATCACATAACAGTTTCACTGGAGCATCAACCTGAATATCCAAGTCAGCCATAAGCTTGAGCAGCCAAGCAATCTCACATGTTGCCAATGCAGCCCCCCTGTACTCTGCCTCAGTACTAGATAAAGCAACCGTAGGCTGCTTCTTGCTACTCCAACTGATCATGCCGCTACCAAAGACGAAGGCATAGCCACTCGTAGATCGTCTGTTAGTTGAGCATCCTGCCCAATCTGCATCTGTGTATCCAATCAGTGTCAAGGGCTTATCTCTGACATAGAACAACCCATAGTCTACAGTGGACTTAACATACCTCATGATGCGTCTAACTGCATCCAAGTACGGCTTTCTCGGCTTCTGCATAAACTGGCTTATCAGCCCTACTGCATAGCTCAAGTCAAGCCTAGTGATGGTCAAGTAAATCAGACTGCCGACCATCTGCCTGTACATAGTCACATCTTCTACTTCAGTCCCTGTGTTCATGTCTAGCTTTACATTTTGGTCCAGAGGTCTATCCAGTGGTTTGCATTCAGCCATGCCATACTTCTTAAGCATTTCCATGGCATAGTGCTTCTGCATTAGCCATAAGCCATTTTCAGCTGGTACAACCTCAATACCCAAGAAATACTTCAGATCTCCCAGATCTTTCATGTCAAATTCAGATTTCAGCATCTTCATAGCATGCTGAATTCCCATGTCATCATCTCCAGTGATTATCAGGTTATCAACATATATGACCAGCACTACCAAGCCACTATCAGTCTTCTTTGTAAATAGGCTATGATCAGCCCTACCAACAGCAAACCCCAATCTCTGCAAGTAGTTACTGATCCTAGCATGCCAAGCTCTCAAAGCCTGTTTCAGCCCGTATAATGTCTTTTTCAGCCTGCATACATAATGCTGAAAATCAGGGTGCACATACCCTTCCGACTGAACCATATAGACATCCTCTGCTAGGTCACCATTAAGAAATGCATTCTTAACATCCATCTGTTGTAATTTCCAGCCTTTAGCAGCAGCCAAGGCAATAATAGTTCGTATGGTTGCCATTTTTGCAACCGGGCTGAATGTTTCATCATAATCCAAGCCATACTGCTGAGCATATCCTTTAGCGACCAGCCTTGCTTTGTACCTTTCCACACTGCCATCAGACTTACATTTGATTTTATAAACCCATTTGCAGCCAACAGGCTTTTTCCCTTCAGGTAGTGGTACCAAATCCCAAGTCTGATTTTCAGCCAAGGCTTTCATCTCTTCGTCCATAGCCATGCACCAATTTTCATCCTTTGTTGCTTCAGTATAAGTACTTGGTTCTTTGATCTCCATCACTTTTGTCATGTACACATAAAGCTTTGCAGAATAACCAGAGTACGTCAACCTATCAACAGGGTATCTGACCCTGTGCGATCGTCTAGGCTGTGGTGCACTACTCGATTCCCCTCTCTCATGAGGCGGAATATACCTGTTCTGCCTCACACCAGGTGTATAGACAGTCGGAATGCCAAGTTCACTGTCTAACGTATCAGTAGACTCATAGCCCGAAGTCATTTTGCCAGGTGTCATCATACCATCCTCAATAACTTTCTCTTTTCCTTTGCTGTCCAAGACATCATGTCTCCCCCTCACTGACATACCCGTGTCAGTGGACGGTGAGCTCCTCAATCTCCTTGTCCATGGGGATACTGTCTGACTGATAGGTCCTGTCATAGCAGTGCTCTGCTACATATCAACTGTAGAGATATGAGTGGAAGGCATATCGGATGGCACTGCAACTAGTGATACATACCAAGAACCCATCTCATCAAAGATGACATCCTTGCTTACCAAAGTCTCCCTGGTAGAGGGATCATAACATTTGTATGCCTTCTTCTCCTGCGAGTATCCAATGAACACACTCTTATGCGCTTTGGGATTGATCTTTTTTTTTTCTCATCTAGAATGTGCACATAAGCAAGACAGCCAAAGACCTTCATGTGTCTTACATCCGGCTTGTAGCCATAGAGCCTCTCAAACGGTGTCATGTCATGAATGCCTGCAGTGGGAGTCCTGTTCAGAATATATGCAGTTGTCACAACAGCCTCTGCCCAATAGTAAAGCGGCATATGCTTCTCATTCATCATGGCCCTAGTAGCTTCCATCAAAACCTTGTTCTTCCTTTCAGCTACTTCGTTTTGCTGCGGAGTGTAGCTGCAGGTTAGCTGCCTACGAATGCCATTTTCAGCTAAAAAATCAGCAAATTCATTGGAGACATACTCCCCACCGCTATCAGATCTCAAGCAAAAGATGTAACATTCAAATTCCTTCTCAACCTGCGCTTTAAACTTCTGAAAAATAGCAAAGATCTCATCTTTTATTTTCAATATGTAAAGCCAGGTATATCGATTGTAGTCATCAATGAAAGATACATAGTAACTGGAACCCCCCATAGATGCATTATGAGCTGGTCCCCAAACATTAGAGTGCACTAACTACAGTGGTCGTGTACTCTGTCTTACATGCCTGACAAACGGCAATCGTGACTGCTTACCAAACTGGCAAGCCTCGCATACATTACCAATATCTGAATATTGGAATCTAGGTAACCCTGTTACCAGCTGCTTCTTCTGCATGGTCTGCAGCCTCTGCAAATTGACATGCCCCACTCTCTTGTGCCAAATCTCTAAGTCCCTGATAGTGCCAGAACCCTGGGCAAACATAGCGGAGTTCAGCTCTAGCAGTGTAGCATCAAGAGTGAACATTCTTCCATTTCTGTGGCATTTCGCGATCAACTTGCATCCATTGCCAAACTCTTCAATAAAGCAGCCATGCTTATTGAAGCAAACCTGCAAGTTCTGCTCTGTCATCTGGCCCACAGACAATAGGTTCTTCGTAATCGAAGGGACATGCAAAACATCATGAAGATTCTTCTTCCTGCCATCATGTACAACCAGAGGCACTTTCCCCTTGTGCTGCTGTGTATCTGTAGGCCGAAATGGGAAAGGGATGGAAAAGGAGTCATGCTGATGGAATGCGATAGGGCCTGGCTCGAGCAGGTGGGAGCTATGGATTATGAGCAGGCAGGGGCGGCACAATCGTTGGTAGTCCCAATACTGAAGACGGAATCACCTACTGAACTACGACCCCTAGGCGAAACCCCTTCCTCAAGCGAGGGATGCGAGTTTAACTCGGAGTCTGAAGTCAGTACAGAGACTGACCCTGAAATACCCCAACCCTCTAATGTCAAACGCACTAAAGGGGACTTGCTAGTCCACTTAAGGCACAAGTGGATTAAGGGGGGGATCAGAAAGCAAACTAGAGACTTAGAAGGAGAGAGGCAAAAGAAACCATAGGACCTACCCAAACGCTTCACAAAATTTAAGAAGGGTAATAGAGTGGTGGTTCTGCTGGGAGCAAAGAGAAAAGGGCAAGCCAAGGAACCAATTGAGGGACCCGCCAGGGTCAAGGAAGTCGATCTGGTAGACGAGGGCAAGAAACCATGACCCATGTTCATTGTTGACAACTTGACCAAGGAGGAGGAGGCTAGGCTGGTTGCCCTCCTGCGGGAGTATGTTGATGTGTTCGCCTGGTCCTTGGAGGAACTGAGAGGCGTCGATCCTAAGGTTGTGACCCACATAACATTCCTATGGTCCTAGAAGCGGTGCCAACTAAGCAACGACCTTACCCTATGAATCCCAAACACGCTCATGTGGTGAAGGAAGAGATCGATAAGCTTATGAAGGCCAGATTCATATATGAGATCGAGCACACAGATTGGGTATCGCCCATAGTGATAGTTATGAAAAAGAACGAAAAGATTCGAGTGTGTGTAAATTACAAGAAGGTGAATGCCGCTACAAAGAGAGACAACTACCCTTTGCCATATACCAAGCACATGTTGGAGAGAGTAGCAGGCAAAGAGGCTTATAGCTTTCTGGATGGATTCTCAGGCTACAATCAAGTGCAAGTGCATCCTGATGATGACAGACGGCCTTCGCCACGACCTTCACCATGGAGTGGGGTGTCTTTGCCTACATCATTATGCCCTTTGGGCTAATGAATGCTCCTGCAACCTTCCAATGATTAATTTGCACGATCTTCAAGGATATGCTACAATGCGAGTTGGAGGTGTTTATGGACAACCTATGCGTACACTCTAGTTGGACCGAACACTTAGAGAGGTTGGGAGCCATCTTCAAATGGTGCCGACTATACAAACTCTCACTGAACCCCTTGAAGTGCCAGTTCTGGGTGAAGCACGAATGCATCCTAGGGCATGTAGTGTCATGGAATGGCATTGCCATTGACTTTTCAAAAGTCAAGGCCATTATCGACCTCCCACCACCCACCAATTACAAGGGCGTCCATTGCTTCTTAGGCCACATAGGATACTACCGACACTTTGTACTAAACTACACGCTGATTGATAGACCATTGTACAAGCTATTGATTGTATTCGAGTGGACTGAGAAATGCCAACGTGCGTATGAACAGTTAAAGAAGGCCCTCACCACTGCTCCCATCTTATGAGCCCCAGACTGGAGTGTAGAATTCCATGTACACATAGATGCCTCCAAATTTGCCATCGGAGCCGTTCTCTGCCAACCTGGGGAACATAGTCTTGATTACCCCATGATCTTTGCTAGCAGGAAGCTCACCAAAACAAAAATGAACTACTCCACTACAGAAAGGGAAGGGCTAGCCATGGTGTTCGATGTGAAGAAATTTAGGCATTCCGTGTTGGCCACACCCTTCGTATTTTACGTGGACCATCAAGCCCTGCTGTATCTCGTAAACAAGCCATGCGCCACAGGCCGCATAGCAAGGTGGTTACTTCTCCTGCTGGAGTTTGATTTCTCAATGATTGTGTGCAAAGGGAAGCAACACTACATGGCGAATCACATGTCTCGCATACCCACTGAGGAAGTTGCTGGCCAAGGCATCCCTGACAATTTACGAGACGCACACCTCTTTGGCATGTCTAGCGAAGGGGACTTGTTTAGAGCTGATTTGACACCCTACTAGGCAGACGATGTTGTCCAAGTGTTAGAAAACGGCCTGCCAAAGAGACCTATTGAGAAAGCTAGGCTAAGGAGACTCATCTTAAAAATTCAGCCATACCAATTAATTGCTGGCCAACTCTTTAGGTTGGAACAAGACGGGCTATTACGTAGATGTGTGTGCGAGCATGAGATGCATGATGTATTGAGAAAGGCGCATGGCGGGATAGCTGGTGGGCATTTTAGTGGGGACACGACTGCCCGTAAGGTGTTACAATCCCAACTCTGGTGGCCCACCCTATTCCACGACGCCGCTAAGTTCGTCAAACACTGCGACGAATGCCAGAGGACTAAGATACTTATGTGCAAAGATAAGATGGAGTTAACACCCATAGTAGCTCGACAACCCTTTGAGAAATGGGACATTGACTTCATCGGACCTATTAGTCCAGCGGCTCAATACTTCTAGGTGCGCTACATCATTGTGGCAACGGACTACCTGACAAAGTGGGTGGAGGCGTGAGCCACCAGAAGGAATGACGCTAGGACTACTGCGAAGTTCCTGTGGGAACAGGTCTTTTCACGGTTTGGGTGTCCAATCGAACTAGTGAGTGATCAAGGTACACACTTCGTTAACGAAGTAATATCCCACCTGCTCTCAACCTTTTTGATCATTCATAGAAGGTCTTCCCCCTACCACCCACAGGCAAATGGCCAAGCGAAGTCCACAAATAAAATCTTGGTCAACGTGCTTACTAAAGTAGTATCCACATCACGAAGAGACTAGGATAATAAGCTGATGGCTGCCTTGTGGACTTATCGGACAGCTTATAAGACGGCTGTCGGGCAAACACCCTTTATGCTGACCTACGGGACTGAGACCATTCTACCTCTAGAATTTTTTGTCCCTAGCTTGAGAATAGCAATGCAGGAGCGTTGGGAGGGGAAAGAGACTTGGACTAACCGCTTAGAGAAACTAGAGTGTCTCACAGAAACTCGACTTTTAGCCATCCACGCTCTAATCTGCGAAAAGGCACGACGAAAGATGTGGTATGACAAGCACATCAATCAGCGTAACTTTGATCACGAGGACCTCGTGTTACTCTACTGATGAAAGGGCACAAACAGAAAATGAAATTTTGAGGGCTGGGGCCTTTCTGGGTGTGTGCAATTAGCAGAACGGGCAATGTCGAGTTGGAGATGATCGAAGGGGAAGGAATAGGCGTCTTTAATGGGCAGACGCATGAAAAAGTACTATCCTCCTTCCCATCCACTGCACGAACCACCGATGCGCAAACCCCCCGTCACTGTTTGCATGGCCACAATCACCGAACTAACCGATCACGATGAAGACGCAGTGGCACCTGCCTACCTTCGAATCACAGTCACCGCAGAGGGGACATATTCTTTGATGCTCTGATCGACGAAGGCGCCAACCGGAATGTCTTGACACATGACCATTGGACATGCATTGGTCAGCTCAAATTACAGCCCACGAATGCGAAACTTAGCCCATTTGGGGGAAACACTTACCCTCTCTTAGGGAAATGCCAAGCGGATGTCTCCATCGAGTCTGGGAGAATCCCATCATCTTTTATGTGTTACCAAACACTAAAGGGGACGGTGATAAATCACTACTAGGGCACACTTTCAAAAAGCAAACAAGCTGCAATGTGGACTATAACCTAGACCGCATTCACCTGACCATGGGCAGTGTGCGTATAGTAACTACTTTCAGCAAGGGCCATCTTGCGCCTTCTACAACTGTAAAGCCACCGATGGAGACCGTCGTAGCCAAGCCTAAGGAAAAGGGTAGGAATGCCCTATCCCATACCGCAACCACCAGAGGCAAACCCACCCAAGCCGTCCACATGGCCTGGAAACCCACACACATGTGGGTGCCGAAATGGCCAGCGCCGCCTCCTGTTAGACCATAGAAACACACTCCTAAATGCAAAAATTATCAATTGTCACGGCCTAAGAGGCAGCCCAGGCGCCATCGCCATGGGTGCACCACCGTGCCACAATGGGTGCTGAAAGATCTCCTGCAAGCGCAGGGATACTATGAGGGCAACCCCTGGATATGGGTGCCTAAGGTCAGATACTCAAAAGAGTCAACTTTGGGCAGCCCCACTCTAGCTGCTAGACAGACTGGCACATGCAAAGCACAAGTCGCACGGAACGTCAAACCAACAATGGTGTCGATGAAGGCCACCCAACACCTTCAGTGTCCCAAACCGAATGATCCATCACCATCCAGATCAGAGGAGGTGCATACCCCCATGCCCGCTCAAATGAATTGCAGCACGCTCCCTAGGGCACGGGAGCTTGCCACAACGTTTCCAAATGATCCAAAGTGCACAACTCCATTAATGACCCCTGCAAGGGAGTCACTACTGTCCAGCCCAACTACTCCAACACTACCAGTGGGTCTGAAACCTTCGTACGAAAGACGATCCTTCCTGTCAGTGGCCAAGGATCTCGTTGAGACCTCCAGGAATGACGTAGTGATGTGCATCAAGGAGTTGGATGACACCTTCACTACATTTGCTAGAAGCTATGAGAGACTTGACCTAGGACTTCTTGATGAACCCCTCGCATTCGATGTTCGCTCGTTGCCATGCACTTGGGAGGACTACGAGTTCATGACCATCAAGTTTCCCAAAATTGCGGCTGAGCTAATCGCTAATGGAGAGATCTCGAAGGAATAAGCTGTTCTCAGATGTCTAGTCACCTCATATTGCAAGCCCACTCGCTCTATGCTGGAACGTGAATGGGAGGAGCTTGTGCAGCTTGCTAGCTCTGCTTCTCCATTCTTGCAACTGTGGTACGCCTTACGACTCCAATGGGAGAAAAAAGGCCGTTGGATCATGACTAATGCTGAGCAACGGAGGGGAATCAAAGCAATTGAACGCGACCCTACGTACGTGGCACCTCTTTCATTCAGAGTTCTGGCCATTACACGCAACTTACACTTAGATGGATCAACTACTGGCCCACTCGTACATCGACCAATTCCTCACAGAGGAGGAGTTGCACATTGCTAGTCGCCTCAACTCGGGAGACATATTCCACGACGTCTTAACTTACATCACTCAAGCTTCCCTGCAACCAAGCAAACTTGATCGCCATGCCCAGTTTGAATACAAACCCTAACCTGTATACCTGGCTTATGGCAAAGTAGCCCACCCCACACAGCCCATGCAAGCCTTCCCTCCCCTGTGCCACTTAGAAAAGAGGGAAGAAGAGCTAGCGATGATCAAGGGACTGATCAAGTGAGGTAACAAAAGGGTGAAGGCTAACAATGCTCTACTAAATTCAAAAGAGGAAAGGAAGCAAGGAGGAAAAGATGTTGGTTGTTAATTGGTTCTAAAAAAGTTTCATCTCCTTAAGTCTGCCCAGTAAACTGGCGCACATGTTTTTCTTGATATATGCTAGGAATGTAGCAAATCGTAACTCTAACGTTGATTGGGGTAATGACATGCACATACCATGGCAGGACAAGGTAGACTTCCATTTACGGAAGCAGGAATGATGAAATATGGAATCAGCATCAAAACACGGGGCTTCAGCCAATTTACTTTCAAGCATACCATGAACTTGGATGAGGCTATCTCAGAGGAGCCGGCCGTAAGAGAGCTAGTGAACAAATGCACCCTTCAAAAGTACGTAGAGAAAGTCGGGCAGGCTGTCAACTACAGCATGTGTGCAGAGTTCTTGAGAAATGTCAATGAAGAACGAAGCTATAGCACGGTCACGGTAAGGGAAAGTAATCAAGAAAGATGGTACAAGTGCCCCTTGACGCCGCCACTATCAAAAGAGCCCTCGGACTCGTGCCCAAAAAGGAAAGATGCCCAAAAAGGGACATATATGCCATGCTGGGAGTCAAAAAGGAAAATGTACACACAGTTGATGGAATTAGTCTAGTCGACATTCGAGACTCGGCAACAATGATGTAGGCTAAAATGATCCATTCTCTCTTCTCCAGCTACAGGTACAATGCCCTGATGAACAGGATCAGCGTACCACTGCTAGAAAGCATTGCGGCAGGGGTCCCAGAGGAGGTGGACTTCTAGCCTCCACTGTGCGATCCACAAGGAAAAAACCTGCCATCAAGGCCTCCACGATCAGGTACAGAGGCATACTTACAACAATCATTGATGAGGTCATCAAGGGTATTGGCGTGGAAGGAGAGCAGATTGAGCACCATGACTCACCACATCGAGAGGAGGAAGTCTCAAGTGAAAGGACGGCTAGCGATGTAGGGGACCCTGAAATACCACCTCCGCAAAAGGCCAGGCCTCAAATGCAAACGAGGGACAACAAGGGCCAAAAGAGGGCGAAGACACTAAGCAAAAGGGAGCGAGCCGAGGTGAAGAGGGCTCGAAAAGAGTCATGTGGGTTGGAAGAACAACTATAGAAGGAGGAGGAGGAAGAACTCGCAAAAGTTAAAGAGGAATCAAAAAGGGTAGAAGAGGAACAACAGAGAAGGGCGGAAGAGGAAGCCTACGAATTGAGCATGAAGGAACTGGCCGAGTTGGCTGAGGCCACTCGCACGTCTGTTGAAGAAGCTCACAGACCATAAAAAATCCACCCCTATGGTCCTCACCATGAAGCCGAAGCGAGTGGTAGTGCGAGGGCAGCCCCGATGACCGCAGGCAAGGGAAAGTCACCCGCTACATCCCCTACCTCCCTCCGTGCCGACGCCAACAGACACCCCAAATGCCCCACAGCCCGCGCCTTCTCTGGACACGGCCCAACTAATGAGTCACCGCTACATCCCCTACCTCCCTCCGTGCCAATGCCAACAGATACCCCAAATGCCCCATAGCCCGCACCTTCTCTCGACACGGCCCAACTAATGAGCATGATGCAAATGCTCGTTAGTAAGGTGGCAGAGATTGTCCTAGAACCCGGCACAAAGAGACCTACCACCACTGATGCTGAATCCAAGAAAGACCCTAAACGGAAAAAACTCGAAGCATCTACCACCACAGCCCCCATCCCCCTATCACCGGGAGCAGATTATGATGCCTACGTGGCCAAGCTCTTAGTGCAACTGGAAGCAACAAAGGAGGAAAAGAAGGTGGCCATACTAGAGTTGGAGAAAGAAAGGGAAACCTCGGCAGCCCTAAAGCTCGAAGTTTCAAAGCAAGAGGCTAACCAGTGAAGGGAGGTTAAGGCGTTACAAGACCAGTTGGAGGCAAAGAAGAAGGAGGCCTAGGACAATGAGAACAGCGTACGATAGAGGCTGGAGGATGAAGAACAGAACCTGGTGGCCGAGCAATAGAGTTTAAAGTTGCTAGTGCAGCAGTATGCCAACCTAGAGCAAAGAATGGCCAGACTAGAGGGGTACGGCCTATTGGCAACTCAAGAAGGTGAACCAAGCGAGGGGCAGGGAGATGCCATGGCAAACCTTCAGTATGAGCTCGAGGAGCAAAATAGGCTAGAAAGAGAGATAGAATTCCTGGCACAGGGCAGGTCCACAACCCTCGCAACGGAAGTGCAAGAACAACAACAGGAAGTACAAAGGCTGCAAGGGGCGTTGGAAGCTACCAATGAAGACACTGAGGCCCTCATGGCCATGGCCTTCATGCAACGGAGAATGCACCTTGCAGAAATCCAGAGCCATGAGCAGCTGGCATAGGAGAGGTCAAAATGAATTAATGAGGTAGAGCATAAATTCAGTATCGCAACTCAAGTGAAGGAAATTGCTGAAGCATAGCTGGTTCGAAAGTCCAGGGAGTGGCATCAACTCTGGGCTTTAACAAACGAACAACAACAGATGATGACCACACTGGCGAGTGCAATGGAAGAGAAAAGACAAAATATGGATGAAAGGGCCAACGCTATGGAAGCAAATAACTTTGACAGAATCAGGCAATTAACGGAACGCTTGGCGGTGGCAGAGTGTGAGTGAGTGCTTGCCCAATCTAGAGCTGAAGTAGCCAATGTATGTACCCACACACAAAGGCAAGCCTTCCTCAGCACTGTGCTACATGTCACCCAAGCATATGGGGATGATTCAGTGGAGAGGGTGATAAGAAAATTGGAATTGACTACCCGGGCGCTTAGGTACGGTCTTTAGGAATGGGAGATCCCTGCCAGCACGGGACTCACCAAGGAATAACAATTTAGCTATCCACGCAGTGCTGGCCTCTCCACTGTTGAGCTCAACAACCTAGGATTCGAAGAGCAGAAGCCGCCCGCACCACCATCGCAAACAATCCTAGCTGTGGTCGATCAAGATACCGAGGAAGGCCCGGATTCAGACCAAGAGGCCGACGAAGAACTACACAAAGCGCCTAGTCTCCCTCTACCAGACCTCCCACCAGACGAGACTGAAGACGCCCACATGCCGGAGCACATTGTGGCAGCCACTAGAAGGAGACAGGAGCTGGCAGAGGATGCACAACGCAGAGCCCGATCACTGCCAAGACAATTCTTTGACGAGCCAGTTTCACTACGAAGGGACCCCAAACCCATTGATTGGCCGTAGAAATTGGTCATCTGGCATGACCAGGAGTTTCAGACGAGGCCTTTTGAGATGTCCTTCTCCTACCCACGCTCGCTGGACCGGGCGCTGCCGCTTAGTATCCTCTCCAAAATCAAGGAGCTAGCCAATGACCTAGTGAATCATTGGGTGGAAAAAAGGAGCCTAATTATGACCCGGTGGAGACAGGAGCCTGCAGACTACTGGCAGGACAAGGTGAATCGAATTCCCAAATCAGTCCAAGGCTACAAGGTGCAGCCAAAGTGGTGACGGAGGATTTGGGACACCAATTTTGACGCCTAGACAGCCTTCTGTAGCTCACTCCCCGAGGAGTGAAATGACCCCTCCCACATGCCCTACCCCCGCTGGCATGGAGTGAACTATGACCGTGCCATTTCACGAGGAATTTGACTTTCCTAAAATATATAATGTAAATACCCAAATTCCCAAGGAATGCTTAGTCTTTAGACAGTAGGATATTCTTCCATCCATCACTCGCTTTCTCGTGGACTTCTCCTCCTGCCCGGACCTTGCCTTCCTAACCACATGCAACTATCTTAGGTTGCTCAAATTCCTATTACTACAAAAGCCTACCGCTGAAGAAGCTCACCTTCCCCCCCTCTTTTTTGACATCAATCTAAGCATCGATAGTAGAGCCATGACTCGGTTGATGATGAGGGCATCCCTCCTCCCCTCCTTTTGCTTTGAGCTCTTAGAAAACATAAATGACAACCACTTCACAAGGTATAACCACCCATTTTTGTCATCCACCGCTCTCAAGGGCCAAGCTGCAATTAAAGAATATCTCCAAAGCCGTGCCTTTCTATCCCAATGCCTGCGACCTCCCCGCACTTCAACTGACGGTGATCAGCACTAGCCAAACGCCTTCCAAAAAAAAAAAAGAGAGAGAGAAGCACACACTTTGCTTACGGCACCTAGGGATCACCCCTAGCCCCTCTCCCCACTCCACGCTTAGGGAACTTCAGACTTGTCACCCTAAGATTTGCACTGCACTGCACCTCCAACAACGCACAAACTGGGTCCTCAAGTATGAGACATTACCAAGGGCTTGCCCAAGGTTAGACCCACCTCCTAGTTCCACTGCACATGCACTTACACCTCACCGTGAGACAGATACCCCCTTAGGGAGTGCACAACTTTCCCTTGCAGGCTGTTCGTAACTCAGTCGAGCCGCCATTGGCTACATCTAGGCACCATGTGTTCTTCAACTAATAACGGAGCCTCGATTTTGGCAGTCATCGCCGATGACAAATTCCAACTGTGTAAACAAGGCTGAGCATCCTCATGCAGATCAAAGAAAGCCATAACCTCTCCAAATCACCAGGAACCAACACCCCACCATCCCTCATCGCAGCGCCATCTTTTCGACAATGGTCATCTACCCGCCATTTCCACTTAGCACCAATCCCAACTACCCTGCTACTCCCCACCCCAGTGCAATGGGACAAGCACTCTGCTGGGAGGAGGTAATGTTTACCGCAGCGCTAGAGGAACGAAAAATGGAGCAGAAGTGTGGGAGAAATGGAAGAAGGAGACAACCAAGAAGGCACATGACAAAGAAAGGAAAAGGCACCCTGGATGGAGGTCAGACTCTGAAAATCTGAACGACAGTGTCACCTCGAGAAAAGAAAAGAGTAAAAGTGCACCATTAAATATAAAGGTGCTCCTGAAATCCTTGTAAAAAGAGCGCCGGGCTCACTCCCATGCCAATTGTATGCATTACTGGGAACGGGATAAGTTAGAATGGTGGGAAATAGGAAAAGAGGACCTAGGCTAATGGCCGGCCATGTAAAAAGTGGGGATGACCGCCCAAAAAGTAGGGCATGTATATAAAGTTCAAAAGTGAATGAGAAGTTCATTCTTGGGTGTGGCTAAAGCTTCTTCTTCTTCTTCTGTTGCTTCTTACCTTCTTTCTTATGCTTGAGTGAGGGATTGAGGGAGTGTGAGGGAGTGAGGGAGTGAGTGTGTGCGAGTGAGGGATCGTGGAGAAGAAGCTCCCCATCTTATCTCTTCATCTTCCCTTCTCTTCTTCTCTCCTCTTGTCTCTCACGGCTATGGAGGATGGAGCTTGATGGAGAGGGATTGAGGTTGCTTGAGCTTGCCACAATGATCGTGGAGCTACCGGAGTGTAAGAGAGAGGAGAAAACTCGATCGAGCATCAAGGTAAGCTCACTACACCCACAAGGTAGGTATTGCACGTTGGCTATGTGAGAGGTAGCCATGGCCGTTTGGCTTGAAACGCTTGATCAATAAGCGGTCCGTAGGTCTCGGGGTAGAGCTCCGTAGCTCCCCTACACTAAGTACGCATAATTTCTTTCACAATTTCAAGATTGTTTTACTACTGAATTACCACCTATACGTTTCGAAGATCACAAAATAGACCTAATTCCTAGATCACAACCACCATATAAAGCACCTTATAGAGAGATAACCAAATTGAACAGAAAGAAATTCAAGTCCAAGTTGAAGAATTGTTAACTCGAGGACTCATTAGGCCCAGTAGTTCTCCATTTGGTGTACCTATCCTATTAGTGAAGAAGAAAAACAATACCTATAGGATGTGCATTGATTATCGTGCCCTAAATAAGATCACACTGTCAAGAATAGATATCCAATCCCTAGGGTAGACGATCTTATGGACAAACTACAAGGGTCTACAATATTTAGCAAGATAGATCTTAAATCTGGATACCATCAAGTACGGTTGGACACATATGATATTTTCAAAACTGTATTTAGGACACAATTTGGACACTATGAATTCCTTGTCATACCTTTTGGTTTAACTAATGCACTAGCCCTATTCAGTCGTATGATGAATCACATATTTTTGAAGCATCAGCATTGTGTCATTGTTTTCTTTGATGACATATTGGTTTTTAGTAAGAATGAGAAGGAGCATAATGAACATTTATCCTTGGTTTTCAAATTATTGAAAGAGAATCAATTAGTATGCTAATCCTGAAAAGAGTGAATTTTTCCAAACACAAATTGAATACTTAGGACATATTGTTTCCTTTGAATGTATCAAAGTTGACCCTAAAAGCAATTTTGAATTGGCCGATACCTAAAAATGTGCATGAATTACGTTCTTTCTTAGGCCTTGCTAGCTTTTACAGAAAATTTGTGAGAAATTTCGTTCTTTCTTAGGCCTTGCTAGCTTTTACAGAAAATTTGTGAGAAATTTTTCATTGCTTGCATTACCTTTGACAAAATTATTGAAGAAAGCTATTGTGTATCATTGGTTCGACAATCAACAAAAGTCCTTTGATTTACTGAAACATGCTTTAACTCATGCTCCTCTATTGCAATTACCTGACTTCAATAGACCATTTTTCCTAGTAGTCACTGACGCTAGTGGATCTGGAATAGGAGCAATACTTGTGCAAGATTCCCATCCCATAGCCTACTCTAGCTGCAAACTTAAACCCTCTGAACTTAAGTATTCTACCTATGATAAGGAATTGCTAGCTGTAGTACAAGCTTTACGTCAATGGAAACACTATTTAATGGGATCTGAATTCATGATCAAAACTGTCCACATCAAAGTATTAAATATCTTCTTAGTCAGCCACAAATATTTGACCGACACATTAAATGGGCTGCTTTTATTCAAAGTTTTCATCCACTTATCCAATACCAACCCGAAAAAGAGAATGTTGTTGCCGATGCCTTGAGTAGAAGACTAAATCTCTTCTCCCTATGAAAGATACCTATAGCCAAGACCCTAGTTTGTTTGGAATAAATTAGTTGCAAATAACTAGATTCCAATTGATTCATTGTCTTACGCTGATGGATTTATGTTCTATGAAAAAAGATTATGTGTAATTGTTCAATTTCGATCATCTGTCTTACACGAAATTCATTGTCCCCCATATCAAGGCCATAGAGGAATTATTTCTACTTTGCATACACTGATTGAAGATTTTTATTGGCCACACATGGAATCTGATGTATCTAACTTCGTATCTAAATGTTTAATTTTCCAAAGAGTTAAATGACACCATGGTAAAAACTATGGTTTATTAATGCCTTTACCAATTCCAGAATGACCATGGGAACATATTTCAATGGATTTTATCATTGGTTTGCCTAACACTAAAGCTAATCATGATATGATTTGGACTATTGTCGATAGGTTTAGCAAACAAGCATATTCCATTCCATGAAAGAAAACGTTAACTGCATCTCAAGTTGCTCAATTGTTTTTGAAAATTGTTTTCACTAATCATGGCTTGCAAAAAATTATTATTTCTGATCGTGATTCTAGATTCTGAAATAATTTTTGGACTACTTTGTTTGCTAATTTAGAAACAAAGATTGATTTTTTATCTACATTCCATCCTGAAACAAATGGGCAAACAAAAGCTACTAACAGTACAATTTTAGATCTTTTGCGTGCATACACAATTTCAAAACCACAAACATGGGATACACACTTACATTTACTTCAGTTTGCATACAATAACATACCACATATAGCAACACACAAAGCACCATTTGAAATTATTTATGGATATAGATTGCCTACACCTGTTACATCATTGTCAAACAAAGTTCAAGCTGCTGATGATATTGCTAACATGCATGCTACTATTTTTGATTAAGTTAAAGACATGATTGCAAACATGTTGATGATATTGCTAATATGCATGTTACTATTTTTGATTAAGTTAAAGACATGATTGCAAAAGCCGAGCAATCATATACAAAACAAGCTAATAAGAAAGAAAAGCTATGAGTTTCAAAGTTGATTATGTTTCGTTACGTATTGAAAAGAGAAGATTACAAAGTGTTGACAAATACCCAGTTGTAAAGTTAGCTCCTACATTTTATGGACCTTTCAAGATCATTCACAAAATCAATGACAATGCATTTAAACTAGAATTACCACAACACTGAAAAATCCACAACACTTTTCATATCAGTTTGTTATGACCTTTTAGAGGCCAATTACCTGTACACCCTGTCTATGAAAACCCTCCTTTGTTAGAAGAAGAAACTGAAATCCTTGAACCTGAAACTATTCTAAATACTGACTTTATGACTACTAGAACTGGCCATAAAACTCTTAGACACGATTTTTGAATTGAGAGAAAATCTTACAGGTGCGTCTACAAGCCCATCTATTTGTGCGTCTACCATTTCGTGTCTATAGTCGCATGTATGAGGAAATTCACACGCACCAATAGACGCGCTTTAGACGTGCATATACATGCATGAATACAAGCGCATACGAAAACCAAAATTGTTATTTGTTTAATTTTTTTTGTGCGTCTACATGGAAAATTAGACGGGCATATAGACATGTTCATAGATGCGCTTTTACAAGCACCAGTAGATACGAACGCAAAACCAAAAATCTCTTTTTTTTAAAAAGATATTTAATTTATTTTTATTAATTTGAATTATATAGCACGTGTATGAGCGCGTGTACTATGCATTTTAGATGCGAGTATAGAAGTGCGTTTTTTGCAATTTAGATTCGCAAATAGACGCGAAGCACAAAATTGAAAAAAAAAACCAGAGAGCATAATGCTCTCTGGTTTTTTTTTTTCTCCCTCCATACATCAAATTGTGCATTTGGAAAAAACACAATGGATCTGAAGACACGAGAATTGAAAACAAAAATCCATGTATTCATTATATATAAAACGCATTTACATGGGGAGTTTAAGTGCTTGTGACCTAAAGCGTGGCCGCAAGCAGTAGGCTCAAAGATGGATAATAGATATATAAGGAAACAAGGCCATAAAGGAGGTATGGTGCTCCTCTATGAATCTGAAGAAGAAACATCTTCGCTAGCACCACCATGGCTACTAGCGTTGCTATCCCCTTCCTCGCTATGCTCCACATCGGGGTTCGCCTACACACAAAAAAGATCAAGGTTGCTTACAATTGCAAAGAAAAAGTTATAATTAGCTATACTTTTAATAGGAAAGTAAGAAAAACATACCTCCTCTGGCTGTCGAATCCTCATAGCCCGGTTGTATTGCTCCTCAGTTATGAGACCCTCCTCATAGAAGTGAAGCCATGTGGCTATGCGGTTATGGCCTCGATGGTAACCTACCTCTCTAGGAGTAGGTATCCTACCAACGATAGTAGTCTGCAAAACAATTATGATATATACAAAAAATTATGAGACACAATGTATTAGAACAAATTATATAAAGAATTGAAAGAAATATAAATTTTAAAAAACTAGAAATCAAAATATACTTACAAACTCTGCCTCCCATGACTCTCTGCCATCCAATTCGTAATGCGACAATCCCATGGTTTCCATTTGGATGCGTCACGCCTCTGCGTGCTGATGACTCTTCACTTTCTCTGCTGATTTCTTCTTGGCTTTCTTCCACTCTATGCGGTGGCACATAGGTGGTTGGCTATAGGCTCCACGCCCCTCCTCTTGTCTTCGCAATGACTCCTTGGCGCATGTCATGAGGTGGGATCTTTTGTTGTGAAGCAAATCCCTCACTTTTGTGCGTTCCCAATCATCCGAGAATTGCTGACCCTTAGGATTTGGGTACCTCCTATGGACTGCCCTCAACACTTCCTGCCACAAGCCGCTTTTCTGATTCTTGAAGTAAACGAAATAATCTTTATACGTCGCATGCATGACGCTCCTCATGTACGCCATTACATCCCTTCCTTCATCATCATGGAAGATGCCACCAGTATCTGTAACTCTATAGTACTGGCGTACTGGCTCCTCTACGTAATCTTTTGGTGAGGGTGATCGCTCGCTACCTCCTAGGCAACCCCCACACAAGCCTTGTCCTCTCCCTCGACTCTCCCTCCTCCCTCTCTGCTGTCGACTACCCTCTGCCTCGCTGGATGCACGTGCTTCTGCAAATGCACATGCGTCGGCTGACGCTTGTGCTTTATCTGATGCATGTACAGGCACTGCACGTGGAGTACCTGCAATTGGAGTTTGGACATTTGGTGTTTGGGAAGTAGTGCCAAACAAAGACATCAGAGGTGTTCCAGACATGACGCTCAACACCTCATCTGCTGCTGTGGGAGAGCAGTCAAGGTATCTAGTCATCTCTTCCATGAAGTCTTCCTTACTAGGAAAACCTCCAAAAAAAGCATTGACCCCTCTACTGAACAAGCCCAATCTATCATTCATGCGATCCAAATCTGGGTCATTGCTCGATGAACCAAGATGCGACATCTGAAAACAAAACATAGGAATAAGACAAATTTGCTAAACTGCAATATTGTGTAACCTATTTGTACAATTCCATAAATAAAAAAATGTTTTTTTATCAGAGCTGGGATGTGTATAATCACGTCTGAGATGCAAAATAGACACGCTCTTATATGCTTCCCTGAAGTCAAACCTTCTAGTTAGAGCGCGTGTATATTCGCGTCTGAGATGCAAAATAGACGCGCTCTCAGACGCGTCTCTGAAGTTAAAGCTTCTAGACAGAGCGCGTGTATTCTCACGTCTGAGATGCAGAATACACGTGCCTAGAGACGCGACTTTGAAGTCAAAGCTTCTAGGCAGAGCGTGTTTATTCTCGCGTCTGAGATGCAGAATACACGCGCCTAGAGACGCGACTCTGAAGTCAAAGCTTTTGGGCAGAGCGCATGCATTCTCACGTCTGAGATGCAGAATACACACGCTTGGAGACGCGACTGCAGATGCAATGACAGCAAACATAGCTGCGCGTCTATGTCTGCGTCTGTACTGAAATCTACACGAGCTGTCAAACGCGCTAAGTCGGCTGCTCTCAATCCGACAACCGCCATCCATGATTTATTTGTGATATAAGAACTTCAATCATAGATCCTAATACAGAAGAGAGAGAGAGAGAGAGAGAGAGAGAGAGAGAGAGAGAGAGAGAGAGAGAGAGAGAGAGAGAGAGAGAGAGAGAGAGAGAGAGATGACTCACCTTGGGTCTTTGGTGTGGACAGGTGGTGGCGTTGCTTCCTTCCCCTTTTTCCTCTCCTTGGTGAGTTGTTCTCCCTTGATGCTTGCTGCTTGTTGTCTCCTCTCTTTGATTGTTGTTCCTCTTGTTCTCCTCTCTTTTGTTCTCTCTTTCTTTCTCTCCTTGGCTTTCTTCTTTCCCCTCTTGTCTCTTTGAAGTGAAAGAAGAGATGAGTCATGAGGAGGTGAGGCATGAAGAGACTAGTGGAGGTAGACTGCATGTCGGCTGAACTCGAGCTTCAGAACGTGCAAAAAACGCAAGAAAGGCGCAGTTTGAAAAGAAATGATTCAAGTATCTTTTGAATTTTGACTTTTGCATCTATTTTTGCGTGTATATGCACGTCTACATTTACGTAAATGCGCTTATAAATGCGGATTTAGACGCGCAGATAGACGCAGATTTAGATACGTAGTTAAATGCAGGTATAGACATGCATTTAGAGTGCTTGCGTTTTTATTATGAGTTTATGTATTTAAGATAAGCTTTGATAATAAGTTCTTATCATAAGTTTTTATGTATTTATGATAAGTTTTGCATATTTAAAATTGAGATCTTAGAATAATTAATACACCTTGAAGTTTTTATGTAAACATATGAATAACAAATTTGATGTTGTCATGAATTAGGTTTAATCATGTCGTCGTCATCACCTAGTGCGGTGCATGCTGATGAGTCAACGAGCACATCCTCAAGTGAGGATGAAACATTACGTCTTCATAATCGAGATGCATGGCTATGATGAAAAATTAAATGCATGTGTGTTTGTTGTCGAGGGTGTATTTTTCAAGCACGTCGAGTTGCAATGTCACACCCTAGCATGTATGGAGAATGGGACCGAGAAAAATCACCGGTATTCATTGTTTTTAACACTAAGATTGCTAGTCTATGTTACTCAATATATATCAATGTACATGTAACTCCCTTTTTTGGTTGAGCAGGATGCGGTGCCACATCCTTAGATGCTCCCTCCCGGGCGTGGAGAGGCTCCAAAACGTCGACGCGAGGAGGCAGAGTCTTCAAGAAGAGTGGAGACTGATGACCATGATAGTAGCCCTCATGAAATGCCCCATCAAGTTGTAGAGGATGAGATTTTGGACAACATTGTATACGATCTATTTTTGCAACCGGTTCGAGAAGAAGGTCACTCTACGAAGCCAGATGACCCACTATACATAGCGTCATCTACTCCATTGTATAAAGGTTGCACGTACTCCATTCTTCGTGCATCCCTCGAGGTACTTAACTTGCAAACAATTTATGGATGGAGTAATGTCAGTTTGAATGCGTTATTGAAGTAGGTATCAATTCAGTTTGGCTTATGAATCATAATATTAATTGTTCTATTTTGAAATCAAACACAAATATATGTTGGTGGTTTTTTAACTCACTTTTAAAAATATATGTAGGTTATTATCACAAATGATTCCAAAAGAAAACAAATTGCCAACTAAGAGAGAGCAAGCAAGACATTCCTTGATATCTCTAGGAGGCCTCGATTATGTCAAGATCCATGCATGTGTCAATGATTGTGTCTTATTTCATGGGATTCATGAGTTCACACAAGAGTGTCCTGTTTGTGGCGAATCAAGATACGAAGTGGAGATGAAGTCAATGGATGTGCCTCGTAAGGTTTTGCGACATTTTCCGATTGTTCCATGTGTTCAACTTATGTTCAAGTGTAAGTCTATTGGAAAGCTCATGGCATGGCATGCTAGTCATTGTTCAAGTGATGGAAAATGGAGGATCCCTGCAGACACACCGACATGGCATACTAGTCATCGTTCAAGTGATGGAAAATGGAGGATCCCTGTAGACACACCAACATGGCAACATATGGACAATTTGTGGCCCATTTTCAAAGAAGAGCCAAGAAATTTGAGATTTGGTTTAGGTATGGATAGAATCAATCCATTTGGCATCAAAAGCACATCATACAGTGTATGGCCAGTGGTATTGGTGAACTATAATATTCCTCCATCCATGGCAATTAAAAAGGGACATGTAATGTTGTCCCTTCTGATTCCTGGAAAGCACAAGGTAGAAAACATGGACATTTACTTAGAGCCTTTGATTGAAGAGTTAGAAATGTTATGGGAAGGTATTAAGGTGCAAGATACAAGCGCATCTGCATCCTCTAAAGATTTCATGTTGAAGGCCATGTTGTTGTGGACCATGCATGACTTTCCAGGATATGGAGAGTGTTTAGGTACATGTATATAACTCTATATTTGAAATTCAAGACTTGAATCAATTGCATGTTATTAATTCACTTGGTTATTCAGGTTTAACCACATCAAGATATCATGCATGTCCTATTTGCGGTCCCTCTCTAGTTTCCTCTAGGCCGGCATACCATCCCAAATATGTTCTCCCTACTAATGGAATGACTCCACAATCTCTAACCACTCGAGATTGGAAGGAGAGATGGATTAATGCCGACAGCTACCCTCCACTCGGCATGAGTCGGTAAGAAGTATATTTCTCTCGATTGACTTTAAAGTATTTAGCATGATGAATTGTTTACATAATATATTGTTTGTTTGTTAGGTTCTCTATATTTTTTCGTCTTTCGTATTGGTCTGAACTCAAGATCAATCACTTGTTGAACCCCATGCACATATTCAAAAATGTTGTATCTACATTATGGGATCACTTGATAGGGGCTCGTGATTCAGTCATGTAAGGGAGGATTTACGTAACATTGGTCGCATGAGACGAGCCTGGCCATGCATTGGACCCAGAGGAAAGATTGAGCTACCCCATGCACCTTGGATGTTGTCAAAGAAGGAGGAAAAATTAGTGAAGGAACAAATATGTAGCTTTCGAACACCCACAGGATGTATGAGATGTCTCAAGGGAGCCTTCATAAAGAAAAAGAAAAGAGGTGTGGAGCAACTATTTGGTTTGAAGTCCCACAATTCGCACAAAATGATTCAAGTAAGGGTATCTCTAACCATGAATATAGTAATTAGTGGAGTAACTATGTGTAAACTTTGGGGTATGATGACTTTTTCCTCAACTAATCTTTTGATCTATGAATATTATTTACATTTAGTTCGTACTTTCTACTAGCATATCCCATTGTATATCCAAAGATGTACGTGATATCATTTACAAGATGGGAGATCTTGTGAGGTGTGTATACATTGTATTTTTTCATTATATATTGCATACATCATGTAGTGAACCTCTTTGAATTTCTACACAAAAATAAACAATTGTCAAATACATCCTGACAGATACGTGAGCTCGAAGAAAATTGATCCAAACACATTGCAAGATGCTCGAGTATTATCTGTTGAGGTGGTTTGTTTGGTGGAGAAAATTTTTCCTTGGTCCATTTTGACTACTCAATTACATTTACTCGTACATTTGATTGATGAGATCACACTTTGTGGGGCAGTTCATGCAAGGTGGATGTTTTTTCTTGAGCGCTTCATGAAAACCTTGAAAGATTTTGAGAGGCAAAAAGCACGGCCAGAGGGAAGCATGGCTGAGGGTTGGTTAGTGCAATCATCCCTTGTTTATATCTCTGAATATCTTGCTGAAGTGGACCCCTCTCAACCATGACTATGGAAAGACGATGAAGACTTGAGGATGACCTCTATAATACCTCAAGGAAAAGGAATGAGTAAAGTGATAACAAAAGAAGAACTTCATAAGTTAAATAGTTTTTGTGTGCTCAATAGTGATGTAATGAGCAAATGGGTGACACTATATAATGAAGCAAGGGCAAGAAGAAAAAGCGAAAGACAAGCATTTCGCACCAAATATGGACGTAATGTCTCATTTCCAGATCATATAAATGCACTCCCACATCATATTGATATAGATTGGTTACATGAGAAAATGGAGAGAATGGAAAAAGAGGAGGGAATTAATATATCTCAAGAAGAGTGGGAATACGCATGAGGTTGCTTATCAAAGGTGAGACATACTATCAATTAATTTGTTTCTAGTTATATTTTATATAATAAATTGACATGTTTGATCTTAATCTTTTACTACTAGTGCACATTATTCAATGCTATTTGGTATGAGAGTAAACATCTTCGAACTCAACGTATAGATGAAAAGAGAAATACCCAAGATTGTGGTGTCCTTGCTCACTTGGAGGATGCCAATGGTACCATGGAAGGTTATTGTGGCTTGATCCAAGATATTCTAAAGCTTGACTTCAGATGATTCTTTATATATGTACTGGATGTGAAGTGGTTTAAAGAAGTGGTAACAAATGGTGAGCATTGCACAATCAGACGTCATCCAAGTGGTTTTGTAATCATTGACTCTACAAAATTTCACCAAAACAAGAATGACACGTTAGTACTACCTCAACAATGCGAGCAGGTATATATGTAAAAGCTAAATTTTTTATATGTATACATGTGATACATATACACAATATAATAAGTATTTAAGTTTCTTGCTTTTGTTTTTCAAATACAGGTTGTGTATCATCCAATGGTAAACAATAACCGATGGTGGTATGTCATCCCTATATCTAATCGTTCAAAACCAATATATGGTAATATTACCGACATAGAGATAGCAGATGACAATCCAACAATTAATGATGATGTATATGATGACACCATAATGGATGATATGCGTGATATAGTACAAGATGAACCTCGTGAGGATGTTCAAGGAAACACAGAAGAGGACAATAATGTGGTTGATGATGATGCAGTTACTGAGCAATATAGCAATACATCTGATAGTGGGATAGACTTATTTGTTTCGTTACCTCTTGGTAACATAGACCTAGATGTAGATAGTTTAGTAAGGGCTGATCTCATTGAAGATGAGATGGATCATTCACTGTAACATACTTAATTCGCTTAATGATTCAATGTGTATTCTTAATTATATGAAAAATATCATACGCACATGTGCATACTCAAGAATCAATAGTCAAGTTTAAAGCTAAATTGAATTTTTCATAATAAAAATGAAGTATTTTTTATCATCTTCAAGTAGAGAAATTACGAGATACATGCAATGCTTGCTATTAATTGTATAATAAGGTTTGTGTCGCTTGCCGCTAATTACTTATATCAGGCTTGTCAACTGGAGAAACTGCCATTCATTAGAGAGCAATGCAAAAATAATTATTAAACTCTGGTTTTTTTATTATATTAAGTCCAATTTTAGATGGTTAAATAATTACGTGTCTGAAAACGCGTCTATTTGCACGGATATATAGACGCAAAATTCACATCTATTTACACGCTCTTTTACACGCGCATATAGACGCAATGATAGATGCACTCGACTTTGCGCATCTAACATGCACATCTATGCCTCGTTTCTGTTGTGGTGTCTCTAGATTATATGGCCTGATTCAGAGATATGGCAGACTAGGAGATGTTTGCTGACATCATCAGGCCATTTCGTTAGATCTACTTTGTCACACTCTGATGCTTGGGTTTCTAATAGATGAGGTCGACGCTCCGGGGACGAAGGGAGTGGTTCTAGGGGGTGTTGCAGAGATGTGGATGCTTTGAGCCTGTGGTCAGCTGCTCCAGATAGGGGTACTACTCCTCGCTCTCATACAAGTTCCAGAGAGGGTGGCTTATGTGGATGTTGTGGAGACATGGATGCAGTGTCTTTGTCTCGTTGTTCCGATAGAGACGTGTCACCTATAGGATTTGTCACACCTGCGGGGACATCTACTCTAGTGACTCTAGTTTTTGCTCACAACCGTTTGTAGATGGCACCCCTATGGGTGCTATTCCAAGAGATACTACCCCCGTGGGTACACCAGATGTACAAGGGTCTCCTGGTTATGCCCAGGAGTATGGTCATAGGTAGGAGAGGGCACACCTTAGACATATCCCAGAGGGGTTGGATACCTCATAGATGACACAACAGGAGATGTGATTAGGAATCATGATGGGAGGAGGGTAATGTCTTGCATGAGAGAGTTATGGCGACAAGTTTTTCATCATAACGTCTTGAACCATCGGAAGAACATACCCAAGGGTTGCAAGAACTATATAGTGGCATCCTTGCATGAGGAGTTTTCGATATCTATCGCGGCATAGAGGTTTTTCATCATTGGGTGGATGATGGAGCGTATGCGTGCATACATGTCACATAGACGATCGTGGATGCACACAAGGCACTCAAAAGTGAAGCCTCAGAGCCGGAGTGGCTAGATGCAGATGATTAGCGGAGACTCGGGGAGGAGGCTACAGTTTCTCTAGGACATTGGCGATAGCAACAAGAGGTAGTGAGGGCACGATTGGAGGCAAGGGTCATGCATCATCTGGGGAGTGGCGGCGGCCACAGGACTTATCTGGAGGACTTTGTAAGTTTTTCTTTCGTTTTTCTTACATTCTTATTTGCAATATCACTTGTACTGATGATAATCCTGTTTCTAATAGTTGTATTCTATTTTCTTTATAGCATTCCATTACAAATCATGATCCCACTGGCATGGAGACTTGATATGTAGAGAGACATGGTCTCACTACACTGATCGATAGATTGTATGCACGTGGCGGTCCAGTAAGTCAATCAAATTTCTTATCCGTAGTCACTATTTTTTTTAAAATGCATTATGTATGGTGGACTGATGTGTAGTTGTTCATTTTGCAGAGTCCATTCGATGCTCTTGTGCGTCGGGATGAGCTTTCGGATGGCGAGGATCTATAGCGTGCACTTGGATTCGTGGAGCACACACCCTCTTCTTTTTTGGTCATGTGATCTATCCATGCATCTTCTATGTACTATGTACTTATCATCCTTTGTATCTTGCCATACTTCACGACCATTGCATACCTAACATGTAATTCATTTGTAGAATATTACATAGCACATGGTGCTATATGTGAGTTTCCTTGCCTTTTTTTTTTTGGTAATCGTCATTTTTGGCGTTGCAATATGCGTCGCTATTTGCATTGCAAAACACACAAAAATAGCGATGCAAATAGTGATGCATATAGTGACAGTTTTGTAGAGATGCTGATATCGATGCATTTAGCAACAATGGGGGTAATTTTTTTAATGAATATTTGTGTCACTTTGAACGTTGATATGAGCCATGTATCTTGTAGTGAGTGATGCAGATTATATGCAACTCTATCATGGGCTCCATTCCAAGCTCAATCAGGTACCTTACTACATACTTGATACTTCTACATCTCTTCTCTAATAAGACATCAAGTTTACTACTAGATTCTTTGGGATTGTTTTAGAGCCTACAAAGGTTGAACCTCACCCATAATGCATTACAAGGAATGTTTTCAATAGCTTTGAAAAGCCTTACTAGTCTTATGGAGATGAGGTTGCAGAACAAGAGATTGGATGGGGCACTCCCTAACTTGGGCTACTTCATTCAGTTTACGGAAGTAGACCTCTCCAACAAGGTATTCTCAAGGGGTTTTCCAAAACAATATCCATCTAGTGTTGTTTCGATATCCTTGAGAGCTAACCAATTACCAAGTTGCTTGACAAAGAACCGTATTTCTGCACTTAGTTCTACCAAGCTTAATGCATTGGATATAAGTGATAAAAATTTATATGGATCTATTGTTTCTTCCCTTTTCATGCATCCTTCTCTCCAATAGCAACTCAATCTTTCACACATTACTAGTTTATTCTGCAGTATTCTAACCATCCCTTTGACCAAGTACAATGGCTTACTCAACAACACAAAAACTTGCATATACATGAACTATTACAATATCAATATAGAGATTTGACTCTTCTTCATTACTTGTAATCTCATGGATATCACTACTTCTAATGGTTCTACAATACCACACACCTTATCCTTGTTCATTTTAGTTTCATAGTTCAAGTTTGTATTGTAGTATAAGGAATGATTAGTTTTCAACAAAAAAAAAAGAATATACCATATAACTATTTGTCAATTTAATATATTTAAATTTATCTATAGATATTAGTGGCATTCATTGCAAGAAATTGTGTGTTCCTCATATTTTTAATTATATATATTACTAGCTTTAAATGCAAGGAATACTAGGTTGTTTCACAAAAGCTGCCATGAAGTGGTATTCTATGGGAAGAAAAGTTTGGCATGCAACTTTGCTTCTCCCACTTTTTGTTCCTTGCATATTAGAGTTTAGGGTCATTAGGATTATCTCTCTTTCATTTTTTGGCATGGGGTCAAGTTTGACAGTAGGTAAATAAGTGCTATATTTTTATGGCCATATGGTTAGAACTTGGGGTTAGGGTTTTTTAAGTTATAAGGTCTTAGGCGAAAATGTTTCTAAATGGCAAGGGAGAATATGTACTTAATCACACACGTGTGTGTGTGCATGCATGTGTGTACTTGCATGTGTACATACACACACACACGGGCACACACACACACACATTCTCTCTCTCTCTCTCTCTCTCTCTCTCTCTCTCTCTCTCTCTCTCTCTCTCTAGGAACACTACGCCACTTCACATGCAAAGAATGCTAAGCTACTTCATAGAAGCTTCATGCAAGAAGTGACACTAGAATGGTAACAAAATTTGCTTCCATGTTTACTTTTCACCTCTTTTTTCTCTCTCCATCTCCAAATCTCCCTCTATCTTTCCGATTTTCCTTTTTAATCTCTCTCCCTGTCTCCCCCCCCCCCCCCCCTCCGTCTTTCTTATTTTACTCCCTTTTCTCTTTCTTGTTTCTCTCTCTTCTTCCTCCCCCTCTCTCTCACATTGTGATTATCTCATATTCTCTCTCCCTTTCTGTTCTATATATATATTCTCTCTCAGACTCTCTCTCTCTCTCTCTCTCTCTCTCTCTCTCTTTGTGCATGTCTGCTAGTTTCCCACCGCCTCGCATGCCCTTTCTGTTGGCTGTTGTCTGCATAACCGTCGCCTTGCACCATCACTACTGCCCTAATCATCGCCATCGCCATTGCCTGTCAGCACAGTGTAGCCGCTTGCCACCCATAGCCATGCGTTATAGATTGCCTTGCAGCCAACAACAGTTGTGGCTAGGTTGCCAATTGCACTACGCATGGTGAGGAACTACAACAATGTATCTTTTATAGCCGTCGCCACCTCGTGCGCTCCTGCCATACTATTGACATGACATCCCCACATGACCCGTTCATTGCGAGAGCGATCTCCCCGTGTGAGGGGCGAACGACAGAGCTTCCACCCATGCACGATAGATATCAGTATGGGCCCCCATTTGCTCGGACGTGGATGGGGGCGCCATCTGATCAAGGCCGACTCCCGAGCCGTCAAGGGTGAAAAACCCTTTTTATTTCCACCCCACCAGCCCCTCCACCCAATCGGCCCCACCACCCACATAGTAAGTTGGGAGTCGAGTATGCCTCTCAGAACCATCGTTCCAACTTCCCGCCACCTTCAATCTCTCTCTCTCTCTCTCTCTCTCTCTCTCGGTAGCGTCTCTCTCTCAGCTCAGCAGCGTCTCCAAAGAAACTTTACTATGACATCCACCCATTCCTCAGTAAACGGAAGAGGTACAAAATGTAGATGGTCGAGTATTGCAGAACCAGAAGGCGAACTGCTCTGCATCTCCGGGTGTGGACTGTTGCGTGTTAGGGGACATGGACAAGCTATTGTCCGCTTGGAGAACTAAAATGCACGGGTTGTGACATGGACAGCACAGCTGCAACTAGCATGGCTGGGGTCAAAGATAGATTTCAGTATGGGTCCCGCTTTTTATGGGGACGTGCTGGTGGGTCCCGGTTTTTATGGGGACGTGCTGGTAACTCCGGGTTGCTTGCCGGTTGCGCAACTTTTTTATTTTTAAAAATTTAATTTAAAACGAGCCCATATTCTTTCATCAATGTGATTTGCGGGTGCGTGATTTAAAGCGGCACTGTATGGAATGGGGGGTACAGGGTTCAATCCCTCGGATTGATCTTCCGGGCGAGACGAATGCCCCTTTTAGGAGACTTTTAATTTGTGGGCCCCACGACCACCTAATGACCGGGTAAACACATGAAAAACCATGGGGCCCTTGCTGATATATATCCACAACCAATAGCATGTTGGTGGAGTGACGATATTAGGCATGAATGGGTGGCAAAGTCATCAGCAAGATAAGATTATCTATTGCAGGCCCCTTTTGCTCTGTATATCGGCCCCAAGGCTACTGCTCTGATCTCCTACTGAACAACCCCAACTCATGGCCCATTGCAACTATATTGCTCTACTTCACTCTTGAAAATCTTTGGTCATCACCTAGTGAGTGGCTTTTATAGGCCTATGATTGATGCATACTAATAGAGTGACCCATGATAAGAGAATATTTGTAATTATTTAGAAATTACAGTTATGTAAGAAAAGATCATAAATGCATTTTTGAAAGAAAAATGTGAAATCACAAGCTATAGATATACAAGAGAATATTGAGATGAACTCTATGCAAAGAGACGATGTACTTATGTGGTGAAAATTATAAACAAGGATATAGGTTAACCCATGCTCAACTTAGACACTTTCTATGCACTGTAATGGTCAAATTGGGATTTTAGGACTTAAAAGGGTATAATGCATTGCCTAGAAAACATTGGTTGTTAGTAAGGAAAGTATATTGTGGCACAGCATGCATGCATTTGAAAGGTTTGTGTTGATGAGAAAGTTAGAATAGTTAGTGATAAAAAATGAATTTTTAAGTTGTGTATTTATGAAAGACGAGTGGTCTTAACTCTGATGTGTTCATAGGAAGATGAGAGGCGTAGGATGAGATTATATATATTTATCATCCTATTGTACTTCTATGTACACTTTATATTTTGTTACTTTTTCTTGTTTTCTCCACACTCAAGCACATTCACCTTTAAGTCAGAGGTTGTTGGTGTTAAAGGTTGCATGTACCTAGTTGCCTACATTTACTTGTACTTACTACCCATGCACCTATCACTATAGGTTGCAGCCACCTATCATTGTCACTTTATTCTTTATTCTTTACATGATAATACAATAAATTAAGGCAGGTCACACATTGTGATTGTTGAAGTTCCCACATACTGTCTTGCTCTCTCTTTCTTGAACCTCCATCGCTCTTTCTTTCTTCTTCCTTTTGCTTGTGTTTCCACTCTTGCTCCACCTTAATTCAAGAAATCTCATTGAGAGGCATTGAGAGTTCTTCAGAAGACCACTCTAGGCAAGATACGAAAATGTATGCTTTCTTAGAATCTAAGAAGCAAGAGGATGGATAGAGGGCTATATTACAACAATCTCTTGATAAGAAACAAGTAAATGAGCTACTATTGAAATATTTGGTTGAAGAAGAAGAAAGCCAATTCTACTTGGAAAATATTGAGGAAGAACATAGGGATCTACATGGGAACTTTGGAATCATGAAAGAAATGGATGCTTTAGAAGACGTAGCCCCCTATGAGGAAGTAGGAGATCATACAAATCAACATTCAAGTGTGATCGTATCTATAAATACCAAGGGTGTCGAAAAAGGATTGGATGATTGGTAAGTTTTTTTTGTATAAAGGAAACTTATGGACATGAATGTTTACAATCTAAGGGGGTGGGCTAAATATGTGATGCTTTTATTGAAAAACTGCAAAGACCCCAAACTTACAATGAAATATTTTGTTTTAGAGATCTTATACAGAGCTTTTGTTGATGCCTTTTAGTTTGGAGAGCCAATAAATCTTGAACTTCCCTAGGAGTTTAAATGAATTGTTTTTTGAGTTTCCACATGACTATGTGGCATTGTATTGTCAAGTTTTGCATGCTTATAGAGGATGAGAACAAGGAGTTGATGCCCAAACCTAAGCTACACAAGAAAGAGGTATATTTTCTTGAACTCAAAATTCTTGCACATCACTAAGATCAAGAGGGATATATGCACGATACAACACATTGTTTTAAACATAGCACAAGGGCCTCATATACCTCTTCTTCTCAACTATTTCCATGCCAATGGAAAGACGTAGTTGATTGCGCCATCTTGATGGATTGCATGGCATGTAGCCCATTGGAGCTATATCCAATAAATCTAGTTGCACGTGCACATGAGAGCACACCTTTATCAAGCACTCACCTTGCTGCACATCACTTTGAGGGACTTTTGTCATGTGGTAGGAATCTTTTGGTCTGAAACGGAAAGGAGGTAGGATGACTTAAGGGTCATGTGAGGACAACATCAAATGAAAGCTAGGACTTATAATTGATTACCATATTAGATTTTAGAGCGTTTGAGAGAGTGGGGGTTGAGAGGAGTTTTAGCATCACTTGAGAGGTGAGGAAAAGATCAGCGCTAAAGGCCTTTAAAAGTAACTAGGAACCTTTGTGTTTGCACAATGCATTAGGCACTTAGCATGAAAATAAACACCATTCCTTAAATGCATTCATGGTCTCATGTGTAAACATTGGGCAATTGATTTGCATGCCTTATTTTCCTATGCATCTTTTCAATCTAATGTCAAAGATCAAATGCCTAACCACATTGTATACCAGATGCATAAGCATATCTTTCTAAGTGCACTTTAGGGTCCTGAGATGCCCTAGCATTAATGTGGTGAAAGGGCCTTCATTTTCATTATTGAGAGATGTGAGAAGGGATTGTGATGAGTGTAGTTGATTTTCTCAACGAGAGGGGTGAAGAGAGAGATACGATTTTGTGTCTATGGCCTTGTGAAATTTTTGAAGGTTTTATATATATACATATATGTAGGTATACATACATACATACGTATAAACTCTAAGAATTCTTGTTGGTGAGGAGCACCTGCAAAGGCACGATGGAGAGTAGCGACGACAGAAGCCATGCTGCTGTAGCCAGGCGGCCTCTGATAATTAATGATCATCAAGGGGGAGGGGCCTTTTCATCGAGTTTGTGTGGATCAGATATTGGGAGGAGTTCGAGGCGCGCGCTGCTTGTAACAGGACAAGATGCCATCACATTCACTGGTCCCCATCAGGGTCGACCCATCTTGCTTTGCTGAAGAACGTGGAGAGCGTCACCTTGACTAAAGCCTGCAATCAGGGTCTCTTCACGCTACGCGTGGAGCTTCAGCTACATCGACCAGCTACTTTGCTGAGTCAACAGGAGAGCAACTGGCGACTCAATTCCAAGATCAGCAGTAGGGCAAGCTGAGAACTTGAGATCAGAACTTAATAAGGAAGCTGAGTGCGAGGGCATGGATCAATATTTTTGAGTAAGTGAGAAGCTTCATTAATTGAATTACCATGCCCAAATCCTCCCCTGTAGGCATTGGATGTATCGTTGGTCTTCAGCATTCAAGAATACATATATTCTAAATCACTTCAAAATTTATTATAGACAATATGATTTTTATTAATGCAAGATTTGTCTTGTGTGCATCCCTCCTGTCCCATGTAGCATGCATTGCATACTATTTGTCTTAATGTAAGATTTGTTTTTTGGGCATCCCTCTGTCCCATGTAGCATGCAATTGCATATTGTTTGTCTTAATGAACCCTAAAGGTTCTAATTGCCTTCAAGTGCATCATGAGTTTGCTAATCTCATGATCCTTTCAAATACATAGAGAGTCTTTGCAATATATTGAGAGTGAAATACAACTTAGGAACATTACCAAAAAAACCTATGTTTGGGTGTTGTGAGACTTCAAAGATGAATGTAAATTCTTGAATAGTATATATGTCTTATCCTTAGATATAAGGATTGAAAATGAATTGGAATCGTGTGACAAGCAAAAAGCTATTGATAGACACTTTGTAATCCTTCTTTAAAATTCCATTTATTGTGGTTCTCCTTGGGATTTCAAAGTTCTTCGATTTTACTAGGTTTCGAGGCATGGGCTAAAATTTTGCCATTCCTTTGAGATAAGTTTCACATCATTAATGTCATGAGTTCAACGTGATCCTAATAAAGGGGCCATTGGTGATATCTTTTGTGTCTATCTTGTTGATCAGTCAAGTCCATAGTACTCAATTCACAATTTGAGTCGTGGTGATACACCTAGATGGGAAGCTAGAGGAGATGCCATTAAGGGTCGCAAATATTTGAGCAAAGAAAAGTTCATTATGGGAGCCCTTACTTTTGCACATGATCAATAAGATTAATATGATTAGGAATTCTCTAATACATTACTCGAGATAGAGAAGGGTGTTTTTTGAACCAAAAGAGTGATATTACTGAGTTTTGGAGAATAGAGTTTGTGAATTTGGATTTGACAAAGATTGATAGAGGCATAGGGAAGTTTCTCGTTTGTGGTCAAATAAGAAAATTGTAGTTCCTTTGAGCCTTCAATTTTGTTTTGTTGGTTTTTTCCAAGGAAAAGTAAGTCACATAAACCCTAACACTAGGCCACTAGACCCTACCAACATTCCTTAGTATCCTCGACTGTGCATGCTTCTATGGGTTTTCCACAGCAACCAAGCATGCATGCCAACTTGAAACTTGTTACTGCCACCTCACTACAAACTTGTGAATTGATCAGCTTGGTTTCCTTGTAGATAGACAACTTGGCAACCTATCTTGTTGGTCGACTCATTAATTAAGCCATAGCTAGAACACTCAATACTTTGTCGACGAGTAGGTCACAAGGAAGACTATCCTAGCAACCTAGGGGGGACATGACCATGTTAGCTAGTTAAACTCATTGTGATTTGGTCTTGCCAACTTTCCCACACATGTCAAGGTGTTCATGCAAACTTGTCAAGGTTTAAGGGGAGCTCATCATCTACGAGCCTGTGACTATCATTATAGGATGCCCTACTCTGTTATATATTCTTGGCTTTTATGTGAGTATGGTAAGAGATCTTGATAGGCGTGGAGGTGATGGTCATAACAGACTGGTCACATAAATTTTCTAAGGGCTAGACTTTTTTTTTTGGGGGGGGGAGTAAAGCAAGCATGATAATGAAGGTGTGGCACTGTCTTAAGCCGAGGGGATTGCAACAAAATTGGGGAGTTGGCCGTGTTGTTGTGAAACGGTGGTGTTGACTTGCATGCGATTTCTTGGGGCATGTGAGAATTGGTCAGAGGTGTGTTGGCAGTGCTGATAGACAGGGGAGGGGGACTTGGTCCGACAGCAAGGAGAGAAATCTTTTGTAGGAAAAATGTATCAAAGGCTTGAGATTTGACATGTCAGAAGAGGGGCTTCGAGGTTGATCACGGTGGGCACACCCAAACAATTATACAACGCTGAGTGGGAGGCGAGTGGTTGTCTACACCTTGCAACCCAGTATCAGTACTATCAATTGGCTTTGTTGTAGTTTTGCAGATTGAATGTACTTTGGTGGCAGATAGTCAATAAACAACAAATTGTTCTAACCAAATGTAGAGATGTAATGTATTTGGTTGAGAATTAGCAAAGAGGCTAGGAAATAGTGCGGGTGCTAGAGCAATTAATAACTTTTCTTTAGCAAATACGACTTTGCTGGATACTCTCTTCTTTGCTTTTCTATGGAAACTGAAGTGGGGATTATCATGAGGATAAGAGATTGAGGCTTTAGCATATGATCTTTATTGCTTGTTTTTGTTGAATGCATTAAGAAAAGAGAGAAGGTTGGCAATTCTACTTAATTCACTTTTATGAGGGTGATGAGATGAAGATCACGTTCTATATATATTTGCCATTTATAGATGGAGCTACTTGAATTTGAGCTCTCTTTTGGACAACAGTATTGTACCTATGGAACCTTGGGATACGATTTTCCTAGTGTTGCAAGGGTAAGGAACTAAGTATTTGCGTTGGGTGGCTAGGTGGTGATTTTAGGGGAAGCACTTCAAATTGTTGAGCTCTCTTGCATTCGAGAGATAGTTGCTTGGACTGAAGAAGTTGGATTTTTGGATTATTAGAAGCTAACATCAAGCCACTAACCTATACGAGCACTCGTTTTACCTCGTGATTTCGGGTTGTGTGAGAGGATTATCCTTGATCACCACTCTTGTGACATCTTTTTTCATGCCCCCCACTAAGGAATGCTAACAGTGGTTTGGTGTTATTACTTGGCAATTCTTAATAATGAGATGGTAACTTTCCATGGGAGATTGGATGAAGATGTAAATGCTTGGGTTGAGTATGTTGAACAATGTATGCAAGGAATTTATGTTATGGATGATGAAGATAAGGTGGGTTTTTCTTTGCAAGGATTTGAACACTATGCCTTGGAAGTTATCAGTTGTATACCGGATGATATTATCACTAGTTTGAAAAGCCTCTAATTGTTTATACAAAGTTTCGTCCTGCAGGTTCAGGCATGATGATCGGGTATACAAGAGGTTTCAAGGATTGTGAGTCAATGATATTAGAAAGATGGGATGCTATTATGAGTATTACAAGGATATGTTAGATTGAATATGGAAAATAGTAAAGACTATATAGAGTATGCCAAAAAAGTAATGTTCAGTATGTTGAAGGGAAGACATGCATGCATGAAGATGAGAGGAGAGGATGCATGTCAGTGGGATGATTCTTTTGCTATGGAGAAAGCTTGTTTTTTTGCAAGTATTACTAACTTTGGCAATGATAGAGAAGAGGGGGTGAGCTTCCATGAATCCTCTACATCTTGTTGTAATATATGAGTTGCAGATGTTCCATGTGATTATGAAGTTTTTGCTTTGGACTTTTCATTTTGTGAGGAGGATCCTGATGTTTCTTTTGGATTTGGTGATGTGTTGAGTGATGTTTTTAGTCATCATGATGAAGATATACATGATGATTGTGGTAATGTTTCTAGTGTTGTTGGTGATGAGTTGGTTGTAGAGATGCCATGATGAATATTGTGTATTTGAAGGAAGTAGACTAGAGTACCTTACTTGTATGCTAGAGGATGAGGGAATCCTTGATGAGTAATTTTTGGAGTTGGATGATGCTTCTTGTGTTGTAAAGATGTTTTTGGATAATCTAGAAAGTGGTGATGATGATGTAGAGCATATTGTGTGCCAAGAGATGATGAAAAGTGATGCGTATGGAGTAGAATTTCCAGTTGTTATCTTTTTCTCAACTTTAGATGAATACTTTTTTTAATGACTTGTACTTGCAAGGTTTACTTTTAGATGATTATACATATGGTAGTTTTGGTAAAGAACTTGACATGGGTGTTTCTTGTGGAGGCTCTCATCTATTAGAGTATGCAGATGAGGATCTTTTGAAGGATGATGGTACTATGCCTATGCTGGAAAAGGAAATGTATGATGTGTTGTCTATCAAAGAGGACCAAGGTATGATGATAGAGAAGGATATTCCTAATATTTGGCAAAGTATTTGTTGGATCTATGCAGCAATGTGTGGTGTCCAATGTATTAAGAAAGACTACATGGTGAAGCCACTAGGATTACTACTTCATGAGAAAGTGGTGTGGGGTTTGAGGTGTGGTCAAATCTATTGCTTTGTGGTGGAGACCAAGTCAAGGGAAGCGGTTGTGCTTATCAATATATATGTGCCTAAAACGATGCAAAAACTTGTTTAGAACTTCTTGGATTTCTTACTTGGATGCATACAGATATTTAAAAAGCTTGCAGTTTTTGAGAAAGAGGTTATGGAGCTGGGGGATAGGTATATGAATCAAATTGGCTATGAATATGTTTATGTAGGCATGCTTTTTATGAAGCATAGTACTTGGGATAGCAGGATGGAGTCTTCATATGCATATGAATTATATGGTTCTTCTATGTTTTCTTCATGCCTACGAAAGCGTCTAGCATGGGATGAAGAGCATTTCATCTATGTGTTTGATCCGGGTGTTTAGGAAGTATAAGTTACAGGAAAGTTTGATGTGAGTAGAATTATCTTTGTGTTTGATTCGGACACTCAAACTTTTTTCCTTATTGGTGAGCATGATGAGAGCAAGAATACTTCTAGGTGGACCACTATACATAAATATTTGCAGACTTGGGGGAGTGCTAAATATGTCACGTGCTTTTGCATAAGCTCTATTACTCTTAAGTAAGTGAGGAATTTTCTTTTAGAGAATGGTATGAGTTTACATTGGCATGGCTCGAGAGCTTAAGTGATCTCGAGATTGATTTTGGAATGTGGTGACACTGAGTGAGATAAAGATGTATCTTTAAATTAAGGCTTAAAGCTTATGGTTTTTAAAAGTCATAGACGAGCCATTCTTGCAAAAAGCATTGAAGAAGAAAAGCTTACAAAAGCCTTGGAAATGTAGAGCTAGTGGAATGATGTATATTCATGGTGGTCACCATGATTGGGGTGGGGGGCATGTGTACGAATGATGAGATGTGTATAAGGGGTTGATTATGTTGGGGCTAGAGTTTGTGAAGATTTTGAAAGTCCATGTCTTATGAGAAGGTTGACCTGCTAGAGTGAATTAAGAGGAGCTTATCATCTATGAGGTGACTATCGTTTAGGATGCCCCACTCCATATCTTCTTGGCTTGGATATGATTATGCTAAGAGATCTTGATAGAGGCGTGGAGGCGATGGCCATAGTAGACTAATTGTGTTTTTCTAAGGGCTATATTTTTTAATTATTTGAGTAAAGCAAGTATGATAATGAAGATGTGGCACTATCTTGTACCAAGGGGATTGCAACAATTTCAAGGAGAGTTGGCCATGTTCTCATGAAACTGTGGTGCTAACCTGCATGGGATTTCTTAGGGCTTGTGACAGCTAGTCAGAGGCATATTGGTAGTGCTGATAGATAGGGGGAATTTGCCGACAGGAAGGAGAGAAATATTTTCTACATGGATTTTGCAAGAAAATTGTATTAAAGGCTTGAGAAGATGCCTATCCATATGGCCTCCTTGCAAGCCTCAGTGGCTGCAACATACTCGACCTCAGTGGTAGACAAAGCCGTACACTTCTGAACCCTGGACATCCAAGAGACAGCCCCTCCAACATAGGTGAATACATAGCCAAAAGTGGACTTCCTACTATCTGCATGTCCTGCATAATCGGAGTCAGTGTACCCCACGACCCCTATATCCTGGCTGCCATAGCAAATACACATATCTGATGTGCCCTTCAGGTACCTCATGATACCCTTCACGGCATCCCAATGTCTGCTGCCAGGTGTAGCCATATAGCATGCCACAACACCAACTGCATGCGCAATATCTGGACGAGTGGCTATCATGGCATACATCAAACTGCCCACGGCTGAAGCATAAGGGACCTTGGCCATCTCGGCCCTCTGCTCATCTGTCTGCGGACAATCGGCCTGTGATACCTTCACATAAGAAGGTAATGGACAGCCAATAGGCTTTACGTCCTGCATGCGGAAGCGCTCAAGGACTTTATGAATGTACTCTCGCTGTGAGAGATACAAAAGCCCATGATGCTATTAGCATATCATCAACATAGAGTACCAAGATAAGCAAACTGCCATCACGCGCTTTCTTCGTGTAAAGACACGGATCCATAGCACTCCTGCTGTAGCCCTGTGACTGCATAAAGGTATCAAACTTATGATACCATTCCCTAGGTGCCTGCTTCAAGCCATACAAGCTCTTCTTCAACTTGCACACTAGGTGCTCCCTGCCAGGTTCTGCAAAGCCCTTAGGCTGATCCATATAGATCTCATCATGCAAGTCCCCATGTAGAAAAGCCGTCTTGACATCCATCTGATATAGATCTAAGTCAAGCTGTGCAACCAAAGCCAAGACTAAGCGCAGGGTGGTCATCTTAACTACATGAGAGAAGACCTCATCAAAGTCCACACCATGTTCCTGCTTAAAACCCTTTGCTACCAATCTAGCCTTGTATGTCGGCTTGGGGTGTCCAGGGGTACTTTTCAGCTTGTACACCCACTTGCATGGCAAAGCCTTCTTGCCCTTAGGCAAGGCAACCAAATCCTAAGTCTCATTCTTATGCAGGGAGTCTATCTCAGACTGCATAGCCCTCTCCCAGGAGTGACTGTCACCCCTGCGCATAGCCTCATCATAAGTGAAAGGCTCTCTTGCATGTGTAACCAAAACATAATGCATAGAGGGCTGAAATCTGTCAGGTGGACGTCTGTCTCTAGCAGACCGTCTCACCGCAGGCTCTGCTGCCTGTCTAACTACCTATCCAACACCCTGGCCCTGTGGAGGAACTGCTGCATGCTGTACTACTAGCTGTGCTGGAGCTCTAGGCTCCTCCTAAAAGATCACTCTGCGGATCTCAACCACCTTCTCAGGCTGCCTGTGCATCTTGTCTTCATGGAAGACGACATCATGGCTGCGTACTATTTTCCGCGCCTGCGGATCCCACAGGTGATAGCCCATCTCTCCTGACTCACCATAGCCAAGGAATATGCATTTAATGCTCTTTGGATCCAATTTACTCCTCTTGTCCTTGGGCACATGGCAGAATGCCTCACATCCAAAGACACGGAGATGTACATAAGAGGATGGCTTACCAGCCCAAACTTCCTCTGCAACCTGGAAATCCAATCCACTGGAAGGCGATCGGTTTATGACATGCACTGCCGTACTAACTGCCTCAGCCTAAAAACTCTGGGGTAGGCTTGCATGGCTAAGCATAGAGCGCACATGCTCCTGAATAGTTCTGTTCATGCGCTTAGCCAAACCATTCTGGGGTGGGGTGTAAGGGGCGGTCAACTGACGCTTAATACCCCTGTCATCACAAAACTGCTCAAAAGCATGCGAGACATATTCTCCCCCATTGTTAATCCTAAGGCATTTCAGCCTATACCCAGTTGGTTCTCAACAAGAGCAAGCCAATGCTGAAAGACTGCCAAGACATCGGACTTTTGCTTTATGGGATAAGCCCACACTTTCCTAGAAAAATCATCAATGAAGGTAACAAAGTACTTCGCGCCACCCATAGACATGCAAGGCATAGGCCCACAAACATCGGAATGCACCAATGCCAAGGGCTCACTCATGCGTGGCCTACCCGATTTCTTATGTGTAGACCTATTCTTCTTACCATAAAGACAATGATCACACGAGTCAAAACATGCATAATCCAAAGGCGGAAGATACTGCAAACCAGATAACATTTTCATTCCCTTCAAAGACATGTGCCCTAAACGAGCATGCCAAAGTGATACATGTGGGATAGAACCCACATCCAAAACATGGTCAACTGAGGACCCAGATACAACAAGAGGATAGAGGCTACCAGCCTTGGTGCCTCTAGCAAGCACAAGTCTGCCACCCACGAGTAATCTTCCAAGCAGAATCCCCAAAACATACATGAAATCTTGCATCATCCAGCTGTCCTGCAGACATAAGACTGCGCGTAAGCGCAGGTACATGATGTACATCCCTAAGCAAAAATGAACTGCTAGTGGAAAACTGCAACTGAATATCACCCATGCCCACAATGTCAAGAGACCTGTCGTCTCCAAGTCTAACTGAACCAGATATAGTGCGGTAAGAGTGGAACCACTCACGATAAGGCGTCACATGGAAGGATGCTCCTGAATCCAATAACCAGCACTGTGCATACATACTAGATGTCTCAGTCAAGTGTGAAGCATCAGAAGAACTAGCTGCAAGTATAAACTCATCACCACCATCGGACTCCTCAGTCTGCGTGACATTAATTTCCTCAATCTTGACGCTGGACTTCGCAGGTACTATGCTGCGATCGGAGGACTTCTCCTGCACTTTATCTTTCCCCTTATCCTTGCGCTTCTCATTGTGCAACTCATGACACTGTGGTCTAATATGGCCCTTTTTCCCACAATGATGACAAGGGACATTTGCATTGCGCCCACGCGACTTACTACGCGACTTGCCATGAGATTTAGACCGACCCTTCTGCGAGTCACGGCCACGGTTATTACCATGATCATTCCTGTCATTCCTGCCTCTAACTGTCAAAGCATGACTACCACGAGAGGCATCCAAGTTTTTGCGATTCACCTCTTCCTGAAGAAGAGCACTCTCAACATCTGCTAATTTTAGAGTAGCACTAGAGGCACAAAGAGCAGTGCGGAATACATCCCATGACTCATTCAGAGTCCCAAGCAAGAAAAGAGGAGTTACTTCCTCTCCAAATGTGATATCCTGTGAAGTCAGGTTCTTCAGTATAGCATGGAACTGGCTCAAGTGACAGACATAGTCACATTATCCTTCATGCGCAGTATATCTGACTCGCCGAACTTTTCTCATCATAAAGATTCTTTATCTTATTCCATAGATCACATGCACTCTGTGCTTCCTCAAATACATTATAATGTACCTGTTCAGTGAGAGACAATACAATCGTGGACTTGCATAGCTCATCAAGTTCAAGCCAGTCATCATTGTCCATAGTTTCAGGCTGCTCCCCACTCAATCGAAGTGGCTTAATTTGAGATTTCTGCACCAAGACCTGCCAAATTTGACTCTTCCAATAAGAGTAGTTGGTACCATCCAACTTTGTAATGTTAAAGATGGCACTATCATGCGAAGATGACGCCATTATGCAAGCTAGAAATGCCCAAACAATCCAAAACTGCTTGCTGTTTTACTGCAGAAACTGCCCAAAAATGACCAAAACGGGGTCCAAAGGGCGAGCAAAATGTGCCAAAAGTTGCTGCCCACTTAGTACTAGGTGCGGTACACCAAATCACAATATTTTAGTATGAAAAGTACACCTCAGTCCACCAATAAGTGCTTGATGTAATAAATTGCAGGTATGCAGTCTAGAGAGCAAACTGTCCCAAAATAGGATCCAATGTCAAGCAAACAATGCTAGGTCCAAAGCCGGCATGAAACGGACATCAGCAAGGCCAATGACAGTGAAAAGAACATGAGCTCAACACTGAAGCATGTCAAAATAACATTTGCTAGTGAAAGACACATCCCCAGACACTCTAGGCAAAGTGTTCCTGTAACTGCCAAAACCTGACACAAATAGGTGTCTGCTCAAAGAGAAAGATCCAAATATGAGCTCATAAGCATCCTGTGAACCAAGAGTACATCAATGCATATCCATAAAGATCGGAGTATGATCCCAAATTCTCAATGCATATGTAGCTGCTCAAGACATAAACTGCTCCAAATACATGTAAGTGCTCCAATAGCATGCAACTGTCAGAGGTCAAGCAAGCATGTAAAATGCTCCCACTGGCACAAAAGGCGTACAAAGCGAGTTCAGAAGCTCAAACAACCCAAGAGAAAGCACCAGTGATAAGGGACCCTGTCAATGCATCAAGTGCATCCAAGAGAGCATGACATACATGAAGCACCGGTCGTATTAACCATGAAGTAATACATAAGCCCAAATAAGCTCTCGGTCAACTCAATGACATCCAAATAGCAACCAAGATCAGTGATCAAGTAAGCCGGGAATTCTCAAATACATCCAAATCCAAGCTCCAAATGTCGGTATGGCATACACGAACCAAATAGCATATGTCACGAACCAAATAGCATATGTCACGAACCAAAGCATGTAATGCAAAAGCCTAACTGTCAAGCAGAGACATGAGGCATAGGCGGTCCACGAGCATGCCAAGTCGGTCCAAATGCCAGTGAAGACGGAGCTAATGCGAAGCTCAAAAGCATCCCATAATCTCATACATATGCTCCAAGTCGTCCCCAAATGTCAGAGACATCATACCAAAGCTCAAAGCATACATCCGGTATCGGTAGGTAAGTGCCAAAGCATGTAAAGTACCTTCAGCCCACTGTTATTCCAGCATGTATTTACTGTTCCAAACAGTAGATTTCAGCCCCGAATTCAAGCCAAAATCATGGTCAAACCAAATGCATACATCCCCAATACATCCGGGTAGGAAGTAGACCGCATACGGGCATCAAATAGCTCCAATGGAATGAGGCATAAGCAACAAATGTCAGTGTCAGGGGTGCTGCCCTGTTTCCAGCACTGTTATGTAGTGAATGACAGTTTCAAAACTGAGAATGATCAGCTCCCAACCTCGACGTCAAGCCAAAGCATCAAAATGACATCCAAAAATGGCTCAAATGCCCTCCAAATAGGCCAATGATGAGTGCTCCATGAGCAACAAAGCATTCAGCTGTAAAACATGGAGGTCAAAGTCTAAAAATGGATGCCATATTCAGCGTGTTGAGGCCTCGAGTGCTGCTTCCAATCACATGGAGTTAGGATGGTTGGGGGGGGCTCAATGATGGCCCAAGGTAGGCACATACCAAGCCATGAAGGCCCAATGCAAAGGGGAGGGAAGATATGAGCTATGGAGCTCAAGAAGAGTGGCTGCCCTTTGTTCCTGCCCTGTTTCAAACTGAGAATACACTCAAATGCCTGCAAATGCTGAAGCAATACCTCAAGGGCAAGGCCCTGATGAAGCTCAAGAAGTCCAGGATGGAGCTTGGGAAGCCGGGGAGAGTCGGGAGCTCGAGAGGTCGGCTATGGCTGCCGGGATGGAGACCCAATGCGTGAAGCGAGTCGATGCGAAGGTCAGGAAGCACCGAGTCAAGCTCGAGCAAGAGAATGCCAAGCTCTAATACCAGTTGAAAGGTGAGAAGGATCGAAGCTTGCACACTAGCTATGGCGGGAGAGCAAGAGCAAGAAAGAGAGAGACAAGAAATGGGAACTCCAACAGTCACAATGTGTGACCGGGCCTTCCTTTATTCAAACTGTCACTAAAAGAATAAAGAATAAAGTGACTTGACAGGCACCCGCCACCTACAGTGTGCAGTGGCGGGTACTGTCAGTGTAGTAATACACGGGGCGGCACGGCAGAGGCACCTTTATCCCCAACAATGTATTTGGTCAACAATGAGCAAAGAAGCAAGGAAATAGTGTGGGTGCTCAAACAATTAATATTTTTTCTTTGGCAAACACGACTTTCCCGGTTACTATTTTTTCAGCTTTTCTATGGAAGCTTAAGTGGAGATAATCATGAGGCTAAGAACCTTGATGCTTTAACATATGATCTTTGTTGCTTGTTTTTGTTGAATGCGTTATGGAAAGATAAAATTTTGGTGATTCTACTTAATTCACTTTAATGAGGGTGATGAGATGAAGATCATATCCTATATATATTTCCATTTATGTATGGAGCTACTTGAATTTGAGTTCTCTTTTGGACAGCTATATTGTACCTATAGAACCTTTGAATAAGATTTTCCTAGTGTTGCAAGGATAAAGAACTAAGTGTTTGGGTTGGGTGGTGGTAGTAAGGGAAGCACTTCAAATTGTTGAGCTCACTTCCATTCTAGAGATAGTTTCTTGGATTGAAGAAGCTAGATTTTTGGATTATTAAAGGCTGGCATCAAGCCACTAGCCTATAGCGGTGCTCATTTGATCTCGTGTCTTTGGGTTATGTGAGAGGATTATCCTTGATCACCACTCATGTGACAATGCACCCAAAGAACTGAGGCATCACTAGAAAAATTTTGAGTAAATGCAACAAGGATGTTAGCAATGTATCATCAATAAGGTTAGAAATACTAACACTTTCGCCTAACAAACCAAGAACACAGTAGATTAGATGTTGGATCTAATCTTAGCCACCCAATGCAAGAAAGAGAGAATGTAGTGAGAGATGGATGATATAAGATGACTATTGCACAATGTGAAGGTCATGGATTCCCTACTAAATCCATGATTGACTTAGTATAGTGGAGGTTGTTAGATGTGTATGCCCTTCACATCAAAACACACATGGCCAATTCATTGTTGGCAAGACTTTGAGTTATGCTAGGTTCAAGGGACCAGGCAAAAATCCCATTGATCCTTAATCACATAGATGAGTATAGAGCATATGATGATCTATATAGCTTCATAGAACAATTTGAACACATGTATGAGGCACACAACCTCATTGTCAATTATGAGAAGGCCGAGGCCTTTAGTCTTTGTTTAAGTGACAAGGATAGAATTTAGTTCACAGAACTAGATGTGAATAAAAAAGTACACATTTCCAGCTTGAACTACATATTCATTATGCAATTCACCAAAGCTGAATATGCATATAATCTCATTATACGGCTCATGAACCTACATCAACAAAAGGAAGAAAGCATACATGAATATATGTCCAAGCTCCAAAGCTTTTATAAATAAATCCCTCTTACTAAGAGGTCAAAATGTTGTCTCAAAAGCATTTATCGAAGGAATACATGATAAACACATCTATGAGGGCATGACTAGTAACTCAATGCTTGATACACCTAACTTGAACATTGTTTTAGATGAAGATATATGCATAGATGATCTACAGAGAGACTCAGATTTGAGACAAGAAGGATAGAAACGGAACCAATGCTACATCATCAAGAAGTAGTGCAGAACTGAACATAGGATAGGATCTCCTCATTAAATTCAAACAACACTAGATTGAACCACTGAGGCTAACGAATACCGTGAAGCAAGCATGGACTTATTGGCCAAACATTCAGTGCATACATTGCAAGGGTGACTAGCTCCCATCCAAATGTTCTTGACCTGCATGAGTTTGCACAAACTATGGACATATCAAACATACCATCATGTGTCATCCATAGCAAAGAATTTAGTATCCATTGGTCAAATGGTAGAGTAAGGGGTTTATGTTAGATATAATGCAAAGGGATGTTTTGTTGAACAAGGAAGTAGAGTTAGCCATATGTTTATTTTGGATACTAGAATTCCTACTATAAATATTGTTATGTATGATATAGACAAAGATATGGTTGTAGACATTGAAATATCACACAAAAGCATTGGAGGTGCAAATATACAATGGCTGAAATTAATGCAATCAAAAGGTTGGTTGTCTATGTTCAAAAAGTTGTATAATTACATAAATTCTTTGAAGCATGTCAATTCGGGAAGCAGACAAGGCAACCATCTTTGCACGACAGAGATGTAAGTAAGAATATACTTGATGTGGTGCATATAGATGTCTGGGGGCCTATCAAGAATGTATCCCTTGGTGGGAATAAGTATTTTGTTATTTTCATTGATGATTGCTCTAGGGCAACTCTAGGCATATTTTATGAAGGAAAACAATGAAGTGTCTGAGTACTTCAAAACTTTCAAGGTTGTTGTTGAAACAAAATCAGCTCAAAAGTTAAGTGCTTGATGTCAAATGCAAGGGGATCAAACCTCTCTGGTGAGTTTAGTGATTTTTTGAGGTCTTATGTGATAAAGTGAAAAATTATATGCAAATATATCCACCACCAAATGGGGTTGCAAAAAGGAAAAACAAATGTATTGTAGAAGTTGCAAGGGCATTGATGGTTGAAAAAAAATATGCCCAAGCATTTTTTGTCTAAGTTTGTTCATACTACTATCTACATTATGAATAGGTCTCCCAAAGCTGTAGTTCATTGTATGACTGCTCAAGAATGTTTTACAAGCAAGAAATTTGATGTAGCACAATTGAAAGTATTTGGTGTTATTGCATATGCTCATGTGCCTAATAAGCTAAGAAGGGAAATTAGACCCAAAGGTTAGAGATGTATTTTCATTAGATACTTTGCCGATAGAAAGGGTATCACTATTATAACATTGTTAATGGTGAGTTTTGAGTGAGCAAGGATATTACTTTTAATGAGATGAGTAGTTGGTATGCATCTAATGGAGATGCATTGCATGATGTTGATAAACATGATAGTCATCTGCAAACAAAAAAGCAATCACAAACTCTTACTGGACCAGAGACATCATGTACTAGTAGATGTATAGTCAATCCTTGGTAGACTAAGGAACAACCCCATAGCTTCAGGTACATCTACTAATCTTGCACACAATGACAAGGGGAAGAAGAAAGTGTCAAAATGGAAATAATACATCCACTAGTCATGCAATTCTTGATAGAGACTCTAGTGGGTTAGAGAGCTTAGATGATGAGCTTAGTATTTCTTCAGTCAAGACACTAGGTGTACAAAGAGCACATGGTAATGTAAGACTCCATTGAGTGATCCAGTGGTACACAGGTCTAGCAAAGTGAGATACCCTATTAGAAGATTTGATTTTGAGGGTTATATAGCTCACCGTTATGCTTACATGGTAAACTAGTTGAGAATATTGAGCTCACTTATTTTACGCAGGCTATTGGCCATGCTCATTGGGATGTAGCAATGGAGAGCTATCAACAAATAAAGAAGAACATCCGAAGGTGCATGATCCTCTTAACATAAAGTGAATAGTAAGTAGTAAGGATAAAGTCCCTTTGCATATGACATTGTTACTTATGCCTTAAAAATGTAATTTTTTAAATTCTCTATTTAGTTCCCCATCCAATAGGATAGAGTTAATAATTTATCTATGGTTTAACGATAGAGGCTTAAGATTTTTATATGATTTGCTAAATGATGATAAAATATAGATATCAAAGAAACAAATCTATGTCTCTTAAATGCTATCCAACCTATGTAAATGAATGATGTATGCTAAATAAGTGCTCTCCAAGCTAAACATGCAAGTCATCCATCGTACATCTTTTTTATTTGTTCTTGATATATCTTTTTCGAATATTACATTGTCATTTCTTCTTCGAGTCGTGAAACAGGTTTTTTTCATTAATGAGAACATGACTGCATGAGAGGCCAACATGACTTGGGTTCTACTATCATTGGCCAAGAGGAAGAAAGCTATTAGTTGTAAGTGGGTCTATAGGATAAAGTAAAATGCATATGATTCTATTAGTAGGTATAAGGCTAGGATGGTTACAAAAAGATATGCATAGATATATGGCATAAACTATGAAGAGACATTCAATCTAGTTGCTAGGATGACAATTGTTAAATGTGTGAGGCCTTTGGTAGTAGCCCAATGAGTAGATTTTACATCAAATGGATATGAAGAATGCCTTCTTGTATGGTGATTTTCAAGAAGTGGTGTATATGGAGCATTGCTAGACCACCTGATATGGAGATGCTAATTATTTTGACAAGAATTTTAGAAATGAGGATATTGCTATGTATACTAAGACACACCGAAGCAGTGGTAGGCATTTACCATAGGTACAAGGATATAGTTGGGAGTTTGTTTTTAATCTTGAGCTACCACACAACGGGGGGATGAGAGGATTTGGAGAAGTAGCTATATTACTTAGGAAGGACCCCATGATTAAGTGCATGTTGTATATAGAGATACTAAGACACGATACCTATGGGCCCAAGTGCTATATAAAGATAGACACAGAGAGCTAAAGCGGTTTGCTACTTTCCATGTGTTGGTTCTAGGTATGAACCATCACGAGATGCAACAAAGGAGTCCCCTTATATGCCACTATATGAGGATATTTTACAATTTGCCAACATAGGAGACATATTACTATTTGGAGATTTTAACGCATGCATAGGCATTGCCCAGAGAGTGATGTATGACACACTATTATACCATGTATTGAGAGATTTCCCTATAGCATACAAACATACAAAGATCATCATATGATATTGGGGAGATAACAAAGTATGATAGACACTTCATTGCATATGCACATAGGAGGATGGGTACCTTTAATTGTATGTCAAGATGGCTAGGTTCATGAGGGCTCACATGTTGGAACCCCAAGGGGGGATCAAGTACAATAGAATATCTGATGAGATCGACCTCTTTATCATTAGATATCATTCAATTTACCCTTTCAAGTAGACCTATTTGTTTAGTAGTGGATCATGCATATTTGAGTTTTATAATGATAAAAGCTGGCACAAAGAGCTCACTTGTCACTCTAGTCTCTAGATGTCCTAGATACCAATTTTTGTAGGAGATGGCTCATATATATAGAACTCCAGTGTATGATTGTTTTTTTTCCATGGACCCATATTGCTCCTTGGAACAAGTTTGGGAGAATTTTTGCATGCATTAACAACACATGCCTTTCCTCATACTATTGCTTCTTCCACCCCATCACAAAGTACAGATCCACAAAACAGTTGATATGATGATGAGTATCATGAGACAAGAATAAAGTTAAAGTGTGAGATAACTACTGAAGATAATACACATAGATATGCTTGATTGATATTTTAACACCTACAACAAAGAAAGAAACAAGCATATTTGGTTGAAATGGATGCAAAGATATGCCAATTGTTTTTGGGGCAAGCTAGCAAGAGGGCATGGGAGATGTTTCAAGAAAGATAGACAAGCGCCCCGGTCATAGGACTAGAGGCATGGTACAAGTATGCAAAGAACATCTATGTCATAGAAGGCCAACCCCCTATCTCCCCCTTGCAAGGACCCTATCCATCTTGTAGTTCATACTTTCCTATAGGGATGGTGATAGACGTGATTTGTAGATTGCGGAATAGAAAGGCACAAGAATCATGATGGCCTTATTGGGGAACATTTTATACATGCATGTGAAGTTATTTCTACCTTCATGATGCACATCTTCAATTGAGCCATGTAAAGAGCTTTCTAGAAATTTGGATAAAGCACACCGTTGTACCACTCTTTAAGACCGGGGACCCAAGGTATTATATGATAATCATGAGTGGTCATTACTTGGCCAAAATATATGGTTGTATTTTAGAGCATGATCTTAGCACATGGGTATAGAGCACAAGGGCAAGTAGCTATTATAGAGGAAGGTAGGGCACATGGGAAGAGGATTTATTGCTACTTTGTGGCTTTTTGCAAAGCATTTGACACTATGTTTGTTGTGAGCTAGGTTCATGCAGCAACTACAGGATCTTAGCACTCCATATCTACAATGAGGAATGTATGCCTTGTAGTGATAGGGAGGGTGTAGACTTCACAAGGACTTTTGGATATGATGGATAGTATTATTGAGGTGAAGCAGTGATGCCCACTTTTTCCTACTCTCTTTGGTGTTTACATTGATGAGCTCTCAAGTTATGTGGATAGATTAGGAGGATTGTTGGCTGGGATATTGATACCCATCTTCTTATATGCATATGATGTGGTACTAATCATACATTCAATCGAGGGCCTACAAAGACACATGGATGCATTGCAAGCATTTTGTATAGAAAAATGCTTGCAATGAGCCTTTCGAAGACCAAGGTGATGGTGTTTAATACCACACAAGATTAGGTGACAAGAGTGGGACATCAATTTTACTCTTGGTAGGGATATGGTTGAGTATGCTAGATCATATGTATATTTGGGAGTCACATTTATTTACAAGGCCTACATTTTTATTATGAGATGCAGCAACTACTAGGTTGGATAGAGGTTATGTAAACTTCAAGGAAAATGTGTACATGCTCAATTCTAGGAACCTCGAACTAAGTTATGGCTATTTGATACATTGGTTACCCCAACCTTGCTATATGGATCCCCAATGCAGGAACAAGTTTTTTGCGAAAAGACTTGAAAGAGTATTGAGAGTCCATTGGTGATGATGATTGCTCACATGATACTAAGCAAACCATTAGTACCTCATGGGATTATTAGAGTATAGTTTGGAGCAGCACCAATGGTCACAGAGGCATTATTTCAAGCCATAACTTTTTTACAAAGAATATATGGACTCCCTAGATATAGATATCTGCAACAATTGGCATTGACTTCCTCTAAACAATTAGCAAAGAGTTGGGATACACATTATTGGTATATAGAAATGTAGTCATGGTTTAGGACATGTGGATTAGAGATGGATAACACATAGGGAGTGGAATCAAGTTATTAGGGTAGATATTTTGAACATTGATACAAATCTTACATGGGTACATCCCCTAGAGCCCCTTGGTACAAATATGGCACAATATTAGTGCCATTTCCTACATGTATCAATAGAGGGACCTATTGTCAGGTCAACATACATGGACACCCACCTCTCCCATTGAACACATAGTAATATTGAACAAATACGAACATGATCACCCTAGCTCAAGATTGAGATAGGATGGTCTATATACATGTCTGAGGATGCACACACTTTCTAGTTATGCCACCAACATGTTTAGCTTGAGGAGCACTTTATTTGTAGATGTACTATATATTATGATATTAGAGGATGATTTGATTGCTTTTTTCAAGATGGGTTTTTACCTCTATGTAGGGTGATGGTGTAGGAGAATTAGAGATGCTTGGGAATGTCCTTATTGTAGATTTGAGTATACAGAGAAAAGTTTATAAGAAGCAAGTCAAAAATAGAGGCAAAATCAACAATCTAGTGAGCGCTTACAAAGTTTTTCAGTACTAGCTGCAGAGTTCACCTGCTAGTTCACTTGCTACATGCTATAATTATAGATGCTACCACTATAGCAGTGCCATCACACCATCCACAAGTCAGAGGGGTCATAGCATGCTAGCCAACCAAAGATTGTAGAGCACAATGCACACCACCCTATCATCATGCTTGACATCCTTACCTCTGGCAAATTCAAGCCATCATCACTCACCATCAAAGAAGACGAGTACCTCCCCTTGGTGGACTTAATGTTTTGGACCACCTTATGACAAATATTCTTGTGTCAAGGAGGGTACGTTATTTCTAGAGAGTCATTGATTAGGGTGGATTCCTACATGTTAGTGATGGATCATCAATGAGAGATCATCTTGTACATGATGGTAGCCTATACTCGCATTAGTCATACTTAATTATTTTCATTTTCATTTTCATTGTTGTTCTTAGTTAAGATGACATGGCTACACATACACGCACAATTTCTCTTTTCTACTATTTTTTCAATATAGCTTTTAATGTTTCTTCTAACTTTTGTTGTTGTTTTATTATAGAGATCATTTTGGGCAAGATTACGTAGCTACTTCTCCCCCCCCCCTTCTCACACACACACAATTGTTGGCTATCTTTATAGTAGGGTTGGATGTTTATTCTAACTTTAGGATTGACTTTTTTTGTAGTAATCAACACGAGGTAGAATATAGATTTCATATTTTATTTTACAACTCAATTTGCATGTAAATTTATCCTATTTTCTGGTTTCAAAATTATGCATTTGATTTTTTTGTTAATTAGACTTGATATTTTTCTTGATTTATCATTTTCAATGGGTTTTGATAATCATATCTTTGCAATCTAATATTCTCACAGTAGTAAATCAATACACGGTAGAGTAGAGATTCCATCTTGTCTTTTGCAAAGGAACTTATAGGTAGATTGCCCTCTTTTGGGTTTCTTAATTCCTGTGACTAACTACTTATTCTTGGTAGAGGGATTCATGATTCAAACAATTCAATCATTTTTTTCTCATATATATCATTTTCAATAGGTTTTGATTATTATAACCTTAGAACCAATTGTTGTTGCGGCAATCAATAGAGTGCAATGCAATTATTCTATATTAAAAGTAATTTTTTCACTCTTTTGTGTTGTGAAAAATCATATGAATGAATAGTTATTTTTTTAGAACATGCCATATTTTTGTAACATACATGTATTGTGCAAGATTTAGGTGAAGCACATAACTCTCAATTCACTAATTTGCTATGATAAGTAATTCTATTATGCTAGATGACATGGGTTTGGTGAAAGTCAAAGTTCAAAAATCCTTTGGAGTATTGGTTCTACATATCCATTTGGATCTCCACACCATTTGGTTCTGATCCATGTAACTCCTATGTTATATTATCTATATAATATGTAATATGCTAAGTCATAAAATGTATCAGATGTCAATCCAAAGTATCAATTCAAATTTGCATGCCATTTGGCCACCATCCTTATAACAACTACTTTGTAATACCCACATGTTCATACAATGTATTGAGATAGATCAAATTTTCTTTATTATAGTTTTTTTAAATTACAAAATTCTCTAGTATTCTTGTATTGTTCTTTCCATCTCTTTTATGTAAATGCTATGATCAATGTGACATTTTGAAATTCAATCTACTTATCTATATGCATTTTGATATCAATATTTATGTCTAGTTACAAAAGTATGAATATAATATGAAAATATCTTAATGTAATAGTTGATTTGGCATATTGGTGATTACTAGTCAAACTTAAAATGCTTATTGTTTAGGGTTTAACACATATTTATTTATATCTACTTCCTAGGTTATAATGCTTGAAAGATGAATAAGTGTTTTCTCAATAGAAGTAGGGTGAAAGCATCCACAAAGCACTAGAATGGTAAAAGCTTAGCTCTCAGATAAAGAAATAATGATTCTCACCTTATAACATATGTGTTGGTACAACAAATATTCAATAAATACATGTCGCACCCACTGTAACCATTCAATGAAACATTTCAAATAGTAAGTCTTTACAACACATTACGAATGAGCAATTTCATCATATCTATGCAACTAATTGTCTTGTATTTACAAAAACATACCATTTTGATTGTTGTGAGGGACAAAATGTCAAGAGTTTTATAGGTTCTTTCAAGTATTACATCGAAATTGGTCCCTTGCTTTTTGAGGGGCATATCATTAAGCCACTTGTAGAGGACCTTACTTTTTTCTATAATTCCAAATACATACCACCTAAGGTGGATTCAAAATATGGGACCTTGAGTTTATGGATGTACCTAATCTCAATACTCTAGAATGGCCATTATGTAGTAGCGATATTTTGCACATGTAAATCATAAAAATTTGAGTAGAAATATTGAATTCTATGAAGCCAAGCATTGCTTCAAAGAATGTATACCTAAGCAAGTTTATACCAATTGCAATTTTTGCTCATATATTCAAGGAATGTGAAGGTCTGAGACATACTAAAAGTATGTACATCCTAAAAAGTTCATTGAAGGCTGACACAATAACTCTAGGCAAAACTTAGATATTGGAAATCTCTCATAGTCCTAACTCAATCATCCTCCATTTGCAATACTTGGGGCTCGTGACCTTCATTGATCACAGTAACATCCATAGATATATTGTCACATATGTCTCAATCAAAGGACAACGATTCACCCTTGAGAGCATCCTCTATTTAAGTGAAATTTTATGCGAAAGCCATGTCCCTTGTTGTGACTTAACACTCGTAGTAGTTGCTCGGATGACTCTTTACAAGTAGCACCATTTGGATTAAGATGTAGGAACTTAGTAGATTGAGTAGTCTCCAAGTGTATCTCACAATAAAACATCAAGGCCTCAACCTAAAAGGATTGAATGTGATGTCCTTAGACTTCTAACATCATTCCAAAATAGTTGTCTAACACCCCTTCTCAAGAGGCCACTTGGTAGACTCTCATGGATAAAAATAATCAACATCACACTTACTTCATGGAGAGAGTGAATTTGGGGGGTTGGGGGGGTGGCATTTCATAAAAACGTCCTATGAGTACCCAACTAGTGGCTAACCTGTACAGGGCAAATATCCCTCTGATCCGCTCTTGGGTAAAGCCCAATCGCGCCATGGTACCTTCCAAAAAGCCCTAGTCGACCTTATCATAGGCCTTCTCAAAATCAAGTAGAAGCATCACTATCCTCTAGCCGCTATCCTAAGCCCGCTCAATGGCCTCAAAAAAGGTAAGCATGTTGTCCAAGATGATCCTATCTTGGACAAAACCTATCTATGTGTTATAGATGATGTCTCAGAGAATGGGGTAGAGCCTACTACCAATCATCTTGGCCAAGGCCTTATAGGTCACTAATAACATGGTGATCGGCCAACCACTAGGACATCTCCAAGCAGTCTCCCCCTTTAGACCCGAGATTGACTAATCCTACTAACAAGCTTCCCTGAAACCTATCTAAGCTGAAAATCTCCTAAAAATCCTAGAGCATGGGATCCCTCACCACCTCCCAAAAAGTGGTGAAGAAGATTTTAGATGAGTCATCCTCTCCGGGGCATTTCTACTTGGTGGTGCAGGTATGAAGTAATTATGTGATTAATTAATAGAGAAAGAAAGATAATGAAAATTAATCGATGCACAATAACTTGATCACAAAATGAGAGACGATATATTTACGAGTAAGAGAGAATACAATGCTCAAAGCGATCACAATGAAAAATGCCACATTTATGTGCTCATGAGGCAGAATGCATCTTTTTATAATAAAATAAAACCCTAATGGCTTAAGTTTTAACCATCATAGGAAACCCTAACCCTAGTGTCAAGGGCAACAATTGCATTTAATGACAAGTTAAATGCCTAGGGAGGCCAAATCATGAATCAAGGGCATCAATATGTAGCTCATGAGATGGCCTATAGACTCCCCTCAATGAAATGGGCAAACAAATCTAGAAGCAGTGACAAAATCCTAGAAAGTAAAAGGAAATATAAAGTCATGGTTGCACAAGCTCATCCAAGTGGATAATCTATGACAATACAGAGTATGACAAATTATGGAACAAATGAAATCAAGTTCAAGACTTTCCGCATAGCCTAGAAGTTCTGTTGAGAAAGAGCCTTCGTGAAAAGATATGCCAAGTTGTCTTTGATGGGTATATAAGACAACTCTATTTCTCTACATCTACTCATGAACATAATGATAATGAAATTATATGCTTTGTGCAAGCATAGAACATTGTGTTCTGCACAATGGCCAAAGCACTCTAGCTATCAATGTAGATAATTGTCACAGCTGTTTGGTGCACATGAAAATCTACAAGTAACTTGTAAAGCCAAATACACTTCATTGTGGATGTGAACACTTCTTTGTACTCAGCTTCATAACTGAAGTAGCAACTATAGTTTGTTTCTTGCTGAACCAAGAAACAAGAGATGTACCTAAGAAAAAGCAGTTGCCACTATGAGAGACACGAGAATCTGAACATCCAACCCAATCACTATCAAAATATCCATGCAAAGAGACTGAAAATTCAGCCTTGTAGAAAAGGCCAAGATCCTGCGTTCCTTTGAGATACAGAAAGACACATTTCATTGCCTGTCACTGAAATAGGGCTCTACATAAATCTGCTCAACTCAAAGGCAGCAAAGTGAAGATCGGGCCTCATGTGACATAGATAAATCAAGCATCCAAAAGCATGTTAATATAAATAGTATCAAAGGATCCACTACTATCATCAAAAGTGAATCTGAAAACCAAGCTCCAAGGGAGTAGACACATGCTTGGAATCTCAAACTAAAAGCACTGAAGAAGCTGTCCAATATACTTGGGTTTGAAGATGATACTCCCCTAAATGGTGGCAAATTAGATACCCAAATAATAGTGAAGTAAACCAAGATCTATCATGGCAAAGGTTTGCTGTAAATTAGCCTTATATACTGCAATTCGACTAGCATTGGTCCCAATGACAAGCATGTCATCAACATAAAGGACAAGAATAATAAAATCAAATCCCTAATGTCAAATGTAAAGTGTAGCCTCAATTGGGCTATTCTCAAATCCAAGATGGAAGAGATGAAAATGTATGCGGGCATACCAAGCCCATGGAGGTTGCTTTAAACCATACAAAGCCTTCTTAAGACAACCAACTTTATGCTCAGAGCCTTTAACTACAAATCTTGGAGACTAAGAAACATATATCTCTTCAATGAGATATCCATGGAGAAATGCAATCTTGATGTCCAACTAATGCACCTCCCAATGAAAGTGGGCAGCAAAAGCAATAATACTCCCGATGGTAATAATACGAGAGATAGGGGCAAAAGTCTCCTCAAAGTCGATCCCTCATTGGTGGGCATAGCCCTTAGCAACAAAGTGGGCTTTGTATTTATCAATAGAACCATCTAGCTTTCTTTTAATTTTATAAGCGCATTTGGTAGCTATTGCACACTTGCCATGAGACAAGTTGCTTAGCTCCCAAGTGTCATTTTGATGGATGGAATCAATCTCTGCCTTCATTGCTTCCACCCAATGACTATCTGGAAAAGCATCTTTATAACATAGAGGTTCTTCATTGCATGTTGTAGCCGCCAATGCACATGCAAGAAGATTACCTTGTTCCTTACAAGCGAAGGCTCGTGTGTGGGAAGCCAATGGAAGAGGCTGCTTGTGTCCCGAAGAGTGTCTAGCCGCCAATGAGGGACTCTTTTAGGCTACTAAATTTCAGCCCATGTGTGCTCCAAGTGATCATGAATAGGGGGCTCCTTATTAGACAAGGTATCATGCTGCTATTGTGGCTATAAATCAAGCTGAATAGGCTGCTATAATGTATTTGTAGGTGGTGGAGAGGAAGGTTGAGAAGAAGGATCAGCTGTGAAACCATTATGACAAAGTCATAGTAGGCTCTCAAAGATGTCTGAAGCATCAATGATAGGCTATCTTTGATAGTCTACCAAGGGGTGAGAAGCATTTTTTCCCCCACCCTGCTAGCTTGAGAGGGGAAAGTTTGTGCTCCTAAAGAAGTAAGATATCAATCCATCCAGCCAAGGCTAGCTGTAGCTCTTGCTTGACAATCAACTTCCCAAGACCATGCACCCCACTACAATGGACGCAATTCACATTCCAAGATGCAAGGTATAAACTCATGGATAGAGCTAATAGTTGCCGAACATGCTCCCATTCAACATGGAAGAAGCTGAGGAGAAAGAACTATGGGGCTTCCTCATTCGCTTTGCCAAAACCCTAGAGGATCAACTCCATTCCCCCATGGTAGACCTATGGCATCGAGGGGGGTAATAGACATTTCCGGTTGCACAACCAAGGCATCCATGAGCCAAGCTAAGAGACAACACTCTTATCATTTAATAGAATCATGTGACTTAGGCAAGTCCACTTCATCACGTCCATCGATAGGATCTGTAGGCACTTGCGAGGGGGGGTAGGGTTCGAGGGTTCCCTTGATAGATGATGCTAAGGTGCATGACTTCAGCCTTGTGCCACTAGTTGATGTCCGTCCAACATCCCGGCCACTATTGTACTAGTAGTGCTAGTCCTACCTCTCCCAACCATTAAGAGGCATAGATTACTACCTGGTCCCTCACTACCTCATCCACTAGAGCTATCAACCAAGCTCCTAAGTGAGAGGACTAAAGGAAGAAGGCAAAGTTCAGCCCATCTCGCAATGCAAGTAGGTGGACTTTGCCACCCCTCAATTTGCGGACCACAAAGATCCCTAACTCTAGGGGAAGTGGAGACTCTGCTTGTCCTGCAACTCATGGTATGAACACCGGCCACAATGGAAAAAACTCCTATGTCATAAGGTGTGCCTAGTGGGGGAAAATACAAGATCCAGCATTGCCGTAGAACTAGTAGTGCCGTGGGGGGGGGGGGGGGGGGGACTAGCAAGGATGCGGGGGTCATCACCCCCCTATGGAAGGAGGCTGTGGCTAGGGGGGTAAGGCCAATGGAGGGACCATATGAAGGGGCCGTGTGTATGTGTGTTTGGGATTCCTGCAAAGGGGGTGGAGGGGGATTGCATTGTGGGTGGTACTATTAGCTATGTTGCTTGGGTACGAGAGGGTAGAAGAAGAAACACGAAGTGTGTACAATAAACAGTGAGAGAGAAGAGAAACTCAAAAAACACAGAAGAAGATGATGATGAACCATTGAATCATGCTAAGTGAACAAAGCTGATATAGTGGAGCTAAAGCTTTGAAGATAATTGCACTGTCCTGTCTAAATCAAGCGGTTGCACCTATAGGGAATCTACATAGTGAAGGCGAGTAAAACGCAATCCTCCAATAGTAGAATGTCAAAGATGTATGCTGAAGATGAATAGTTGTCAAGGGAGTGGAACACAGTCCTTAGATGTCGTCCGAGTCAAGGAAGATCACCAACTACAAATGCATACCCCGAAACATAAAGATCAACAAGACGACCTGCTAGATAAGGAAATCCAACCCTTGATGGAGCAAGAAACACAAAAACACAGATATCTGAGGTAGCAAGTGCCTGTAGGATCTATCGCCGATGCCGAGGAGGTGTCAAACAACGAAACATAGCTTCAAAGACTAATGCTAGGTAGAGAGCACTTAGGTGGAGGAAGAGAATCTTTAGTAAGAAACACAAGTACAATCTGATGCCAGATGGTGGAGATGGTCACCAAGTGGAGAAAGAGAATCTCTACAACCCAAAACATAGGTAGAATCCGACGACAAATGGTGGAGATGGTTGTCATGTGGAGAAAGAGAATCTACAGCCCAAAACACAAGTATGATCTAATGCCAGATGGTGGAGATGGTCGCCATGTGAAGGGAGAGAATTAGCAGCCAAAAATGTAGCTTGGAAGGTGTGAAAGACAAGGCGCCTAGTGCAAGGAGAGATGAAGACCACGAATTGTAATATCCTCCGAGTGGAGTGTGATCAACAATGGAGAGGAAGAGAGTGACAAAACGTTGGAAGGATACAATGGGTGAAGTCATTGCCATATATATAGGCATAGACTATCTAGAGTGTCACCTACTGAAGTCTCTCGGGTGGTGTCTTGACTCTCCCAAAAGGCACCCAGAAAGCCTTTTTGGGGCTGTAAAAGGAAACCAAAAATAAGAATGGAGGAGGAAAAATGCGCTGAGTGACTTGGTTTCTCAACACTCCCTCTCAGGCCCAAAAAGCAGCATAAAAGAGAAGTAAGAGAGAGGACAATCAATCTTGAAATCCTAGAATTCTACATGTAAGGTAACCTATACTAAAAAACAATAGACATGATGAGCTGATAGAACCGAAACTCGACCTCTAGAGAGAAGCCACAAGCTCCGTTACTCCATGCTGAAAGATATACGCACACCTAGCTACCAAACCATGGTGGAAACATCTAAAGCCCGCAACTAGGAAGAACAAATAGATCTTGGGAACCATTGGAAAATAAGGGGAAGGGGAATCAATGGGTGAGATTGTAACGGATGCTTGAGCAAGGATACCCTTGGTTCATATGCAAGCTGGGAGAGCCCTTGGTTCCATAAAGTTTCTAGAAGATTCTACAACATTCTAGAAGATATCTACACCATTGTCATCGCTTATGTCAACATGCCATGTATCGGCATGCATGTCATGCCATGCGGCATCCTGTATAAATAGGGGTCATGGGTTACATGCCCTTCAATCTGGCCAACACCAATTGTGAGTCTCATGCGAGTTAAGTCCTCTTCCACTTCTTGTCTTATTCAGTCTTGCCTTGTAATCAAGCCAAGCTCTTGTGAGCATTCTCTTGTAATCAAGTTATCCCGCAATCAAGTTCTATTTCAATTTCTCTTTCAAGTTTTTCTCATGTAAGTTATGAAAGCAATCTCCTTGCTCTCGAAGAGCACTTGCCATGTCCATAACAGTTTGGCAAGACTCTCCTACCACGATCTTGCCTAGTTGTAATGGAGTTCGTGATGGAAGGTATTGTTGCTTCTTTACAAAGCATCTAGCAACAAATCCAAGTGCTTCAAGAAATTAATGCAAAGCTACAAGCAAAGCAACCACAAGCTTTGGGCTTAGCTATGTAAGATTTACAACGACAACTTCAAGAAATTCAAGAGACAAGCCTATATCAAGCCAAAGGTCCATCAACTACTACTATTGGCAACCTTCAGGATCAACATAAGAAAGAACCAAAGGCCACTCTTCTAGAGAAATTTGATAGCACAAGTTTAAACTTTAGAGTTTCCTCTAGAAGGTACAATTGTTTATATGTATGCAACCAAATCGCTATCCAAATGATGCTTCCCGGGTCGGCCTCATAGGAACTCTTCTTTCAGGTACAACTCTCTCTTGGTTTGCCCCCTTGCTTGAGAAGGAATCCCCATTGCTATATATTTTGAGGCCTTCGTATAAGAGTTATCTGCCACATTTGGAGAAGTAGATAGAGCAAGAATAACTAAAACAAAGATTAGAAATCTATACCAAGGATCAAAACCCATCTCGATATATACATTGAATTGAGATGATGGTCACCACGCGGAGGAAGAGAATGTGCAATGAGAAGCACAAGTACAATCTAATGCCAAATGGTGGAGATGGTCTCAAGTGGAGGAAGAGAATCTGCTGCCCAAAACACAAGTACAATCTAATGCCAAATGGTGGAGATGGTTGCCAAGTAGAGGAAGAGATTCTACAACCCAAAACAAAGATGCAATATGATGTCAGATAGTATAGATGGTCGCCATGTGGAGAAAGAGAATCTACAACCCAAATTGCAACCTCAAAGGTGTGGAGGACAAGGTGCTTGGTTTTTGGAGAGATGAAGACCACAAAGTGCAATGTCCTCCGAGTGGAGTATGAGCAGCAATGGAGGGGAAGAGAGTGACAGAATGTCAAAAGGAATGAATGTGGGACAGATAGAGAGAAGTCTGTGCTATATATATAGGCATAGACCATCTAGAATGTCGCTTACTAAAGTCTCTTGGGTGGCTTCCCAACTCTCTCAGAAGGCGCCCAAAAAGCCTTCTTCGGGCTATAAATGACAATCAAAACTAGGAATGGAGAGAAAATCTGCTGAATGACTTGGTTTCTCTATAGGGGGGAGGGTTTTGGTTTGTGGGAAGGTGAAGGGGTGGCCCTCCGACAAGGACCTATCTCACAACCTCTCTTGTTGCCTCGCCCTCTAGCATTGCTAGACCCTTGTGACCCTCATCATCCACCTGCGTAACCACTTCTTGAGTTGCCCTCGCATCAAAGCTAGTGCACTTCACATCTTGGCGTCCAAAGCCATGACATTGCAAGCACTCACCGGGCTACCTTGTCACAATGACCTACTGTCTAAAGATGTGCCTATGCGAGCCTCAATCTCTAGAAACTTCAATATTTTCTTGGTATCTTCCACTACCACTTATATTTTCAGAACCCTTGTGGCCATCATGGCATCAGCAAAAGAAAGGGGGTTAACCGTGTCAAAGAGGCACCCAAAATCCTCTAGTAACTGCCAATACTCAATTGCAAGTCTAGGAAAAAGCAAGGCGACTAGATAACAAGGGATTCTATTGTGAAGCTCGAAACTCTCAACACTGAAGCTATTGTACCATGGGACCATGTAGATGACTCCTTCATGGAACCTATGGGGGAAGCTACCAACAAGCTCCAAAGGTACCTTCGCCAAAGTGAGATATACCACAAAAATACCTTGATCCATCAGTATTGCCTTTGCACTCTATGCAATATCAATATGCAAGGTTAAAAGGAGCCAATCATGGAGTTGTGCCCTGCATGCCAATGCTTAATGCTTGGGCTATGCATAAACTTGCTCATATATGATACTACAAACTGAATGTCAAGCCTTGTAATACATACATAAAGCAAGCATCCAGCAATCTATTAATAGAGGAAGATATCAAAACTATCTCTAGCATCATAAAGGCTCAAGTTCAAACCTGTCTCCAGCAATAGGCTTGCAATCTTCAAGACCAAATCTCTGCAATAATATCTCAACATACTTTGTTTGACACAAAGCAATACCTCTATCACACTACTTAAATTAAATGCCCAAATAATGATACAACATGTCCAAATCTAACATGTTAAGAGTTGAATTCAACTCATCCTTAAATTTCACAATGTGTGTCTCATTAGGACTAGTAAGCAACATGTCATCAACATAAACCACAATGATCAAAGACCATAGCCACCAAAGACAGGGGACGAGAAACAAGGACGGAGATGGGAATGAAGGGAACATGGGGACAAGGGATGAGGGACTAGGACGAGGACCTAATAATTATAAATTTCCTAGATATAATTGAGACACTTTATAATGAAACTAAACAAATATGATACCTTAACTAAGAACCTTCTTAAAATCATACATGTCACATAAAAGACTAAAAAATTCAAAGGACTTGAAAGCTGAAACTTAACAATTATTAAATGAACAATGAATACTCAAATAATCTCAATCAAATTGAAGTGTGGAAGTGACAACGCCAAATGGTGACTTTAGCATGAGAAGTTGAAACTCGGAACAAATACAAGAAACAATAATGACTAGAAGAGACACTCAGGTATGAGTACTCGCTACTCAAAATAGTCGCTGAAGACTATAAGGAAGTTGAAACAACACAAACTAAGTAATGTCAAGACTCAAATGACTAGAAACTAAGAACTACATATCTATATCCTAATCATCAATTAGAAGGAGATGCTCCATCTCATGTATGGCATAAACATCCTCATGGGGATCTCCTTGTTGGGCATGCTCAACTTGCTGCACTTACTCGTCTTTCTGTTATTTCTCCCATACCACAAATGGGTCTCAAGTGCAATCACACTCTTTTCCAACATGCACAAATTGGCACTCGCAAATACCAAGTCATTTGCCTTTTGCACACCTAAACTATTCCGTTTTATTGAAGCAATATGTGAATAGGAGCTCCATAGCTACTCCAAACAAGAGTTGCTCACAACAAAACTCAAAATACAGACAGCCAATGCCTGCAACTTAGGCCCCTTGGCTCTCTAGCCCTCCCACCATAAGGCAGCCCCAACTCTATGCCAGTCATCGTGTCCATCCTCAATACTATATCTACCACAATGAGATCTTTACCTTACAAAAGTGTCTCTGATTTTACATCTGTCATTAGAGTTGGGGACCATCTTCCTTAAGACTATCATCCAACCAACTACAATCTCATTATCCCTATTTTGACAACTCTCTTGAAACCCAAGATCCAACACAAATGCAACTACATGTAGAGGAGAATAATAGTTGTTCCACCGTGTGACATATATGTACGTGACTCCTCGTACCTTTGTGTCATCTCACAATCCTCATTATAATTATCAAAAGGAAAGAAAGTATGCAACTTCTTAATCATTTTGTCCATAGCCTCATAGACTTTTTCACTATCCAGAAGTCTCAGCAAATGCATCACTGGCTACACCATGGCATCAATCTAATATGCATTACCTCAAAATGATACATCTTCTACACATTCAACACATTTTATTCCTACAGCAGTGGAGAACAATGCATTTGCACGATACTCATTACTAATGAAGATCTGTCTCAAAGAAACAGTGCATGTGCTTAAGCGACCAAGCATAAAAAAATTATAAGCAAACCTTGTTTCTGAGTACTTCAAGAGAACCTTCTTGGATCTCTTGTGAAACTCAGCATGCATAAACTAGTGGTTCAACACAAACATCACCATAGCATTTACTTTCTCACTTACAGGCTCAATCCAATCCAGCTTACCAATGTCTTTTAGTAGATTATTCAAGCAATGTGCCATGCAAAAAGACAGTGTAATGTGTAGATATGCATGTTGAACAATATCACTTGCAGCCCTATTTGCAGGTTCTCCATCCATAACAAGTCCTGTGACCAAATCAAAGCCAACCATCTCAATGCTGCTCATCCACTCAATTGCTAGTACATCCGCTCACTTGCCACTTTCAGTGGCATCATGAGAGTTTATGAAATACATCTCACGATGTGAATATGCAACCATCTCAAAAAATGAGCCCTCACTTTATTTGCCCCACCTATTCTTTCATAGCCATAAAAAGGGCATTTCCAATGTGGTGCGCCACCCCCAATGTTGGCCTTTCGGCCTCAGCCTCACACCAGCATGACCGATCATCAGATCTCCTACTCTTGGCACCAATACAAGGGGCAAGAGGGCGAGAAGATGTTGCCAAGGGGACTCCGGAAGATGATGCCATGGCTTGCAAGTTACTGGTCATTGCAGTGACTCACTGTCAAGTTTCAATTGATTACTGAGCACTTGTGTCTTGCTGCCTGCACTTTACTGCCGCCCCTGAGAGTCTGAGAACACACTCTGTACTCTGTACTGCACTGAAGTCTGAGAGTCTGAGTACACACTCTTAGCTCTATCATTGTTCGCTGATCACTGAGCACACTACCACACTATAGGCAACAGTCTGGACTGAAGTCTGAAGGTTGACTCCTGAGGGACTCAGAAGTTAGAACTTTGCACAGTTCAAAGTTCAAACAGCAGAGACTAGAGTTATAACTTATAATGTCATCACTTTAAAATTAAAATGTATAACTTACAATGTCTACACAGTTCATTATAATATCCAGAGACTAGAGTCCAGACTCCACTGTCCAACAGGTCTGAGGTCACAACTAGTGCAACTTAACAGTTCTCAATTCTGACTTTATTATTTATTATTTATTGTTAAAATTAACAGTCCTAACTTCTGAAGACTGGACAGGTTACCTAGCTCTTGGAAGATGGGCCACTGGACTCTGGAGTCACAAGTGAGAGGACTCTTCAGTGTGCGCCCTCACCCCTGTGTGATTGTGTCATGACTCACACGTGACTGGCCACTGCAACCGACAGGTCATAGTGGACTAGTCATGCTCACTGCAAGAAGCATGGGGACATGAGCTGGCGCAGGTGGAACGTAGCAAAGATGACAAGGGCAGTGGCACATCGGGACAGCCGTCGAGTGTCGATTCACAGGTGATAGGTACAGGCAAACAGTATGCACTGTAAACGCTGAAAGTGATGGGCACACCCCTGCGACATGGTGTTCCAGGCATATCCCACAACCATGACAACATCCCAATCTGTCCCTTCTCCTTCTCGTCTTGAGATGCGTCCCATGGTGACCCAAAGACCTTTGGGAATACCCACGTTTCGAGGCGTATTCAAGTCGAGGGTCTTGCATTCCAAGTTGGGTCCCACGCATCCTGAGCCCACATTCTCTGAAGAGATCAAACCCTACTCTGAAACAAGATACAGAATTTAGGGTTATAAAAATGCAAGCACAAAGCTTGAAGAAAAAGAAGTTTCAGAGAGCACAACTCAAAGTGTATTAAGAGATATCAATAGAGAATATTTGTAAGATTATGCCCTAAAAGTTTGTGAATGGCATATATACAAGACCAAGGGGAAAACACCTCCTAAAAAGGAAAAAGAATGCCCTAGTGGTTCTAAGTGTGTTCACACATATTACTACCAAAATAAAATAACAAAGAAGATACTTCCAAGAAGGCAGATATTCAAGAGGAGCAAAAGCAACTAAACAAAGAAAACAAGTATTTCACATGCAAGAAAACGGGGCATATGGACACATTGCCAAGAATTGCCCCAAGAAGCCTAACACGAAGGATGAAACTTCCAAGGTGAGAGTCAAGACCATGGAGGTGGCCACACCTTCATTTGCTGCAGCTTCTACCCTAAAGATAGCACCTTTGGGAGATGTGGACTATTCTTCCTTGGGGCGGCATGATCTTATACTAATGCACACCATGGTCGTCAATAGCACTTTGTTTGGTGGATGGTGAAGTATCTAAGGATTTGATGCAATACAAGTTTGTGGAGAAATACGATCTCCACAAGATACTCACTAATGTGCCACAACCTATGGAGCAATCTTTTCGACCTAAGAGAAAGATCAAAGCTAAGAAATACCACTTAAGTGGGCAAGTGGAGAATACGAATAGTTCTTAATATAATGACATAAACACACAACAAGTTAAAAAATAACAAAAATTCAAAATATTACAAGTGTACGATTTTGCAAAGAAATAATATTCAATTGGATAAAAGAATCTGAAAGTTCACAAGTGTTGGATATTACAACCTATGGAGTTGGAATTTTAAGGAGACTCTACAATTTCTATAATATGTGGAGCCACACACTTTCTTGTAGGAATAGTATCGTCACTTTGGCTTCGAATCTTCTTTTCATCTATTTTAAAATAGAATCTAGCATGTGGATTTTCAGTTAACATTGTGATCTCTTAGTGCATTAAACTCAAGTGCCAACCATCCTCCATCTACAACACTTTGAGATCATTGACCTCATAGATTAAAGTAACATCCACTAGTGTAATTTCACACATGTCTTCATTAAGGCATAACTATCCACCCTTAAGCATTCTCTAATCCACAAATTGCACATCTCGACTCGTATAGACATTCCATGAGATGGGATCATAAATCATGTACCCCTGTGACAAAGAATTGTAGCCAAAAAATACCTATTCCAAGAATAGGGTGCTCCACATCCCTCTCCACAATTAGAATCCACAAACCGCACATCTCGACTTGTATAGACATTCCATGAGATGGGATCATAAATCATGTACCCCTGTGACTAAGAATTGTAGCCAACAAACACCTATTTTGTGGAAGCTGGCTCGAACTTATCTCTCTACTTCTTTGGAATATGAACATAAGTATCACACCAAACACCATGAAATAGGAAACATCTAGCTTGATTCCAAAATATGCCTCAAGGCATACTAGTAATGGAAAATGTGGGCAACTAATTTAGAATATGAACTATAGTGGCCTACTACTTCAAGCCAAAGACATTGAGATGTTTGACAGTGCTCCATGATAGTTGGAACCATCTTGATCACACTCCTATTCTTCCACTCCAAAATGTCGTTCTTGTGAAAAGTGTTAGTGTTAGCAAACTCCTAATGGATCCCTCGATCTGCACAAAAGGGAGCTACCCCACCTCACAATTGTAAAAATACATGGATCTAGGACATGGCTATGGAGGTTGAAAGAGGAATAGTGAGCTTATGAGGACATAGACATTAAGACTAATTGTCACACAAGTGAATTAGGTTCCAAGATTGAAGCTTGGACTCATAAACACAATCTTGTGTGTTGACAATGACACATATACTTTACTGAAAGGACAAAAGTACTACGACATTGCATTAAAAAAAGAGAGCAAGTACAATGTTGTATAGGGATAGACTTGGCTGCACTTTCTGCCACTGTGCATATGGGATTATGCATTGTGAGCCCACACTTCTCTATACAAAGAGGCTAAGATGGGTGTGATTTCCAATACCTCAACACCCCTCCTCATCACAACCAGAAAAGTACAAAGTGTGTGGAGGCTTTAGTGAGCAACCACCTGCAAAGTGTGGGCACACCACAAACATGGTAAACACAAGAGGTTGTCGTAGAAAAGGCTAAGTGTGGGTACCAAAGACATGATGGACATCTAGAGGCTCTAACAAGGGCCTCACAAAGTGTATAGAGGCTGTAGTACAAGGTTATATGAGGAGTTTACAAGCTTATGTCAAAAGCATTAGGGCTAGGCAATACAAGGCTAAAAAAGTCTATCAGAATATGAGTAGAAGGACTGATGAGGCTTGTCCTTCTCTTGGTGGTATTCTTCTTCTTTTTCTTCCTTTGCTCCATGATCTTCTTCTTCTTAAACAGCAACTAGATAGGCCTTTTGAGATCTCTTCCTAGCATGAGAGAATTTCTTCATATGCCCGATCCTTTTGCAAAAGTCACATACTAGTAGAGCTGATCTTTCTTGCCCTTGTACATGTTACTGACATATAACATTTGTTCATCTTTAGAGGTGCTTGGTTCTTCTTTGGATTTTATATTCTTTTCTTCTTCTATCAGGGAGGCCTTAATGTCAACTAGTTTAGGACTAGGCATGTTGATTAATGTAGTTGACACATTATTATAGTTAGGAGGCAGGCTTTTTAAACACACCAATACAAATATATTCATCCATCTTGAGATTTATCCATGCAAGCTGGGTTAGGAGACTTTCCATGTAGTTCACATGAGATGCCATGGATGTATTAGGTTTCATATCAAGTTGAAAGAATTTAATCAATAAACCATACTTTGAGGATTTGGACTGTGCACCAAATAAGATATCTAATCTATCCCAAGTGTCATGGGACATGTCATAGGCATGTACATGATGGATGCAACTATCATCCAACTCCAAATTGATGATGGATTGTGCTTTGTTATCATTCTTCTGCCAAGTAGTTGCAAGAGTTGCATCCCGGGGCTTCTTTTCTTGTCCATTGGTAATGGCCCATAATAGGCCCTTCTTCATCAGGATCAGTTTGATGTGGGTTTGCCAGGTGTGAAACCTGACTCCGTTGAATTAAACAGTTCAAGAGTATTTTTCCATGCTGGAGTGGCAAAGACCATAGTAAATGAACTCCAAAGTTATTAGATTTGAGTAGCAGAAGAGTTGATTGAGATGTGTCAAAAGACACAAGTGCTAAGAGCACTAGATGAGTGTCAATGGACACTATGTTTCTTCCTTGAGTCTTCAAAATCTGCAAAATCCTTCAAGATCTTTTGAAACCAAATCTTTCCCTCCTTGATTTGATGCTAGAAAATTCAATACTCTGTCAAATCGGAGTGTTGCGACCTTCAGTGTGCCTAGAGGAGTTAGAACATGGAGTGAAAAAGAGCTTGAACTTGGCGGCTATGGATGCTTGATCTTTTCTTGAATCTTTTTCTTGCTCATTTGGAGAGAAAATCTTGCTAGGAAATGCAGTAACTCAGTGGATCAGAGTGGTAGAGGTTTGTTTTGAGTGTCAGGAGAGAGAAAATGAAGGAAAGATGAAGCTTCAATTGAATTGGCTAAGGTGTTTAAGGGTTTTCAAGAACAAAGGCTTGGTTTTTCTCTCTCTGTGGACTCTATACCCAATCATTTCCAAATATTTTTTAATGAAAATGAAGCTTGGCTAATGGGCTTCCAAAGCCCTATGGTCAACATCAGGATCATGACCTGCTCGCATCACGCCATTAGTATGAATAGAAACATTCGCAAATAGGGTAGCAATGGTAAATTTTTTCAATGCTAGAATTATAGTCCACCAATGTTAGTACGACTAAAGTACCATAGATAAGATTTGGAAGCAAGATAACAATTCTCCAGAAGGAAGCGTAGTGAGATATGGCCTGGTTTAAGAGATATGAAAGCTCCAAGCAAGGCAGGTACTGGCTAGCTATGGTTGCCAAGAAGGTCAAGTGGAGATAGAGGTGGAAGATGAGACCTTTAGCTAAGTTGAGCAATGATGAAGAGGAGTTGAAAGAGTAGAGAAGGAAGCTGAGATGAGCTAGGCCATGCCCGATTGGGTTCTAATACCATTTGAAAATATATGGATCTTGGACATGGCTATGGAGGTTAAAAGAGGAAGAGTGAGCTCATGAGGACATAGACATTAAGACTGATTGTCACACAAGTGAATTAGGTTCCAATATTGAAGCTTGGACTCATAAACACAATCTTGTGTGTTGACAATGACATAGACACTTTACTAGAGGAACAAAAGTACTATGACATTGCATTAAAAAAAGAGAGCAAGTACAATGCTTTATAGGGATAGTCTTGGCTGCACTTTCCACCACTGTGCATATGGGCTCACACTGCTCCATACAAAGAGGCTAAGATGGGTGTGATTTTCAATATCTCAACAACAATCCTACTAGATTATGCTTAAATTATCTACTAGTTGCTAGATGGTAGGCCTGAGGGAGAGATAGAAAAGAAAAGTGAGGGAAAGAGAGGGACGAGAGTGAAAAGAAGAGAGGGGGAGGGAGAGAAAAATAAAGAGATGGAGGGAAAGAGAAAAATAGAGAGAGAGGGGGAGAGTATGTAGAGAGATGGAAGGAGGGAGAAAAAGAGAGATGGAAACAAAGAAAAATAGAGAGAGAGGGGGAGAGTATGTAGAGAGATGGAAGGAGGGAGAAAAAGAGAGATGGAAACAAAGAAAAATAGAGAGAGAGGGAGAGGGAAAGAGAGGAGGAGAAAGAAATAGAGAGAGGGGGGACACAAATAGAGATAGAGAGAGAGAAACAAAGAGGGAGGGAAGGAGAGAGGGATGAAGAAACAAAGAGAGGAGAGATGGGGAGAGAAGGAGGGTGAGGGAGAGAAACAAAAGCATATTATTAGTTGTAAAATAGACAAAATAGACAAGGATGATGGCCATAACATTTAAGATCATGAAGCATATCTCAAATAGCATGTCCAATGCTCTTACACTTAGTGCAAGATGGCAATTCAACAAAAGCACTCGCTTGTCTATAGACCATGTACGATGCTTTGGCAAGTTTAAATTGGAAATAATTGATCAAGCAATCTCAGACTTTGAAGTAACGGTAAGAAAAGTGTGCATCAATCATGCTTTACATTCAAAATCTAATTGAATATCATATATAATAATATTACATGTATCATGGAAATGGAAATGTTTGCAAAGAGGTGTTGCTTCATCCCAAGGAAAGCACCTATTGCGGTCCATAAGAAGGGTTCATGGGTGTATAATGGATGGAGTGCTTGAGCCGATAAACCCATTGAAAGGCACATGGATAACTATGCCCTTGACACTAGAAGAGATGGTGGGCCTTTCTTCACACTTTCCTCCAATCTTGGAGCCCGAGACAGAGGCAATGATCGATGCATTACTCCCCATGGATATCGAGTCATTTGATCCATTGAGAGAGGAGGAGTCTATACCATTATATGATGGGTTCCGGGTATCTTACTTAAAGATGTTACTTGCACTCGTAAGTATACATGCAAAGTACGGATGGAGCGATGTGAGTGTGACTGAGTTGTTTAGGTACATACTATGCTCCTTTGTCTTTGACTCTATTATAATAACATTTTTTACTCTCTTCAAATATTCTTGGGCTTTTTTCAAGTTGCTAAAGTATCACATATCGTCACCTAGAAATACGACGCCCAAGTCTCGTGATGATGCACGACTGGTGTTATAGAAGCTTGACATCGACTATAGTAGCATTCAAGCATGTGCCAATGATTGTTTGCTATTTCGAGGAGACTGTAAGACTATGGAGACACATGCAAAGTGTGGTGCTCAGAAGTATCGATAGGACTTAGAAGAAAATCATCTCTCAAAAGGTTATCAAACACTTTTCACTTATACAATGTATAAGTTAAATGTTTCACACATCAAACATGGCGAGCTTGACAAGGTTTCATGTGTAAAATGGATGTATAGATGGAGTCTAGCGAGAATACCAAAAATTTTGAGAGTATGGAGTCACATTGACTCCACCTTTCTAGGCTTTCCATGAGAGCCAATGAATCTTTGGCTTGGTCTTGCTATGGATGGCGTGAATCCATTCAATCTCCACTTAACTTCTTATAGTGTGTGGCTAGTAGTCCTTATAAACTACAATATCCCACCATGGCTTTCTACGAGGAAGGGATACCTAATTCTTAGCTTGCTCATTCCTGGGTGCTATAAAATCAAGAATATGGACGTCTATCTCTATCCATTAGTTGATGAGCTTAAGATTTTGTGGGAGGAGGGGATTGTTGTGGAAGATATAAGCAAGCATGTTGGTTGTCAGTCGGCAGTTAATATACGAGCCATTCTTATGTGGACCATGTATGACTTTTTGGAATTCAAGGAGTGCTCAGGCTAAATGAGATTCTATTCTCATTGCTGATATCTAACATGGCTTGTTTATGCTTGTGTTGACTAGATAGGGATATTGTGACATGTCTCGTTACCTCAGGTTATCATGCATGTCCATTGTGTGGATCATAATTAGATTCCTAAAGATCGTGTACCATGAAGAAGATGGTATAGTAGAGGCACACTACTTTCTTATCAAAGGGCCATGAATTGAGGAAATGTTTTCTTAGATGACCTTCAACACGAATGAATGCCCAAAGTTGGTATGAGAGGAAAATGGTCCATGAGTAGTTGCTTCCAAGCGTAATGCGATGGTTCTCAATTTTCTATGAGTTGCCATATTGGACCCACTTACAGATCAACCATTCCCATGCACATTTTCAAGAATGTGGACAGCTTATTGTGGGGCTATATTATAGGAAAGTGAAACACTATGAAAGGGAAGTGGAATCTAGGGGGAAGAAGCTTGGCAGTGAGAGCTATGGCAGATGGAGAGCAAGAGCAAGAGTGAGAGTGAACTCAAAGTGGGAACTCCAACCACCACAATGTGTGGCTGGGCCTTCCTTTATTCAAACTGTCACTAAAAGAATAAAGAATAAGTGACTGTGACGGGCACCCGCCACTTGTAATATGCAGTGGCGGGTACTGTCAATGTAGTAATACATGGGCAGCTAGGTGGAGACACCTTTACCCCCAACAACTCCCACTTAAAGGTGAATCTGCCCCAGTGAGAGAGAAAAAAGAAAAGACAGTACAACATGTACACATGTACAACAGGATGAGGAAAAAGACGTCATCTCATCCAATGCCCATCAATCTCCTGAGGAAGGCAAAGCGCTCTGTAGTGAGGCTCTTCGTAAGCAAGTCTACAGGATTCTTCTTAGTCAGAATCTTGACAAGGTCAACAGACCTATCCTCAACGACCTCACGAATGAAGTGATACCTCACCTCAATACGTTTTGTCTTCGTATGGAAGACCAGATTCTTGGCCAACTGAATGGCACTCATAGAATTCGAATGCAGTGTAGGCATAGCATCTATCATACCAAGGTTTGCAATCAAATGGCCTAACTAGATAGCCTCCTTGCAAGCCTCTATGGCTACAATATACTTGGCCTCTGTAATAGAAAGCGTTGTACACTTTTGTGCCATGGACATCCAAGAGATAGCCCCTCCAACATAAGTGAACACATAGCCAGAAGTGGACTTCCTACTATCTGCATGTCCTACATAATCAGATTCAGTGTGCCCCATGACTCCTGTATCCTGGCTACCATAGCAAAGACACATATATGTTGTGCCCTTCAGGCACCTCATGATACCCTTCACAGCATCCCAATGTTTCTTGCCAAGTGTAGCCATGTAATGTGCCACAACCCCAACTGCAAAAGCAATATCTGGATGGGTGGCTATCATGGTATACATAAGACTACCCACGGTTGATGCATAGGGAATCTTCGCCATCTCGGCCCTCTGCTCGTCTGTTTGCAGACAATCGGCCTATGAAATCTTCACATGAGAAGGTAATGGACAACCAATAGGCTTAACATCTTGCATATGGAAGCGTTCAAGGACTTTATGAATGTACTCCCTCTGTGATAGATAAAGTAGTCCCTGAGATCTATCGCGCATAATGCGCATACCAAGTATATGAGAGGCATGTCCCAGATCTTTCATCTCAAAGCTCTTCTTGAGCTGAGCCTTAAGAGCATCTAGCTTCTCATGAGTTGTCCCTGCTAAAAGCATGTCATCCACATAGAGTACCAAAATTAAGTAATGAATGGTCACGGGCTTTCTTCATGTACAAGCACGGATCCATAGCACTGTGGCTATAGCCCTGTGTTTGCGTGAATGCATCAAACTTATGGTGCCATTCTCTAGGTGCCTACTTCAAGCCATATAGACTCTTCTTTAGCTTGCACACTATGTGTTCCCTGCCAGGGTCTGCAAAGCCCTTAGGCTGCTCCATGTAAATCTCATCATGTAAGTCCCCATGTAAAAAAGCTGTCTTGACATCCATCTGGTATAAGTCCAAGTCAAGCTATGCAACCAAGGTCAAGACTAAGTGTAGGGTGGTCATCTTGACCATAGCGGAAAAGACTTCATCAAAGTCAACACCATGCTCCTGTTTAAAACCTTTAGCAACCAATCGAGCCTTGTGTGCCAGCTTGGGGTGTCCAATGGTACTTTTCAGCTTGTACATCCACTTGCATGGCAAAGCCTTCTTACCTTGAGGCAAGGAAACCAAATCCCAAGTCTGATTCTTATGCAATGAGTCAAGCTCAGACTGCATAGCCCTCTCCCAAGAGTGACAATCACCCCTGCGCATAGCCTCATCATAAGTGAGAGGCTCTCCTGCATCTGTGACCAGTACATAATCCATAAAGGGTGAAAAATAGTTAGGAGGTCGTCTATCTCTAGTAGAACACCTCAATCTAGGCTCTACTGCTTGACCGACATCCTATCTAACGTCAACATGTCTAACATTAGGGCCATGAGTATCAGGTGATGCTGCACACTGTCTAGTTGGCCATGGAGTGGGCTGAACAGTAGCAGGTGGCTCCTTTCGAAAGATAACTCTGTGTACCTCAACCACTTTATCAGACTGTATATGCATTTTTCCCTCATGAAAGATAACATCATAGCTAGGGATCACTTTCCGCACTTGCGGATCCCATAGACAGTAACCCATCTCTCCTATATTGCCATAGCCAATGAAGATGCATTTGACACTTTTAGGATCCAACTTATTGCGTTTGTTCTTGGGCACATGGCAGAATGCCTCACATCCAAAGATACGCAAATGATCATAAGAGGGTGGCTTGCCTGCCCATACATCCTCTGCAACTTGAAAGTCAATGCCACTGCTAGGCGACCTATTAATGAGATGCACTGTAGTAGTAACTGCCTCAGCCCAAAAGTGTTGCGATAAGCTAGCCTGGCTAAGCATGCTACGGACCCTTTCTTGAATGATCCTATTCACGCGTTTAGCCATACCATTCTTGGGTGGGGTGTAAGGGGCGGTCAAGTGACGCTTAATACCCTGATCATCACAAAATTGCTCAAAGGTACGTGATGCATACTCACCCCCATTATCTGACCTTAGGCATTTTACTCTTTTCCTAGACTAGTTCTTTGCTAATGCAAGCCAACGTTGAAATGTGTCTAAGATATCGGATTTTCTCTTTATGGGATAAGCTCAAATCTTGTGTGAGTAATCATCTATGAAAGTAACAAAGTACTTTACCCCATTGAGTGACTGACAGGGCATGGGCCCACATACATCTGAGTGCATAAGAGCCAAGGGCTCACCCATGAATTTCTTACCAGACTTTTTATGTGTATTTCTAGTCTGCCTACCATACAAACAATGATCACAAGAATCAAAATGCGAAGAGTCAAAAGGCTAAAGATACCGCAAGGCACGAAGTATTTTCATTCCTTTAAGAGACATATGCCTCAAACAAGCATGCCAAAGGGATACATGGGGAATAGAACCCACATACAAACATGCCAAAGGGATACATGGGGAATAGAACCCATAGACAAAACATGATCCAATGTAGCTCCAGATACAAGTAAGGGATAGAGGCTGCCAGACTTGGCACCTCTTGCAAGCACAAGCCTGCCATGAGTAATCTTCCATGTAGAATCTCCAAAAGACACAAAATACCCTGCATCATCAAGCTATCCAATTGACATAAGGATGCAAGTCAATGTAGGTACATGGCGTACATCATGCAAAACAAAAGAACCGGCAGAAGGAAACTACAGCCTAACATCTCCAATTCCCACAATGTCAAGAGACCTGTCATCACCAAGATGCACAGAACCAGACATGGTACGATAGGTATGAAACCAATCTCTATAGGGTGTCACATGAAATGATGCACCCGAATCCAAGAGCCAGCACTGCGCATACATAGAATGTATCTCAGAAGCCTATAAGGCATCGCATGAACAAGCTGCAAGTATGTAATCGTCATTTGAATTAGTGGCATGCATGACATTAACCTCTTCTATCTTCACACTGGACTTTGTAGGTACAATGTTGCGCTCAGAAGACTTTTCCTACACTTTCTCTTTTCCCTTTTCCTTGCACTTATCATCGTGCATTTTATGGCACTGCGGCCTAATATGTCATGCTTTCCCACAATAATGACATGTAAGATCAGACTTTTGTCCATGGGACTTACTGTGACCACATGACTTGGTCTTGGACTTCCAAGAGTCCCTACCCTTATGATCATTATCATGCATACCAATAAGGAGATGTCTAATGCTTTGTTGGTCAATCTTAATCATAAACTCAGAACCCATTAAGTAATGTTTCCATTGTCGTAAAGCTTGTACAACAGCTAACAATTCTTTATCATATGTAGAATATTTAAGTTTAGATGGTTTCAGTTTACAGCTAGAGTAGGCTATGGGATGATTATCTTGCAAATGTACAACTCCTATTCCAGATCCGCTAGCATCAGTAACTACTAAAAAGATGGTCTATTGAAATCAGGTAGTTGTAATACATGAGCATGGGTTAATGCATGTTTCAATAAATCAAAAGATTTTTGTTGATTATCAGACCAATGATAAACAATACCTTTCTTTAAAAGTTTAGTCAAAGGCAAGGCAAGTAATGAAAAATTTTACACAAACTTCGTGTAAAAACTAGCAAGACCTAGAAAAGAATGTAACTCATGCACATTTTTGGGTATGGGCCAGTTTAATATTGTTTCTATCTTCTTAGGGTCAACCTTAATACCTTCTGATGACACAATATGACCTAGATATTCAATTTCTTTTTGAAAGAATTCACTCTTTTCTGGATTAGCATACAATTGATTATTTTTCAACAACTTGAAAACCAAAGATAGATGTTCATAATGCTCATTCTCATTTTTACTGAATACCAATATATCATCAAAGAATACTATAACATAATGTTGATATTTCAAAAATATGTGATTCATCATTCGACTAAATGTAGCAGGTGCATTAGTCAATCCAAAAGGCATCACTAGAAATTCATAATGTCCAAATTGTGTTCTAAATGCAGTTTTGAATATATCAGATTTATCTAATCTCACTTGATGATAACCAGATTTAAGATCTATCTTACTAAATATGGTAGAACCTTGTAGTTTATCCATAAGATCATCTACCCTAGGAATTGGATATCTATTCTTCACAGTAATCTTATTCAGGGCACGATAATCAATGCACATGTGATAAGTATTATTCTTCTTCTTTATCAATAAAACAGGTGCGCCAAATGGAGAACTACTAGGTCTAATTAATCCTCTACTTAATAATTCCTCTACTTGATTTTTAATTTCTTTCTATTCAATCAGGTTATGCCTATATGGAGTTTTAAATGGTGGTTGTGTACCAAGAATTAAATCTATTTTGTGATCTTCAGGACGTGAAGGAGGTAGTCCAGGTGGTAAATCTTCAATAAAATAATCTTTAAATTGAGCAAGGAATTCTTTATGCCTAGTGTGCATATGTTTTTCTTTAGCTTGAAGTTCATTCACCCAAATTAGATAAGATTTACTACCTTTACGTAATGCATGTTTAGCTTGAGTATGAGTAAGCAGTGGAAAATTATTAGATGCATGCATACCATGCAATGTAATTTGTTTTTCTTGAAAATGAATTTTAATTGAATGCATGGAATAATCTATGTCAGGATTATGCTAATGACGCCAAGGCATACCTAGGATAATATCACTAGACTGTAAAGGTACAACTAGGAAATTCCTTCTTTCAGTATATTCACCAATTTTAATTTCTAAGTCATGCACATCTTGTGTTCCATTATATCTTATGCCTAAGAATGCTGCTTTAATGCGATAATGTGTAGAAACAGTTTGTAATTTCAATTCTTTCACTAACTTTGTAGAAATAAAATAATATGTACTACCATCATCATGCAAAATAATCTTTTCTTTTCCATGCACTAAACATTTCATTGTCAACAAAGAATGTGGAGCTGGTATACCTGGTAAAGTATCTGAAGGAGTAGCAATGTCATCCTCATCTTTCGTAAAGTCAGGCATTTCCTCATGTTCTTCATCTTCCATTGCTCCAAGATAGTTGATATGGACAGGTGGCTTCTTCGATTGGCAATTGGTTGCTAGATGTCTAGGTTGATGGCATTTGTAACACACTATAGGTTTAGCTTTAGATACATTGTTGGCAATGGCAGGAAGTCTAGGAATATTGGGATTTGGCTGTGAGGATGGCTTAGGGTTTGGATTGGTATTTGATGGCAAAGCAGGCGGTTTTGCCCAAGACTTACGGAAAGATGATGAAAGAAAATGACTTTGATTGAATCTTCTAAAATTTGAATTGAATTGCTTGGAACCATAGTCACCATTTGCTTGAAATTGTTGTGGACGCTTGTCTCTTTCGCAAATCTTGTCTTTAGTATCATGAGCCAAAGAAATTGCATCTTTAAGGGTTGCAGGCTTGAACATATTGACTTCAGCGTAGTAATGTCCAAGTAATCCAGACATAAACTTGTGCTTGTGAGTAGCTTCAGGTACGTCTTTTAGCATTCGGAGTTGTAGTAGGGCATTCCAAAAACGTTCGGTGTATTGCGAAATAGGCTCACGATCTCTTTGTTGTAGAAGATCCCATTGCTTTATGGCTTTTTCTTGAAATTGAGGAGGAAGAAAATTCTGCATAAACTTCTTTTTGAAACTCTCCCACAGGTAGTGGGACAATCAATGCTCTTACGAATCACGGTCCACCAAAGAGATGCTCGATCGACTAAATGATTAGTGACACATTTAATTTTGTCTTTTTCAGCATATGTCTCTTCATGAAAGTAATCATCAAACTGACTGATAAATGCAAGTACAGTCTTTTCATCTCGAATTCCATTGAAAGTACGAAATTTGAAATTTCTTTTACTTATCTTTGTTTCTTTGCGGATGGATTGAGCTTCGAGCGTCGCATCGATGGTATGTCGGATAAGATCTTCGGGTTGTGGTCTATCTTTGTCAGTGGTAGATCATTGCAAATTGGCCAATTGAACTTGCAAAGCTTGTCGGGCTCTTCGTTCTTCATCAAGCTGCATCATAATTAAATCCAATTTTTGTTCCATCGTAGGTTCAGGAAGGTCGCCTTCAGCTATTAAATCATCCATATTTTGTTTCGTCATCCTGTAAAAATCCAAAAGACCTCACACTCTCAAAATCCAATTAGCGGGATGAGCGTAGCTCAAAGTCGGGTATACAAGGCTTATAGATTTTTTTTTTTTTTGCTTTTACGGTCGTCGTCTTTTGCGGTTGCACTGTTCGTAACCTTCTACGTGTGCTGAAACTGGTTCAGCAAGTCTGCGTATGCGAACAGAGTCTTCCAGGGAACAATTTTGTAGTTCTGTGCTTCTGCGCAGGAACAGTCCTTATGGGAGTTGTTGAAATAAGTCAATTTTGATCTCTGTGGACTTGGTGAACTTGCAGAAGTTGTAGACTTGTAGAACTTAGGAGTTACTTAGTAGTTTAAGGCTTTATGAAGCCTATATGATTTTCAAGTAACGGAGACGATGGATTTGAATGTGGCGACAGTATACTGACGCCGCCTTATGACAAATTTGGGGATTAAGCTTCTTAAAGCTTAATACTAAGCTTTTCTAACCTTTAATTTTAAGCTTTTAAGCTTTTGAAAGAGATGAAGCTTATCTGTGTTGACTGTGGAAAAATGACTTGGAGAGGGAGATGTAGGAGTGGTTCTCTGCTTCCTCATGCCAGTCCTTCGCGATCAGAGGATGTAGATGGAGGTTCTTGACCTCTAGGAATCCACCCGTATCAACCGTTTGCGATGAAAATGACTGTAGAGCTCGATCATTCCAAGAGCTCCACCTTCGCGCAAGATGGGTAGCGATTGGAAGCTCTCGATCTCAGCTTCGCTCTGATACCACTGGTGCACAGATCGGATGTCGTAAGCGCGTGTAGTGAGTGCCAGAAGGTCCCCAAGAACAAAAGAACTCTACTTTTTGTACAAAACTCAAGGTAGAAAGCATGCACGACATGAACAAGAGACCAATTGGGTCCCCCCATGCCTTGTGTGAGCGCTCCACAAAGCATGTATTTTATGTATTAATCATCTTCAAGCTCAAATAATAGCCCAAATTACAAAATAGCACACTTTTGGCTTTTGAGTTTGCTTTAGTGCTAAATAGAAATCAAGCTAATGGGTGGGCGCCCAAGAAGTCAAGCATACCCAATATAATGTCCAAATACAAATATCATAATCGTGCACCCATGTGCATACAAAAATAATAAATAAATATCCAACGCCTTAATAAATAGGCGTGACAAAATATAGGCGCCATGCCTAAGGTATGCGCCCATCAAAATATAGGTGATAACTCGAATACATGCTATCCTCCAATGCTTTCCTCCGCCACTGCTGCTATCTCTACATATCAACTTAAGCATTCACAATCGTTAGTAAAATAATACAATTAAACCGACAAAAGTGAATACCTAGCAGTCTTCAGCTACATAAATAAATCAATTGGTTATAAATCAATCCTAACCTTAATTTATCACGAGTGCGCACTCTAAACTCATAAACGTTTATTAATTTAATATGTATTTTGCAAAATCACCCGCTATGGAATCACGCATGTACATACTAAATTAACGAAACACCCGAAAAGGATAGCCATCCCCATCAACTTCTCGCACAAAGAATCCACTTTGTGTATGAGCCCCGGTAATCAAAGTTTACGGAATCCATCGTAAAACCTCACGGAATCCACCATGGCACGGAATCCACCGTGAAATATACCTCCTGGCATAGTGATATCTAGGATATGGTTTGCAACTATAATAGAGCATAGTTTGAACACAAAGGAAATAATAATACTTTAAGAACACAAGAACATGTGTAGCCATATCCATGCCATGATTATTATATTCTAGCAAAACATGACACAAGGAAGCCATAGCTACAAGTGTGCAAGAAGTTCACAATGGTGAATGGGGAAAATATCCACAACACAACATCCCTAGCTTTTGTATTTAAGCCATAATCCACATGTTTTAAGATTAAAACCAATATAAATGCTACATAACAAGCCATCTTGGACTAAAAGAGTTTTGTCCTCAAAACTGAGAGATATGAAGTATACAGTGGAAGCTTCATGAATTAGCTTCAAAAGATGTAGATCTCACAAAATAAAGATCTAAATGAATATGGTAAAGATCGCACTTGGAAAGCACAAATAGAAGATCGTCCAGTGAATTTCCTGTGCAAAATTGTGTGAACAGGGATGATGGTAGAACAATAGCCATAACTTTGCGTAGAGAGCTTTGAATGATGTAAATGAAGTACTCTAGCAAAGTAGACAATAAGAGGCATATCTTTGAAGCATAAAAATCCAAGTTTGAAGCATACAAATCCAAGCTACAATATTTAATTTTGATGCAAAGATTTTATATAACAAACCTATTTTCTTCACAATATTCAATCTTCCTCTTGCAAGAGCCATGCGAAAGAGTCAAGATAGGATAAGGATTGCCAAGTGGACCCCTCTAGAGGCAAACCATGCCCCTTAATAAGATATTCCATCACTATATGGTTCCTTAAAATCTTCTCTTGCTTTCCAATGACCTCTGATTCAAATATGATAAGATTGTCCTCATCCATTAGAGGTAGCTTCTCAAGAATATTAATTTCTAGACCTACATACTTTTGAAATGAGATACATGGAAATCTCATGAATGCGGGCAATAGAAGGAAATTCAAGCTCGTAGGCAAGATCCCCAACTTTCAATGATTTGATAAGACCCATAAGATCTATGAACCACCTTATTATACCTACCCTTAAATGAATCATATTGGGATTTAGAAACCTCGAGAAAAAACCAACCTCTTTCTTCGAAGTCCAAATCCCTTCACTTCTAATTAGCATACACCTTCATGACATCTTGTGCTTTGAAACGGTTGCCATAAATGTAATGATGCCACTTTTTAATAGTATGAATGATTAACAATATTTCATGCTCATATACATGAAGCTAGCACACCTTGTCATCAAGTTTCCTACACTTATAAGAAATAACTCCAATGTGATGTTGACATAAAACAACCCCAATCCTAGGGCCACTAGCATCTACAAAAATGATAAGCTCTTTGGAGAAATCCATACATATCGAGATTGATATTAAAATAAAAAGTTCTTTCAACTTATTGAAGCTTTTAGTGGTAGCTACTTCCAAAATAATATCTTATGCTTCAATTGCACTTTCTTGGGATCCGCTTTGATGCCCTTTTTATCAACTATGTGACCTAAGCATTCAATATCATTTTCCATAAATGTACATTTGCTCTCCTTGTGGCAAAGAGCTTATGATTCCTTAAGTATCAAATACTTGGCTCATGTTGCAAATGTTCTCTCCAATTCTTGGTATAGATAAGAATATCAACAAAGAAAACCAAGATTATTTTGTATAAGAAGGGCTATAGTTCTTTATAATATTATATGTTCTTGGACTGAAATTGCCATAAAAAACAGAGTGGTTTGTAGGGAGTTAGGCACTTACAAGTGGTATATGACACTAAATACTATAATTGTAGATATGGGAAATGCTCAAGGCACTCACAATATCACTAAATTTGTGGAAGAGAAGCTTGATAATAAAACCTTTGCTTTGTGGAAGTTCAAGATGCAAAATTTCTTGATTGGTAGAGGCTACTAGGATTTATGCACGGGAGCTAAAGCAAAACCTGAATTACGCTGAATGAAATCTGACTCTCATGATCAATGAAGAGCTCACCATGATACTGGTCAGAAAGAGCAAGGAAAGTGTTACATTGGTTCTCTTTATGCATTTCTGATGTTATGGCTATGGAAATTACAAGTTGTTAATCCCCAAATGATGCTTAGGATACTCTCATGAAGAATTATGGCAATGCTACTCATGCAAGGAAGATATAACTAAAGTAATAGTTTAATAACATGTTTAGAAATGGCAGGAGCATCCAAGCTTATAGGTTATAGATAAAAACCATAGCATACTAGCTTGTTACTATTAGTTCTAAAGTGTTAAAGGATGACATGATTGTAGTTACATTGAATGGATTAGGCAAGGAGTATAAGACATTTAACACATCAATATCTATGAGAGTAGAACATCCTAAGGATGGGATGAGTTGCTTACTCTATTGTTGCATGAGGAAGTTATTGGATTGAACACTAGTTCCACTACCTCTTAGGGAAGAGATATTGTACTTTACTCTAGTAAGTATACTAGAGGTGGTAGAGGACATGGATCTTTTTGAGGTCTAGGGGACACTTGCAATGCACAGGGAAAATACTAGAAAAATGCATGGTAGAGTTCTAATGCACAAGGTCAATGCAGATTTGGAGCCTTTCAAGGCAGGGGGAGATCACCTAGAGGCAGAGGTGGCTCCTAGCAGTCCCATTATCAATTTAATAGGGATAAAGAATGTCATTATTGTGGTAGATACTATAGACACATATCAAAGGATTGTCATAAAAAGCAAGTAGATATGAAGGCAAAGGGAAAATAACATGGAAATTATGCATATTCTAGTGGTACACAAGATGATTAGGGAGATAGATTGTTTGCTATGTAGCATGTTTCTAAGAATATGCCTAAGCTAGACAAGAATGAAATGTGGTATATAAAATCAAGAGCATCTAATCACTTGAATCTACACAGTGAATGACTTGACGAGTTAGTAGCATGATCTCATGTATATGTTTGCACTAGTGATAACACACAACATGATATTCAACATACAGGTGTGGTTTCCCTGATTATGCATGATGGCATGAAAAAGAGTTTATATGATGTATTACATGTACCTTCAATCACTAAGAATCTATTGTCTGTTGGTTAGATGGCAAAACAAAATTTAAAAGTAAGGTTCACCAAGGATGGTTTCTTTATTGAAGAGTATGAAATGGTTGTAAATTGATTGCTAGAGGCAAAAGGGATGGGAGGATGTTCACACTTGATGCATCTATTCCTGAGTTGAAAGCAACCATGTTTGCCCATGATAGTGGAGTAGTTTGGGATGTAGAAATATGGCACAAACACATTGGCCATGTAAATATTCAGAGGTTGAAAAATATATAGTTGAAGTAGGTTGTACTTGGATTGCCAAAGCTCAAGAACAATGAGTTAGGACATGTCTATTCCACCTATCAGCTTAGAAAACATGGAAGTTTTTCATTTAAGCGGCATGTCCGAAACAATTCTCAACCTTTGCAATTGATACATATGGATGTATGGGTCCATCCTAGAATGCCTCTTTGGTGTTTCCAGGTATTATGTATCGTTCATTCATGATTTTAGCTGGTATACATGGATGTACGTTCTGAAACACAAGGACGAGGTACTTGATGTATTCAAGGTTTTTAAGAAACATGTTGAAAATGAGTTTGGCTACTACAATTCATGTTTGAAATCTTATGGAGATGGAGAATATGTCTCTAAAGAGTTTGACAAGTACTCAACCAAATATGGCATAAAAAGGCAGCTCACATGTGGTTACACACCTCAACAGAATGGCGTTTCTAAGCAAAAGATTGTGTCATTATGGAAGCTACTAGGGCAATGCTTAATGAAAAGAATATGCCAAATGGATATTGGGCTGAAGCAATGGTTATTGCAGTCTATGTATTGAATCGAACACTTATAGCTGGAATTCATGATTTGACTCTATATGAAAAATTGTGTAAGCAAAAACCTGACATTAGCCACCTTAAAGTGTTTGGTTGCATTGCTTATGTTCATGTTCCCGATGAAAAGAGAAGGAAATTAGACCCTAAGGTAGAAAAGAGAGTCTTTCTTGGATATACACAAGACAAAAAGGCCTACAAATACTATAATCTGTCTACTTGAGAGACTTTGATCAATAAAGATGTAGTTTTTGATGAGCTGGCCTCTTGGTATGGTGCTCCAAATGTAGTGGTTTCTGATGCGTAATCTAACTCTGCCCATGTTGAAAATTACCTTTAGTTAGCACTAGAGTCAATGGCCCTTCAGGTAGTGGTTCACATCCTTGGATAGGACAATGGCGCAATTATGATGCTGGATCCACTTACACGGATATATCAGTGAGGGGGAGATTGGATAAAGGCAAGGAAAAATTGATTGATGATGTTATTGGCTTGCTTACATTTGAATATGAGTCACTTGGTAGTGATAGCCTTGACAATGAATTGGGCATACCATCGGTTATGACGCCTGATGTAAGGCAGAGTAGGTACATGCTGCCTCATGAGAGGCAATTGTATAGTGAACTGTAATTGAGAAGATCTGAAAGGGTCAGGAAACTAGTTGAGATAGGTTGACATAGTGGGTATTCAGCCAGACATTATGCATATATGACCACATTGTTAGGCTATAGAGAGCCTACTAAATTCAGTGAGGCAATTAGAGATAAAACCTGGTGTGTTGCCATGGATGAGGAATATGCAACATTGACTGAAAATAACACATGGAAATTGGTCAATCTGCTCGAGGGCAAAGTACCGATTGGCTGTGAATGGGTTTGTAAAGTGAAGTGTAAGGCAGATGGTACACTGGAAAGGTATGAAGGTTGGCTAGTTGCAAAGGGATATGCATAGCAATATGGATTGGACTATGAGGAAACTTTCTGCCCAGTTGCCAATAGTGAGAACAGTAATTGCATTAACAGCTTCAAAGGGATGTAAGCTTTGGCAAATGGATGTGAAAAATGCATTTCTAAATGGTGACTTGGTTGAGGAGGTTTATATGGAATAGCTTGAGGGGTATGTGACCGTGACTATCCCAAAAATGTGTGCAAGTCGAAAAATGCCTTGTATGGGATGAAATAAGCACCGAGAGCATGGAATGCTCACATTACGAAGTATTTGTAGTAGCTTGGTTTTTAGATGGGTCATGTAGAGACTATTGCATGTTTATGAAGAAGACAGAAAATGGGTATGTTTTTCTGGTGGTTTATGTGGATGATCTGATCATCACTAGAGATTATGATCATGGGATTGCTGAAATTGAAGCAATATTACAGGGCTGAGTTCAAGGCGAAAGATCTTAGATAATTGAAGTACATTCTTGAGATTGAGGTTGTGTCTACACCTCATGGTATATGACTGCTCCAAAAACAATATGCTCATGATATGATGTTGAAATATGGGATGATGGAATGTAGACCCATGGAAACATCATTGGATTAGAATGTCAAACTTGCAGTTGACATTGGGAATGAAATAAAGAATGTCACTATGTGTAGACAGATGGTGGGTAGTCTGATATACCTCACTATCACTTGTCCTCACTTAAGCTATGCAGTGGGGTTGATTAGCCAACTCATGCAAAAACCTCGTAAGCCACATTTGGATGCTGCTAGGAGAATCATGTGATACATCAACAAAGGTAATGTAGACTATGGATTATTTTATGAGCATGGGAAATCACTTGACTTGACAGGTTATGCAAATGCTGATTGGGCTGGTTGTGTTTATGATAGAAGGTCAACCAGTAGTTATGCTTTTAGCTTGGGTAGTGGCATAGTAAGAAATAGCCAACCATTGCATTGTCTAGCATAGAGGTAGAATACAGGGATGTAGCCTTAGTAGCTAATGAAGCAATTTGACTTGTGAAAGTCCTATGTGACTTGGGTATTCAGTTGGACAACAAAGTCACATTGCATTGTGACAATCATAGTAGCATAATGCTAGCTAGCAACTTGTCTATTATGCAAGATCTAAACACATAGAGGTTCAATACCATTTCATTAGGAAAATGGTACTTATTGGACAGATTGATCTACTTCATGTGAAGATAGAAGACCAGGTAGCCGACATCTCGTTGACATTTTTACCAAATCACTTAGTAGATATAAGTTTGTTCATTTCAAAGAGCTACTTGGAGTATAATAGTTAGTTTGAGGTTGAGGTGGAGTGTTGAGATTCAAGCTCATGATCATTGACACCAACTCTAGCTTGATAGCCATAGTCTTAGCTGTCATCATATGTCATGTGTGTTCGATAAAGGAGTTATTTGAGACTCAATTGTAGTTAGTGACATAGTCAGTTTTAGTAGACTAGACTGTTAAGTGTGTGTGACTAGACTTTAGTCTATAAGTTATGAATAATGAAGGGAAGAAAATGAGAGTACTCTACTCTCTATGTGGGTTTTCAATGTTTGTGTCTTTCTCTCTCCCTCTAAAACTTTGACACAAATGTGTAATAGTGGATGTATATCATGAATTTCCTCAAAATGAGAGAGTCTCCTTATCTTTGATAGAACTATATGCATTAGGGGATCCTTTTGGTAGTGAGACTTCATCAAAGTGATGAATCAAGAGAGGAGCCCACTACAGAAGATGTCTACCAAGTGACTTTGAATGAGTTGATAGAAGCTCAAGTTACGGAGACATGCATGTGATTAAGCTAGATCTCAATACATTAAATGATTCATGACCTATTGAATTAGGATCTATGCTTTGTCAAGAAGAGAGGAAGGAGTTCGTGTCCTTCATCCAATAATTCTGTGATATTATTACCTTGAGCTAAGGGGTATTCCTCCTAGTCTGGATGTGCATAATATTTTCCTAAAGAAGGGTGGTTGTTCGACAAGAAGCGAGGTGTATGCCATTTGAGCTAAGGGATGGAATATTTGAGGAGCTACAAAATTTTGTAAGGCTAGTTTGATATTTCTTGTACAACACACAAAGTAGTGTTCATCAATAGTTATTCGAAAAAAGAAAATCAAATCTATCTTAGCATAGATTTTAGAGAGTTCAATAAACAAATGGTCAAAGATTACTATTCGTTGCCATTCATTGATTAGATTTTGGATCAGATAATGGGTAGGGATATCTATTGGTTTATGGAATGCTTCACTGGTTATAACCAAATGGCTATCATAGAGGAAGAAAAATTGAAAATGATAATTATTATTGTATTTGGTACCTTTGCGTATCATGTTATGGCCTCATTAAATAATCCAAAAGCCATAAGATGATATGCAAATAACATCACAAGACAAATTCAAATTGCACTAGGGTCTTGGTACCGTATGACTGATAAAACTTTTGGTGATATTTTCCCAGAGGAGATGAAAGTCTTTATTGATGACTTGGGGGTAGTCACACAAGGAAGAGACAACTAATTATTTTGATAAAATGTTTCAAGCATTGCGAGTAGTTTTGCATTGTTCTCAAACTGAGAAAATATGTATTTGGAGTGCCCTATGGATTGCTATTGGGCCATGTGGTTAGCTCTGCTAGTATTGTGACTAATCCTGAAAAAGTAAAGGTTATCATTGCTATGCGTCCGCCATGTACTTCTAAAGAAGTGCATACATTTTTGTCATCAATAGGATATTATCATTGATTTATTAATGCATCGGCTGAGAGGACATTGCCATTGATGAATCTATTATCATTTAATTGTTCACTTGTTTGGAGTGATTCATGTCAAGTATCCTTTGAGGATGTGAAGAAGGAATTGGAAAAAGCTACTATTTAGCCCAGATTTGGGAGGAGAAGGAATATCATGCAATTGCATTTTCTAGTTACAAATTGGGGTGTCTGAGGTCAATTATATCTACATGGAGAAACTGTGCCTCATGATGATCTTTGCAAACGAAGAAATTGAGGCACTACATCCATATGAAAATGTAGTATTTTATATGAAGGCAAAGGGATTGAGCATTAGGAGAAATATGGACTCTCTTTTTGGCCCATTAAGGAGTGAATAAAGAAATATAGGCCTAACCAATGAGAGAGCTGGGATTCCAGATTCATGTAACATGAATATTCTAGCCATATCTTGGCCCAAATCTTCCCTCAGCAATAAAATAAGGGAAATATTAAGAATACAATGCTGACACTGGAACTTTGTGACTTGAATGTTCATTTTTTAATTTTTTAATGTTTGACTTTTCATTTCTCCCCTTTTCAGTTTCCCCCTCTTTCTTAGGTAGAACTCAAATTTATCATATCTCTTTCCCCACTTCTTATTTCCTAATGAAATCTTGTAGCCTCATTGTTGCTTGCCCTATTCATAATACTGTGAAATTTCATTTCCTCTACACAAACACGGAGTGAGTTTCACATATTTTATGAGAGCAGAGCTTGTTCTACCAAAGCCCTAAGCTTTTTTTCATAAAACTTTACAGGTATATTGTTCTCTTCCATGGATGTTCTATGGTAAAGTTTTATCTCATTTGGACAAAACCTGTGCAAGTTATGTGCATTCTTTGACATGTAATTTCTTTTGTTTTGGTACTCTAGGAGTCTCTTACAGTCAAGAACAATGATCTTTTGAACACTCAACTTCTTCTTCAACATCTTACGGTTTCTTTGTAAACAAAACTACAGGTATGTTGTCTTGTTTTTTTGCTGCTCCATGGTTAAATTTTATCTCATTTGGACAAAATGTATACAAGCTATATGCATATTGAGTTTTCCTTTGTTTTTTTACTCCGAGAGTCTTTGAGGGTGGAGAAAAATGATTTTTAAAAACCTCAACTTCTTCAACATCTTTGGGCTTCTTTGCAAAGAGAGCCACAAGTATATTTGCCACTTTTTTCTGTTGCTCCATGGTTAAGTTTCAACTCATTTGGACAAAGCCTATGTAAGTTATATGTATTCTTTGACTCAATATTTCTTTTGTTTTTGTACTCTAGGAATTTGTTAGTCAAGTTTTAGTGGTCTTGTTACAAGTCAACTTCTTGTTCAACATCTTTGGGATGAAAACAATTACAGGTACAATGTTTTTTTAAAAAAATTGCTCCATTTAAATTTCATTTCATTTGGAGAGAACATTTGCAAATCATACACATACTGATAGGTAACTTTTCTATTTGGTTATCATAGATGTCTTCATGGAGGAAAAACATCAGTAACATACTTGCAGTGGAGGTCTTCAATAGGAAAGATAGTGGTGGTAATTGGATTTGTGATAAGTGCTATAAGTTGGATTGGATTTTGATGCAACCAAGTACTCGAGGGAGTTTCAAGGTCAGGCGTAAGGATGTTGCAAACCCTAGAAAAACATTGGAAAGGTAGAGTTTTAGAGTTCAAAAAAGTGTTTAATGGAACAAGCACATTAATAGAAGTGTTGATCCAACATGTTTATACGCACAAACAAATCTTTGTACATGACAAGAACTACATTACAAATTATAAACAAAATAGTAAGTTTTTAAATTTTATCATTGTTTATTATTTTGCATCAGAGTTGTTTTTAAAAATATTTACAATGTTCTAATTCAATCTTGTTTTACTGGCAGCTCTATATCCATCAACTTTGCATGAATGGCAGAATGTGGAATGCTTGAGTGGCAAGATACATGTTTAGCATGAAGATATAGGTTCTTTGATCTATGATAATAACTTTGCAAGTCAAATTGCAACTCAAAATGTCTTTTTTTATAATTCATTGTATGTAGAAAGCCAGAGATTGCAGCATGTCCCATTTGCATCACTATCTAGTGGTGAATGGTTGATTGGTAGCTTGGAGTTGTTAGCAGCATGTAAGTCCAAGATAAAATCTGACATCAATAGTGCTATGAAACCCACCACAGGCTCCAAAGATGTGCATCTTAGTTGATTTTTTCCATTCTCATTGTTTGCACATTTGTTTGGTTCATGTGATATTCTGAAGAAAACAAAGATTACTTATCAATGCAAGTGTCCATATGAGGAATGGATGAGTCAGCTATTGGGTAAGTCTTGGCAAGTCAAAGAACACATTTTGATGAGAAGATTGAATGCAAGGTCAACCAATCTGATCTCACATTCAAGTAAATCCTTTTTACTACTTTGAATGCCTTGATTTAATTGACATAGGTCTTGCTTAGATGAATTGTTGTGTTATTTGCATTTGCTTACCATTATTTTTGTTTTTATTACAGGTATTTCATCACTAGAAAAACTTTGTGCATTCACTTTTGATATAGAAGATGGGGACTTTTGCGAGGGGAGTGGATCAGCTTAGATCAAGATACCCTAGATGAGACACAAACAACTCTCATAGATGTGGCTATCTTGTGGAATGGTCATAATCCTTTTGTGGTTAGCGTAGAGAGCCATCGACCCATTTCTTTTCTGAGACAAGAAATCCAATTAATGTCCAATGAGTCCCTTTGCAACTTCTATTTCAAGTTAGATAATAGAAAAGTCAAGATTCGTAGTGAGCAATCCATGACATGTAGACAATGTGCTTCTCCACATATCCTTGAGATAGTGGAATCCTTGTAAAATTTTTTATACAAAGAATGAATATAAATTTTTTAAAAAAAATTGAGTACTTTCAATTTAGATAATCTTAGTTTACTATGATCCAAGCATGCAATAATACATACTATAATTAGTCAATCGTACTGGTTAAAATCATAATTAAATTGTAGGCTATTAGAGTTCTATAATCTATGCAATATTGTCTTTGCATAATGATATATTGTAGCTCATCTCTTCTACTCATTTCTTAAAATTAAATATTAAATTGGATCCAAGGGATCTTGAAGGTTTTTTAAATTTATTTTCTTAAAATTTTTAAATATATTTTGTAGTTGGACTTGAATACACTCAATGATCCAAGTATATTCGAGGATATAATAATGTAGAATGAAGCATTTGTATGTATGAGTAATTTTACGGTTGCTTTAAAGTATTGAAATAAAGAAACGAAGGTAAGTGTTTTAATTTGAAACTTTATGGTTAAAAAAGAACCTTTATTTAAAAACCTAGGTACATAAAAAGCTATAACTCCAAACTCATTTTCACTTTCATTCTCTACTTCCCTACAATTGTGCTCTCCTCCCTTCTCTCTTTGTGTGCCATGGCTATCACTCCTACCTTCACCGCATGGATTGGCTCCACACGTTATGCACACATAGGAGACTATATACCCTAGGTTTTGCGCGACCTTGAGTCTAGAGAGCTCGGTTTATACCGTAGACCCTAGCTCTAGTATACTGGCATTGTTTTGTGATACGGCAAACCCTCTCACCTGCTCTATTCCGGTCTCTGCTCTCAGATGGGTCCCCATAGATTTTCTATATAGTTTACGTGCTGGATCAAGCCATGCAAAGGTAATAAATCGAGCCCTCATGAATGTGGGGCCGCATCTCCGTGCCAGAGCAATGCCCACCTCATCCCAGGACCATGGCATGATGGATCTCATTGAGCGTGATGCATCATTTGCCATATATATTTTGTACACTAAGGTGCAAGAGGACAGTGAGAAAGACATCGACACACCCTCTTGACTACAGCTAGAGTATTTTGAGAGGGAGCTTGCAGAGATCACACTCGATTCGAGAGTAGAAGCAGTACAAAGCTTAGCCATTGTGCACCCACCTCTTTGCCCTATTGAGATGCCAACAAGCGATGAGCCACCCCTCGCTTCTCTCTATGCTATCATCATCGAGGGGGTGGAATATTTACTTATGTAGGATTTACTAGAAATTTTAGAGCTAAGGGAAGAAAAGCTATATTGTATCATGGCGCATGATGTACTTGATGATTTTATAGATTTTGATATACAAGATGCGCCAACACATGTTGATGAGGTGGCTCAATATGATGACACGAGTGTGGATGACATCTCTGCCATTGTGAGCATCCAAGAGCAGATTGAGAATGTAGCGCCACAATATGAGATCTCAGATGAGGAGTTCGAGCGGTTGCAAGAAAGCCTTTTTGGATCTCAACCCTGACTACGTAGTACCTTCCCAAGAGAGAGACAAGGGTGGCCCAGTTGGAGGAGCAGACATGGATACTCCATTACAGCAACAGATAGATGGTGCAGAGAAGGTAATGTTATTGGATTAATGTTATCGGATTTGCATCAAAATTCACTAGTAGGGCCTCTAGGGCATCGGGAGCATGCACATCAAATTTTGCCGAGATCAGGCCCCCAAAGCTGCCCTAAGCTAGAGGCTCGCGTCTGGGGGCTTGAATATGTGGCTTTGGGGGCCTGATCTCGGCAAAATTTGATGTGCATACTCCCTAGGGCATCAAAATTATGCACATCAAATTTTACTGGGATCGGCCGCCCAGAGTTACCCTGCCCGGAGACTCGCGTATAGGGGCATACTCCCTAGGGCCTCAGGAGTATGACATCAAATTTTGCCGGGATGGGCCCCCCAGAGCTACCCTGTCTGGGAAAAATTTGATATGCATACTCTCGATGCCCTAGAGGCCATACTGGTAAAATTTGATGTAAATCCGATGTATATATATTTACCACACTTCATGCATAGTGAGTTTGACATTGAACTTGTGTGATGCAGGACATTGTTTATATAGATGAATTTTCATCTAGACAAGGTGGTTGATCTGGTAGCCAAGGAAGGGTGTAGAACTCAGCATTGAAAGAGTATATTAGCCAGCTTATGAGCAATATTTTTGGATTCCATAAGACATGCTCTTCGGATTTTTTTGAGAACTTCTTGAAGTTGAGGGCACTAACGAAGGCTAGGCCCTTCAAGACCATCCCAATGAACTCTAGCTTCGAGAAAGTAGTGTTGTTTTGACGCTCAAAGCTCCTCTACTGATTCTCTAGTACTAGGTCTGGGCCACTTTTTTCCATGGTGAACAATGGCATGGTTGCTGGTGTTGAAGACCCCAATGTCATTAGGCAGGAACTACTAGGGCAAAATGTGTTGCTGCCTATGATCAAGAATAGCTTTGACCATGGGGAGTTTAGCTTAAAGAAGCCTAGGAGAGAGTAGATGTAATTAGTGCCAAATGATATCTCATCACCAATATAATGTAATTTGTAATCTTCTCTTGAAGTAATGAAAATCGATATTTGTTGGATTTGCGTGCAATGTAGTTTGTCATACGCGTTGTTTATTAATGTTTTTTGCTTGAATATTATGTTTATTTATCGGATTTATACACAATACAATTCGTATCCTAAATTTAATACGTAGTGCTTTATCGAGTTTGTGCACAACATGTATTCATTCGAATGCATATAATGATAACTCAAAGACATAAATAAAACAAATAACAAGCGAATAAACAAAAATAAGACGTGCCAAAAAATTTGTATTCATATTCATAACATTTTACATGGGATCCATTACAACCAGGGTTTTACAAAATCTCTTTGGAAGCTACATTTCGTATATGTTTTGGTAGTACACCCTATCATTGTTGATCTCCGTGAGGACTATCCTTCTGTCGCCAGAAGAACCCACTATCCGCAAATCCCTACTGGTGACGGTGACTCTCCTTGCATGTATTGCTGCATAGACCAAGTCTCCAAACAAGTCGATAATGTCCGCTTTGGCAACTTCCTGTAGTGAAGGAGGGCTTGGGCAATCCAACAATCGGGTTGTTGCAAGCATGTTCTATCTGAGAAGTGCCTCATGCTGTTCTTAATGAGTATGCCATCCATAATCTCACGCATTAGCTTCTAGAATGGAGCCTTTGGTATCAGGAAATGCATGGTCTTCTGGTAATGGCAGATCTCATGAAGAGCCACTGTGCCTGGCTTCCATCGACGCTTGCGATGATGGCATGGTGTGGTGGTGGTGGTGGAGCTGGGGGAGATGACCTCTGCATAGGATTTCTAGGGGGGTGTCTTCGGGCCACTTGCGTGGTGCATGCTATGTCTTCTAGGAGAGAAAACCCAAAACTCAAAAGTGAAACATGTAAAATGAGGTGAAACTATAAACTTATAGCAAAACTTTCAAAAAACCCTTAAACCTGACTTAATAGAAAAATATGACCAGTGATCCGATTGACGTGAAATTTTACATGTGGACTCCTCTTGGTACATTGACTACCAAAAAAAAAAAGGCCCCATCAAAAGTCTTTGGGACACCTATCTGGAGGCTTGCGTCTAGGGCCCTGAATCCCTAGCCCCATCAGAAGTCTCTAGGGGGACACTTGTCTGGAGGCAAGCATCTGAGGCCTTGAATCTGGGGATTCAAGGCCCCATCAAAAGTCTTTGGGACACCTATCCGGAGGCTTGCATCTGGGGTCTTGAATTTGGGGATTTAGGGCCCTAGATGGAGCCTCCGAACAGGTGTCCCAGAGACTTCTGATGGGGCAATTTTTTAATATCCACGAGTTTTTATGATGCACGGCATGTGGGTGAAGTTTCACTAGATTTCAATTTATAAAATTGACAGTTCAATCATTTTTTGAAGACACATTAATTGGATTATACTTCACTGATAATAGAAAACTCACTACCACACCGAGTGTGCACAACTACATATTAAATGTGTTGTCAATTAAACTACACAAAATATTGGAAACTTAAAAATTCACAAAAAATAAGTCATGGGTCAAATGGAATATCATATATCGGATATAGTGTTGCCAAATTGCTAAATATAGTAAAGATATAGTGCATCAGCCCATGTACTATTGATTACTGATGTGTGGGTGATTGCACATTGAATTTATCCTTAACAAAACTACTTTCAAAATTAGAAATTTGAAAATAGGCACAATGTAAATCACGACAAAATAGAATATCAAATATCAGATTTGGCATTACGAAACCATGAAATACACGATAGATAGTGCATTGCACCAAGTACAACTAGAGCTAACCAAAATTTAGCTCCATTTTGTAGACCACTGCTATCAGACACTTGAAGGTCTACTGGAAAGATAAACCAAAACTAAGCTCCTTACAATCTACAACCAAACCTGAGCTAAAAACATAGATCCAATTGCAAGGTAGCTTCTCAAAGCATATTGTTGACATTAAGATTAAATGCATCCTTGTTGTTGCAGATCCTACAAACAAGAACCATACCTATGGGCTTAATAGTGATACGTTGGGCATGAATGACTAAAACTTGAGAATCACCCATTAGATCAATCAAGTAACTTTCAGCTGCTTCTTGGAGAGCAAGCAAGGCTTGGCTTGACCATTGCCCCACATTCCTTGCCTGGTTCCTTGAAAATAACTTGTGATGATGCCCTAACTGCAGATCTTGCAATATTTCTCGCACCAACCTAGAGAATGGTGCCTTAGGAATAATCAAGTTGGCACTCTTCTGGAAGTTCCTTATCTCATGTAGCGCAATTGTGCTTGGTCTCCATCTTCACTTCTTATGTGTTGAAGGACGTGTATTACCAACTGGAGCAATAGTGGGAGGTGGAGCAACTGGAGCACGTGGACTACCATTTTTGGACAATGGCGGACTATCATTATTGACCACACTAGGTCCCCCATTGCTGGACATAGTAGCACCACCATTATTAGTTGCAGTAAGGCCATCGTTGTCGGCCACCAAGGAACCTTTGTCACTCATAGTATGCTCACTAGATTTGGAAGAGTGTTGAGCTCTTGCTATTGTAGGTGCCTTCTTGATAGGAAGCTTGGAATGTGCCATCATTGTGATAATGAAGGATAGAAAGGTGGAGGGTAGAGTGAAGAGTAATGTGGAAAAAATAAAAGGAGAGACTTGACTTAAGTACGAAACTTTTAAACTTATTGTGGTGTAAATGACTTTTAAAAATAAAAAACATAGTTTGAAATCGACTTTGAAAAACATAGTGACAAACCTTCAAAAATTTAAATAAAATTTGCAAGACATCTCATGTTAAAGTTAGGAGTATTGATGTGTCATATCTTGGGTACCTATGATCTCTTGTGGACTCTAAATGCATCAAAAGTATTATCTTTATCTAGGTCTTCATTTCTTGCCATCTCTCTCTTGGGTTGCCAACCACTTTGCATGGCGTTGTCTAGCTGTGCTGTTTTCATATATTGCTTTTCTCACTTCATATATTGCCCTACTTATAAATTCTGCTTGAGAGGTTTTGGAATTCTTTTCTTTTTCCTCATACCATATCTCTAATATTCTATACCACCATTGTAATAATTGCCTCATAGAATTGGAATCATTGATGCCACCTCCATGATCAGTTGCCTTTTGAAAAGCAGAGCGAGCTTGCCAATGAGATCATTCCATGCCTTGAGTTGACCATACTACCAAACTTCCTTGATCTGCAAAGTATGGACTATGTGCTACAAGTATATGTTGCACAAGAAATTGCTTATGTAGGAAAATATTACCCATCTAAGAATTTTTACTTGACATTAAAGAAATATGCCTATGTAGTAAAAAATTTCCTATCTAATTTATATAGGAAGAGTGCCCTTTTCCCTAGTGTGGAAAATCCTTTGTCTAGTAAATTAGGTAGGTAATCTCTTTTTTCTTCCTATCTAGACATTCATCAAAAGCTCCTTGTGATATGGTTACAACTTACAAGGAGCTAGGTCCACATTCCAATAACTATGAATGCGTGCACAGGTAAAGAACGGATAGAGAAGACGTAACATCGCGGGAAGTTGCCGTGTTGGAGACGACGTACAAAAGGATGGCGGATGGATTGCCATCGAGAGGCTTGTCAATTTTATGTCCGCGTAGTGCGCGCGCGAGATGCAAAGGGCGAACAGACATTCGCCTGAAATGATGAGGCGGGAGAAGAGATATAAAGCGGATGATGAGCCCCCACGAGCACTCAGCTGGGTGCTGGGAAGTCTTTGTTTATTGAGTCGGCTAGCTTGAGTAGGAAAAGGGATGCCCACTTTATGGACGGGGGCAATGGAGACCTCCGAAGCCATGCTAGAGTAAATAAATATTCCCTTGACAGCAATATATGTTCTTTCAAATCCTTAAGATAGGGAAGAATTCTTAGCTCCGGGAGAGATTTGTTAAGAAAATTCGTATATCATCATCAACATTCAAGTCCATATAAAGAAATCCCTTGTATACATTCTTCAGGTCATTTATAGATCCCCTAATGTCGACAATGTCATTTTCGTAGAAGGGTTTATCATGCACAGCTCCCACACACACAGTACACAACTTAACCAACCCCTCCATCAAAGAATCCATAAGGTATTTGTAGGTCACACTAATTACAAATATGTAATATGTTTAGTCATGTGACAAGATACATTCAAGAAATGCAACTTGCATCTCGAGCCTTGATTAGCCTTGTTAGGGTTTAGTAGTCCCTTAAGAATACACCCTTTGGTTCCATGATTAGCATTAAGGGTTACTACATCTAGATTGCAAAACAAAGAACTGTTGGGATAGGTGAGTCGTTCATTTATGAAATAGCAAATGGGCACATTCTCTAAAATTTCTAAATTACATTGGTTCATGAGAGAATATCTTGAGTAGGTACACGATAGCCAAGCCCTTTTTGAAAACTAAAAATAACAAGAGCCACTAAAATGTTTGTGGTTCACATCTACATCTTATTGACATGTCTATTGAGTATCCAAAGACTCAATGTTCGAGCCATGTGTGCATCCTGCTTAAAGACTTGGTCCAAAATAGATAGCTATGTGCCTTTCCTTTAGTTTCTCAAATGATAAGATCAAAAAGACCCATGTGCCAATTATCTGGAGCACTGTTACACTCATGTGACTATTTTGAAAAGAAAAACATGAGAGAAGAATGACCCCTATTACCACCATCACCATCACCATCACTACCTCAAAAGGTTATTGGATTCCAAGACTATCTGAAAATCTCACTTCACAAAATAGCCCCCACATTAACCACTTTCATGTTTTCTATAAATCATCTGATGACAAGTCACCCAAAATCTCTCAAACACATAATCTCCTTTGATTATCATGTTATTTAACACCAATCAAGTGGTGTTATTGAAGGATGCCTATTGTGACTAATCATTTTTACTTTTTTGTTATGAATGCACTTGACATGAAGGGAATTTATGGGGCATCCATTATATGTTATATCAACATCATAGCTTCATGAGCAACATTTGATACTATCATATTGTCCTATGCAAAATGTGAATTTCAAATGATTTTGAACATTGCACAAGATTAGTATTAAGTGCGATCTCCCACTATTACTCGTGTAGATTCCCATACAAGTGCTTGGTATGAAAAAATCAATATACAAGGTCCAAGTGGGGTACCAATACACTAGTTTTAATATAGTTGACAATAGATCCTAGGGGAGCTTGAAACTCTAGAGTTGATATAAGACTTGTTTCATATGATTTAGTGCACCTTCACATTGTAGATGGGTAGATGCATGAAATAGTGGCACCAAAACTCATGTTTTGGATATAGCTAATGTGTACTTGGTGCTAATTCGGAAAACATTATGTGAGATACACTTTTACAAAATCATCTAATGGCCTCATGTTGAATGTTCTTTATAGTGGGCTAGTCACTAAAACTCCCTCCCTCCCTCTATGGGTCAGTGTTTGAGTATCATTATCCCTTTAATAATTGAAACATATACAAATATTGCGAAATTAATAAACTATATTAAATATAAAATATAATGCCAAGAAATACACTCAAATATAGAATTAAAAGTACAAGATGAGAATGGCCACACAAATAAATGTAAATTGAGTTTGATATAATTTTTTTAAAAATATAAAAATAGAAGCACAATCTAAACCTTGAGAATATATACAAATTATACCATGAGATTTTCTATAAGTGAAATTTCCTTGAAGTATACAAAATAAAAATGAGAGTTGACTTTGTTGAAAGTAGTCTTTGGGATTGTTATTTCATTCTTGAGTAAGCAAAGGGTCTAACTACTACATGCATTTATAGAAATGATGAAAGTAAGAGCCTTACCAACTAATGCATTTTGTAGGAGTCTTCATGGAACTTGATTGTCATCCTGGTTGCACCTACAAACATTAAACCCTAAAGACTTAACTTTGAACCTCTAATGTTACAAATTTAACAAGTACTACTATATATATTCTTGGATCATCCGACCAAAATATGAATAAAACTACAATGCATTTACATGATTAGTAAATTACTTCATCTTCAATTGAAAAAGTTTACACAAGTAATTCCAAAGACAAGATGTAGTGAAAGCTTTTACTAGGACAATTTTATCTAATAGGATCCTAGAAAGCTTCTACCAAGGGTTTCTTAACCCAATACAATGTGTTTAAAGTTATTGTTAAGACAATTTTATCTAATAGGATCTTAGAAAGCTTCTACCAAGGGTTTCTTAACCCAATACAATGTGTTTAAAGTTATTATTAAGAGAAGTACTTACAAAATGTCTACACAAATAAAATGATTCATTTCCTTAATATAGAATCCTAAAACAAACAAGCTACTAGATTCGTTCCAAAACTATGGCATGTAGTTCGAATACTCCATTATACTTATAACAATGCAAAGGTAAAAAAGAGATGTTCAATATTGCTCACTCTATCATAAAGTGGATGAAGCAAAGAATCTCCTTCCTTCATAGTCTAAGATCAACATGTGCAGTTGAACACTAAAATTTTGGTTACTCAAGTGACTCAAGGGAAGTTGCAAATCAATATCCTAATGTACAAAAGTTACTTATGTAGAAGCATTAGGTGTCTAGATACGTGGATACAATTAAAGGTACAAAGTTGTAGATATTATGTAAAATTAAAGCTATCACCATTTGAAAGAATCTAGCAAAAGTCATATATCCTCTACCAATACCATTGCACTAGGTGTAATGCTACATTAAATAGGAATGACATGCATTACCATATCCCACGAAGGGTCCAATTTTTGGCTAAGGAAGATTCAGTTCAAGGAAAACAAACTCTTAGAAAACTACATCGATTAGTTTATAAAGCCAAAATTATATTGAAAATATTATTCCAAGTTAGCATTTTTACACAAATATAACTCACAACTACATTGTGTGAGTGCTTCTAACTCATGTTAGTGATTTTGCATAAGGTAACAATGGTTGCTAAGTGGGTAAATGGCACAAGGGGCTAATGCTCAATGGATAGGGACAACTATGGGTTGAGTTGGTATTGATTGAGCTATGATGAATCAAGGCATGAAGGTGGAGCTCACACAACATTGGAATAAGAAGATGAAAACCTAGGATAGCTTCCAATCAAGAAGCCTTCAATCTAGGTTGACTAATATTGCCCCACACAAGAAGCCAAGTAGCATATATTATGATTAGGACGAATGGAATTTGGAATTAGGCTTTCCTTACACTAATGGTTTGTCCATGTAGAGATATGCATATAATGAGGAAGATTCATAAGAACTTTCACAAGATGACTCCCAAAATTGCCCTTATCAAGTAGGTTGCTTGATACTTCTTGGACTCTCTCTTTATCTCCTCCTATTCTTATTAGCTGATCAAGAAGCAATTCCTCTTTAGTAAGAATATTTATTGTCTCTCTTTTCTTTTCATTGGCCTTAGGGTTTACCACTCTCTTCCACTCTCTCCTCATCTTAGGATAAAGCTCCATGAGCTAAGAAAAAGAGATCTTAGCTTTCCTTTCTATAACGTCATTTTGCATGTCATAGTTGTTTTTTTATTGCCCCAATGTGTAACAAGTGGGATACACACCGACTAGGGTTTAGACACCCTGTCACATTGACCGGGGTATTTAAGGTGTAAGAGCCCCCCCAAATTAGGGCAACTAGTATTATCAAGATCACACTCTTCACCTTCATCTCCAACTTCCATGGCTTCCTTCTCTTTTCTCTCTTCTTTCCTCTCTTTCTCTCTCCTCTTCTAGTATTCTTCCTTCTTCTTTTTGTTCTCTTTCTCTCTCCTTAGCTCTCCTTCTCTCTCCCCTCAGCTTCTTTCATTATAAGTGGTATCAGAGCTTTAGGATTTGGTCCTTTTCCTCTTTCCCTTTTCTCCCTTTTCAAATCCCAAAAACCATAGTTACCTAGCTTTCAGGTACAAGTACAGCAAGAAGGACTGCAGTTAGCTTTAGCTTTTTGGTTCAAGCAGGAGATATGGTTGGAGACTCAGACATATCTGGAGGTAAAACGGTTAAAATAGCAGGTCGTCACTTCTTTTCATGCAAAATTTAAGGGTTCCAAGCCAAGTTTAGAGTCCCAGGAGTTGGAGGAGGGCAAAACCTCAGTTACTTTTTGCCTCAACCCTCTTTCTCTCTCTTCTCCTACAAGCTTCCATGGCTTCCTTCTCCTTTCTCTCTCCTTTCCTCTCTTTCTCTCTCCTCTTCTAGTCTTCTTCCTTCTTCTTCTTGTTCTCTTTCTCTCTCCTCAGCTCTCCTTCTCTCTCCCCTCAGCTTCTTTCATTCCCTCAGATTCCTTTCATTACACAATGGGATGTTAATTACATGGTAATGCCTTCTAGGAGCTCTAATATTAGCCTCACCTTCCTTTGCATTTACCTTGGTCTTCTAATTATATACCAACTTCATCCCCTTCCCTTTTCTCTCCATATATCTCTAACATGACTAGTTTTAGGCTCATCTCTCTCTACTTCTCCTCTCCTTTGAATGTAGGTGCTACTTCAATCCTTTTGTTGGAAGCTAGAATGCACATCAATGCACTCTTATCTTTCTTCTCATTAGTTTGACTCCTCAATAGTTGGAACTCTTGAAGTTGAAGGATTATGAATCTCAATCCCATAGTCATTTTTGCTATTATAGGTTCTTTGAGAGTGGATATATGTCACCTCCTATCTTCTAGGTTGTAGAATTTTTTGACCTATATAAAAAACCTCAATGCAATTGAAAAAAGTGGAAAATCTTCAAGGAAACACTTCATCATTTCTTGTAGGTAGTTCTCATTATTTTCCTTGATGGACAGGTCCCCCACTCCTACGAAAAAGATTAGCAAAATTCATGTTGAGAAAGGTGGTGAGAGAGATCATGGTGGTAAATTGGGCAAGCCATTAAAGTATCAAATCCTTAGTAAGAGAGCACTCTTCTACTGAATAAAGTCCTCATAGATGTTCAACAACAACCTCCTCTACCATCAAAGTCTTCATATACAAAACAAAAACCTAAAAAAGAGCCACAAATATGTAAACCATAGAGTTTGGATCTGAATCTTTAACATCAAATTATAGTTTCATTAGTGAGGAGGAGCCAGTGCAGCCTCAAACAAAGCAAATTGTTCGATTTATTGAGAAGCCATGACAAGTTGGGTATCTCTTCTTGTAGCTAAAGGGCCTTCAACAAAGGACATCACATAAGAGTATCCTAATCATGAATGGTGTTCATCATATCCTTCCCAAGTAAAATCTCATTTTGTGCCTTGCAAGAAATCCTAGGTCAAAGATGCTATCAACTGACAAGCCAAAGCAATGTGAAGAGGTTATGTTAGGTGATTACATAGATCCAAATAGCTCCATGGTTTACTTAACAGTTTCTGGTGGTTCAATGGTCTAAGATTTTGGCTTGAATGAAATAAAATTAGCTAAAACTCAATGTAGTGCAAGGCCTTTGAAGAAAATCATATTGTGGCATTGTCTTCTTTTATCCAAGAGGAGTCCGCCAAGCCCAATATCTCCACCATCAAAGAAAAGACCACCAAAAAAATCTAAGAAATAGGTGGAACTTGTGCTAAGTACTAGTGTTGATTCCAAGGATTTCAAGGATGAGTCAATTATTGAGGGAGAGGAACTCATAATGCTAAGTGGGGAGCTCAAAATGTAATTTTTAAGGGAAAGTTGAAGAGGATAGATGTGTCCATTGAAGAGCTTACTGATGATGGTGCTCTTTTCAAGGCATGAAGGATGAGAGGGTGCTTATATCTGCCTTATCTAGGATAATAGACAAAAAAAAAAAATCCTTAGATGAGATGATCAATGACTTGAACTTGTAGGTTTTCTTTTCAATATGTTTAACTTATTTTATAGTCTACTCTTTTAAATACTAAGAAAATACTTCTATTTGCAAATGTAAATTTTATATAAGAATACAATAGATGGTGATAAAGCGTCTCAATTGTCCTTGATGGGATAAAGCTACTCGTGAATATCCAAAGTCCAATTTTATGAATGTGCTAAAAGATTCCTTTCTAGCATTCAAGCATTGGGTAAGTACTGATGTTTCTTATCTTGAAATATAACTTATTTGTAGTGTATAGAAAATAATAGTTTTCTTTTTCTATTAAAGAAACCAATGATAAAACAAATGGAAAAGGACAAGCCACATTATAGGGTGATGATTGCCCTCAACAGTTCTTGATCCATTTGGAGAGGGCAAAGCAAGAGAGATCACACATATTACTAAAGGAGAAATATGTAGCACAAGCTAATGATGTAGAGATGCATTCTTTCTATCATCCACAATGTCCATCATATGAGATATGTTACAAAGTTATTCATGGTGATGTGAATCACTTAGATAAATTGGTAGATCCACATTACTTCACCCTTGCAATTGCAAATATACCATACGGATTCAACATGCCAAGATCTACTAATGCTAAAAAGGCTTCACATTCATAGAAGTCTTGTGGAGGATAAAAATTTAAAGAAAATAAAAAATTCTCAAATTTTTAGATTTGTTATCTTCCACAGTACACATCAAGCTAGTAGTGTGGCACTTGCTTTCAAAAATGAATATCATGGAGAAGAATCTTTCATTTGGTATAATTTCTTTACTCTCTACCCAAAATAATTCATAGTCTTGTATATGTTGATGGTTTTATATGCTAAAGCTAAGTATTTTTTAATGTGGGAAGAATACCAATATTGACAACACATCCCAATTCTGATTCAAGAGTTGCTTTGCAATGATCAACATAGGATACAAGGGATGAAGTAGAGAAGAAAATAGTGAAAGTACATGAAATTGAAATAAATACATCTAAAGCACTTGGATGGCAGTAAGTCTATGGTGAACTCATATCAAAAGCTACAAATTTTGATCAAGAGATTACTTGACTTATTTTCAGCACAAGATGATTGGATGCTTGATTTATTTTTAGGAAAGTGCACATATAGTTGTTCTAGTAAGAATAAATATCTAAATAACATTGAATATAAATAAATAAATAAATAAATAAATAAATAAATATATAGTCCATTGTAATGCAATAATATATTTTAATTTTATATCATCAACAATAATAAAAATTGTGTGCACAATCCAGAAAGGAAGACATTATATTGCTATGGAGAAGAATGACCTTCAAGTGACATTTATTAATATGCAAATGTAAGGTGTCCTTGAATTGCTAGATGAGGATCAAGAAGTAGGTAAAAAGGTCATATAGCAGACATTGAGAATGTCATACCTGCATCTAAGGAGCCCATGCCTCCTCTATCTAATGAACTAGGAGAACTTGTAGAGCTTGCTAATATTGAAATTGTTGAAGTATTTAAGGAGAAAGAAGAAGAAGAAGAAGATGATGATGATGATAATAGTGATGATGGAAAAATGGCCAAAGAGTAGGAGCAATACCTTGAAGACAAACAAGTTGTGGATGTATAAGATAAGTTATTTATGTATTAGATCACTTTGGATTTTGTAGATGAATTAATTTTTTTTTTCTTGAAGTGAGGTCTCTCAATTTGTCATATTGTTTTGTATATTGCACTTAAGTATTCACCAAAATATACTAGCTCATACTAGTATACTCAATAGTCTATGTTTGTATATAATAGTTTATAATTTTTAAATATAGAAAGTTATGAAAAATATAAATATCTCTTTAACTATGTAGCATACTAAATAGTGCTTATAGATTTACTAACTTATATTAGGATTTGAAAAGTTAGTTTTCATATTTTGTCATACTAGATTATTGTGTGGATATTAATTTTCATTTGATTATCTAAAGCTTTAGTTATGTAAAAGAAAGTTGATAGTATATTTATGAAATGATAGATTGTTAATGGTCTTTTTTGTTTATCAAAGATATGAATTGGTTCATGATTGGACACATTGGTAAGTGAGTATAAGAAGATCTTTCTTGTCAACTAAGCATAGAAGTTATTTTGATTAAATTTTCTAGTTTTAATATACTTATTATGTATACCATGTTCAATTAATCATTAATCGTTTTTAAAAAATAAATTTATGCCATATGAATTTTATGATATCAAGGTACTAGCTTTCATATTTAAAAAATTCTTAAAAAAAAGCCTAATATTTTAAATAAAGTCCTTTCACCATAGTAGTTTTTATTTAGAAATACATCAAATTAATTTTTTTTAAAAGTTATATGTTATTTTTCACCTAATTTTTCAAAAGAAATCATTTTCTTAAGTTTTTTTAGAGAATCCAAGGGAATTCCCTTAGGAGAAACATGCAACTTACCCAAAAGATTTGTAACTATTTGTTTCAATATAATAGGCTTATATCAATCTAAGTATAAGAGGTATTATAATCCATTTATTCTCCCATTGCTAGCACACTAATCCTAACTTTAGACATCCTAATCATTAGTAGATATACTTGTCATATTGTACATGTATCATGTATATTACTTTGAGTTAATATGTAGCATTAATGGTATATGTACTCTTGAAGTAGAGTTTGTATGTAAATAGCATCAATGCTAATAATTGAAACTCTTTGAACACCCAAAAACTCCAACACATACTCTCTCAATGATCCAAATTGAAACATGCATCTTAGCTTCTTGCTGCCTCTTTATATCACAATAGCTAATTGTTTCCCACAAAATTGAAAAGTAAAATAGAAACAGAGAGAATGACCATCCATGGGAGATTTTACATTTATTGAAGAATTTTTAGACATTATTAAGTGGGAGATTGTGAAGAAGCTTCAGGAGTCATGGTTAGTTGAAGTTCACAGGAACAAGAAGGAAAAGAGTTGGAATATTCTATTGGTGGATGCTCAACTGCAAGATATGTGGGATGCTTGGTGCATTGATAACCTTCTATTTGTCCAATTAGTGACCCACTAGAAGCTAGTAGACAAAGTGTTCTTCACAATCTATGCTATCGAAACCTTCCAAAGTTGGTATCATTAAGACAATGGCACTAGGGTGATCCTCAGAAGAATGAGTTTTGATACCTTCAAAACCGAATATCTTCCCCTCTGTAGCGAAATAAAAGTTGAATTTAGAGACTTTGAGAAGAAGGAACTAGAAGAAATGTTGGAAAGAGAGTCCTCTAGAGACTGAAGTCCTTCTGATTATGCTATGTTAAGTACAGACAAACTAGGTGGAGCTAACTCCCTGATGAATAACTCAATCAAGAGGCAAGCACTAGAACGAGTCTAGAGGTATATGAGAAGAGAGAAGGAAAAAATCAAAGCTGAGAGAACAAGCTAGCAACAGAAGCCTAACTTTGTTGGCCCCATTGATCTGCCAATCAGAATGAAGCAAAACAAATATATTTCGGTTTGTATGGACTATGTGACAAAGTGATGTGAAGCCAAAGCTCTAAAGCCAAATGATGGCAGCAGTGTAGCCCTATTCCCATATGAGAACATCATCACCAATTTTGGCAGTCCCCTAGGGCTAATAAGTAACAAAGGTACTCACTTTCTCAACAAGATTATGGAAGAATTGATAGAGTTATACAAGATCTGCCATTGCAAGTCCTTTCTTACTATCCCAAAGCCAATGGCCAAGTCGAAGTTACCAATCACATCCTCTTCTCAATTTTGACAAGGATGATTGTTGCACATTTTCGTGATTAGGATGATCGACTTACAGAGGCTCTCTGGGCATATAAAACCTCCCATAAGGCTACTACAAGACAGAGCCCTTTTCAATTGGTGTATGCTATGGAAGCCATGTTCCCTGTTGAGCTAGAGCTACCCTCTTTGTGCATGGCTATTAAAGAACACCTAGGCAATTATGAGTCCTTGCACTGCCATCTCCTACACTTGGAATGTTTAGGTGAGACCCGCAAGATGGCCATACATTGTATGGAAACCACATAGGCTCAACGGAAGGCCTATTAGGATAGCTTCATCAAGCATAAGGAATTCAGGAAGGTGACTTAGTCCTAGCCTATGACTTGAGATTTTGGAAAATTCCCAAGAAAGCTCAAACAACACTAGATGGCATCTACAAGGTACTTGATGTCAACCCTAATGGCTTTGTTTTAGATACAAGCTGTGGACGCCTCAGATGATCCCTTCCTAATTAATGGCTATTTCCTAAAAAAGTATCACCCTCCTTGAGAATCTTGACAATCACAAATGCTAGCCCCTTCATTCCTTGCACATCAATTGGTAAGGGTTTACCTATTGCTCCTAATAGCCCTCCTACTTATCCTAATGAGGTGGCCTCATTCTTTTAGTCCCTCACAGCCATCTGCCACCCATTCTTTACTTCCTTTCCATCTCATCCAACAGAGGTGTTGAGGATGGTTGTGATACATGGTGTTCTTGCCATTCTCCTCTTTAAAAAGAAAAAAAACATAAATATATATCGGTCATGGGAGAAAAAGACTTCGATCCTTCTTATACCGACCTATTCTTCAAGAAAAAGTGGAAACACCCTCAGGAGTAGAGAAAGAGAAAAAAATAAAAAAATAAAATAAAAAATAAAAGCTGTTATGGGAGAAAAGGAAGAAGTTCCCTATCATAACATGCCCTATTTCAAGAAAAGGTGGCAACCACCCTTGGACAAGAAGCTATTTGTGGAAAAGGTGGCGACACTCCGTTCAGATCAGTTGATTCTTCAAATGACCTTCTAAGATGTAGTTTTGATGCCATCTCCTTTGGTGCATTGTATCCTATAACTCCATCCGTACATCTGACTCCTACAATGGACGAAATCTTTGAAGCTCCGAGCTATTGGTTACCTTCTTGGGTATGCCTCTTCATCAACTAATACAAGTTGGCATCATCAATGAGATGAAGACAATCTTCATTAACAATCCTTTGAGTGATGTGAGCTTTCATCTTAACCCAATGAACTCCATATTCAGGATTTTGGAAATTTTCCATCAATATGGGAAAACCAAATCAAAATGGATTTTATGAATTTTGGGGATTTCATTAATTTGGAACTTGGTGCAATGGAACATATTACTGCTTATGGTTGTTTCCAAGAGATTGAAAAAAACTCAAAAAGGTGGTGTTAATAAACACCTTAATTTTAATATCCTTGAAAATATTCAAGGAAAATCTTCAGTCGATGGATTCTTGTAGACTTTATTTGGCCTTCAATACAACCTTTTGTTGGGGTAAAAGGCCTTTGGGCCTACCCGTGTATACTGTGATCGCCCATTCTTTATTCATATATAATATGATAGTACAATAAGGCTGTCAGTTCAGTTGGACAGCATCTACATTGTGTGTGCTCTTCTCTCCCGCATCTTTCTCTTCTCCTTCTCCACTGCCATTGCATCCCCTTCAATTGGTATCAGAGTGGGTCTTCAAGAGCTCATCCTGGCCTTCCACACAAGGTATGAGATCTTTATTCTTACTCAGTTTTCAGCTCAATAGGGTTTTCACAGGTTGTGGGCAGCCATAGCTCACACCTCTTGGAGCTTCCTTCACTTGGATCTTGCTTCCAGCCTATCAAGGCTTGCTGAGGCTTAGTGTAGGCCTTCTTTGGCCCCCATTTGTGCCCTGTTTGGGCCCCAATTTTTGACATGTGGGATAGCAGACCCCCCCAGCTAGCTCACGTTTTTTTGCACTTGTTTCAAAATCTGGTCCAAAAATTACTCTTTTTGTCATATCTCGGGCATTCAAAACCTGATTCAAGCAAGATAAGAGTGTAAGTTGGGGTTTTGGCACACTCCAAAGGTGATGGTGATGTCGGATTTTCCAAATTTTGATGATAAATTATTTTGTAACAAATTTCAGGTTTGAGACAAAATGTATTTGTATGCCTATGGCTTATGTGATGCTTCTACTGATGTCTATTGATACCGGATCACTTGTGGATGTTATGCCTCTTATGTGAGACGCATTTGGAGCTGATTTAGCTCATCCATTGACTGTTTTGAAAAATCCTAGATCTGTCTAAAACAGGGCGGCCACTTGTTACTTCAATTTTATGCTTAGAAGTCTTGGCATTTGATGCCCGATTATGCTCGGTTGGTGCCTAAACATACGGGAATGTATGCCTATGGTTTGCCTATGGATTTGAGCTTGGATTGAGCACTGATTTGCTCAGTTTACAGAGGTTATATGCTGCTGGAAACTTCAGGGCTGAAGCTATTTATGCTACAGTTGGGTTATGCCTATTGGTTACGGGGTGCTCCCAACTACTCGGTATGATGTCATGATGTATTTGGACTATGCCACATGTCTTGTTTATGCTCTGGAATGCTTTTGAGTTGAGATTAGAGCTCGATTTGGATTTGGCTGTCACTTCTTTGCAGTTGGCATTTCATCTATGACATGGTTTATGCCTAGGCTACCTAGTTACGGGTTATGATGTCTTGGTGAATGCTTTATGCTTTGGCTGTGGATGGCAGTTGTTTGAGCTCATCTCGAAATTCATTTGAGTATTCCCTTGAGCAGTTGGACATTGACTTGGCTTTTTCCGTTACGACCTTGGATGCTACATAGGATTTGATGCTTCGATTATGGATCTTGGCTATTACTTGGATGCACTTACATGTATTGAGTAGTGAACTGCTCCCTTGTTTTGGCAGTTGCCTATTGAGCTATGATTGCTCATTTGCATTTGATATGTGGGATACTTACTGATCAGTGGACTTGGATAGTGCTTGGGATTTACAGTTATGGATTTCTTGCTCCTCTGTTGTCTAGCTTCTATGCTAGTTGGGCTAGTGTTGCCCGTCCATGTTAGAGAGCAGATGCTATGTATGATTACCCGTCTATGCACATGGTCTAATATTGTATACCTTATAGAGCCACTTATTTGAATGTTGTTGTATAGATTTTTGGGCTTCACCTGGAGCTTGACTCTTGCAGGATGCTTTGCCACTTGTCGGTCTTTACTTGACTTGGATGTTACTTGGTGGCATGATGTATTGCAGAGCTATGCGTATGCATATGGTTATGGGCTGATTTCATGGCCGAATATCATATGCTCTTATGATAGATGTCTTATGCTTTATTGTACTGTGGTTGGTTATGTCATGCAGTTGGCTACGACTCTTCTTCATGTGGGAGCTTTTGCATCCTTGATTGACGCCTTTTTGTCCTCCCATCCATTGAGGTCTCATGAGCATTTTCAGCATGCTTCTACCGCTGATGTACTAGCAGATGATTGTCTTTATGAGCAGGTTTCCTATGTTGGGATAGTCCTCAACTGCTTGAGCTCCGTGGATGCTATGGATAGCCCTATTCATGATGACTTGGATTCCTTGTCATCTTCTACAAGTTCTTCTACTTCAGATGTTGTTTGCTTCCATTGTGGGAAGCTTGGGCATGTTCAAAGAAAATTGTTTAGATGGATTAGAGAGCAACAGAGACAAAGACAGACTCAACATGAGCAGAGAGTCAGCGATGCAGCAGGTATTACCACTCTTTCTAGTGGTGAGGTACATGCAGTTACCCATGATGATGCAGTTGAGCATGTCCTCCTATCATCCAGTTTCCCTACAGCTTACTTGCTCAATGATTAGGCCCATGCCTTTGATTAGCTTTTCGACTCTATGGCATCTTGTCATGTTACCCCTCATAGAGCATGGTTCTCTTCTTACAGAGAGGTTGATGGATGTATTGATTTGGGCCTTGAGCAGACTTATGCTATTGTTGGTACAGGGAACATACACCTAGCTTTTCCTAACGGGACTTCTCTTATGCTTAGGGATGTTCTACATGTTCCCATGCTCAGTAAGAGCTTGATTTCAGTCAGTCAGTTGCATGATGCAAGTTACTCTATTTCTCTTCAAGACAGGTCATGGAAGATCTGTCATGGTCACTTGGTTTTGGCCAGAGGTTCTTGAGTTGGTTCTCATTACCCAGTGCACGTCTCTCATGTGGGAGATTCTACGGTTGCAGTTATCCGGATACCACATGCATTGTTATGGCATTATCGCCTAGGCCATATGCACCACAAAGAGATGGAGATCTTGTCTTGTTTAGACTCATTGCTGCCTCCTATGTCACTTACAGATCTTGATGCTTGCCTTGATTTTACTCTTGGTCCTTGTAGAGCCCCCTTGGCTTATGACGATCGTATGAGGCATGCTCCTCTAGATCTTGTCGAGTGTGCAGTATATGGACCTATAGCAAATATTACAACAAAGATTTCACTCCAGTGTATCTTTTGAGATGTGTATATGGAATATTAAGGTAAAATCCTTGTTACAATTCATGAGTTTAAATATCTATGGGATATAACTAGTTTAAAAATAGAATGGTTAGTCCTTAAGAAGAAACTATGAAAACTTATCCAAATAGAGTATAACTTATCTCAATTAAATTGTCATGTGTCACTTATATGTGACATAGTTTTGGTCACATGGTCAAAAGTAGCATGTTTAAATTTTCTTTTTAAAAATTAGGACTAATAAACACCTTCTTTGTACATGCCTCTTCGAAGGCCTTTTTAGAAACTGAGTATGTTTAATATTATAATGATAATATAATTTTTGCAACTAATTACAAGAATCAATTATTAGTATCTCAAGTATACTTATAATTAGCAATAAAAATTAAGTATGAAAAAATGACTTTATTAGAATAGATTTTACTTCAAAGAAATCATCATATATATATTTTTCACCTCATGATATTACTCGGTTAGATTTGTCCACATGGTCAAATGTCTATTTTCTTAAGACATCATTTATTAAGTAGTACTTATGTATGTATTTGTCAATGTGAAGTTAAATTGCTTTAGTGTTCTAATGTGCTTCTTTTTCTTCTTTGTAACTTTAACTAAGACATCTATGGTTAGATATCTAACAGATTCAACAACAATAGATCACAAAGATGTGTTTGATGTGTCCTTGATAAGAAATGCAACACAATTATGTGTAATACTTGATCTCAATGGTATTCTTTTACAATGATGGTTTGCTAAGTCTAAAAGGTTTCAAAACTTTCAAATGGGAAAGCAATGGCTTGTTTCAACGAGGATGTATAGAGTTTCTTGAAGCCTTATTTGCAAGATTCCAAGTGGGAGTTTGATCAACAGATTTACATAAGAATGTCATGGTAGTTATTAAGTGCTTGGAGATCTATGCAAAACGGAAGTATCATTTCTTCATGATTTGGGGCCAAGAACAATGTCATAGACATCGATTCAAAATCATACATAGGCCAGATAAGATGGGAGTAGAAGCAATGTTCAAGCCTCTAAAGTATGTATAGGATCAATATGGAGATGTTTGTAAGCATACCAATACTATTCTCATAGATGACAGTCCTTACAAAGGATGTCCAAATCCTGTTGAGAATTGCATTTATCCAAAAAAATTTGATATTGATCGTGAAGACTCTATCTTGATCAAAGAACTTCTACCATACTTGACTCGCTTAAGCAAATACCATGATGCATGTGAGTTTGATCGATATGGACATGATCTAGTTTAATATGGACATGAATTGTATGCTCAATTCAAGGTTGTTATTGATGAAGGACTAAAGCTAAGACTGATGGTATTTCATCTTCATCATTAGCACCACACGAGACCATGATTGATAAAGATGGTATATATGTTCAACCTTCAATTACTTCTTGCTTCAAGAGACCGTCTATTATACAAACATCCTCAAGAAATGCCTCATGTCATCCGTCTCTTACATTGAATAGCTCACAATTATCCATGTTGAAGTAGACTCCTTTAATCTCTACTTTGAAAGATACTTGGGGGGGGTCACTCATGAATATATGTATATATAACGTGAGTTCAAAATAAGGAGTTTTTAAAACACAATTTTTATACATTTTTTACATACAGAAGGGTGTCATATAAAGGGGTTACTTACAGATTCAATAGAAAAGGGTTGTATTTTATTCAAGAAAAATTCATAGATTAGGATATTTATAAATAGGCCATGAACGCACGTTATATAGAGAATATATATATAGTGAACCCCTCGAGGAAAGATATGGAAGCAATGCAACTTGCTCATGAGTTAGGATATCACAAACATTTCATAAATGGTAGTACAGCTAAACGTTTTATACAAACTCTACAAAGTTTGTATTTTTCCAATATACATGATGTAACAAGGTGGTGACTCTATATGGACTAATTTTGACTTTCATAATAAATATATCCCTTACATTAAAGACTTTTTCATGGCTATGAAATATATGTTTGTTAGAAATTTAAAGTGTTTTATATAGTTACCTTGGTGTTTCTAAACACCACCAATATTGATGAGAGAATCTACTTGATGTTTTTTATTCTTTCAATAACATTAGTTAATTATGTTGAAATTTTTTATAAAGTGATTTAAATCCTATTTTGTACTTTATGACCATCTATTATACAAACATACTCAACAAATGCCTTATGTGATCTGTCACTTACATTGAACAACTCACAATTATCCAAATTGAAAGATATAGAAGCAATGCAACTTGCTCATGAGTTAGGATATCACAAACATTTCATAAATGGTAGTACAACTATCTACAAAAGTTGTATTTTTCCAATATACATGATGCAACAAGGCATTCACTCTATATGGACTAATTTTGACTTTCATAGTAAATATATCCCTTACATTAAGGACTTTTGCATGGCTATGAAATATATGCTCGTTAGAAATTTAAAGTGTTTTATGTAGTTACCTTGGTGTTTTTAAATGCTACTAATATTAATGAGAGAATCTACTTAATGTTTTTTATTCTTTCAATAACATTAGTTAATTGTGTTGAAATTTCTTATAAAGTGGTCTAAGTCCAATTTTGTACTTTATGTCTTAGTTAACAAATAAGTCTTAATTAATAATAAAATTTATGTCTATTTCTTTAGAAACACAAACCATTGGTCAAAGGTTAAATCTTTGGTCTTAGAAAAATCATAAACTTCTATCTTGGTATATAAATCTTCATTTTATAATATGAAACTTCATTTAGCTAGTCAAAGTGTGAAGCTAGTTGATTTTGGCCAAAGCCAATATCCATCTTGTCCATATATTGTCAAGATAGATAGAAATTAAAAAAAAAAGATATTTATATATCATGCATATACATATAAAAAATACAAATGGGGTGATTAATTATTTAACATACTTGTGTCACTGGTTTACAAAAAAAAAGAACCATCACATCATAGGTTATCCAAACTTATTACTATATGGTATTAGATCAAGTTATTAAACCACACCTAGTTAGTGGTGACTCTTTTAAGGTCCTAGTTCATGAAACTTATACATGTCACTTAAAATGATGCTATATCTAAAAGAAAAAACTCATATTATAATATCTTCAAATCCATAACATTATAATTTTTGGCCATGATAACATATTTTCATACAAAGTTAGGCTCTTGTATTCTAAATCCTCTCTCCACTCCTTCAAACCATTGTATTCTTACATTAAACTTGGAAATTTCCTAGGTATATACTAGTTAAGCCTCCTTGATGTTTCCACCACCATACAACATCATATTTTGTTAGTATGCTAGAAAAGATAGAGGGGAAATCCAAATCTCCTAATAGCCACATAGCTTACATTCATCATTTAAGCTCTCAAGATGTGTGATCTCATATTTGTAACATACAAAGTGTCCTTTACAGATAAACATAAACATAGTGCTCTCTTTCATTCACAAAAGTAAGACATTCATTAAAAGTGGGACTTGGAAAATTTCCAAAATCTCTAATATGGTGTTAATGGGGATGTGAGTATGGGCTGCTCTTTGTATTTATTGGAAGTGCGTGTGAGACGAAGGGTAGGGTGAGTGACCCCAGTCTTTACCCTGTAAATCCAATAGAGAGGTGAGATGTGTGAATGGAGTGTTGCACACATAGGCTATGCCTCTCAATGCACAAAGCGCGATTTGTTCTTGTGCACAACACTATAAGGCTGCCTGACCTTTCTTCTTGCCTGTATGTTGGCACAACGCAACAGGATGCACTATTGCCCCATCAATTGCACACAAGACATACAACCTTCACAGAAGTGGTAGTGAGGATTATATCAATGGGTATGAGAAAACTAGTTATCCTTCTATATCTATCAACAAAGCGTGAGATGGAGGGGGGCTGAGAGAGTGATTGATTTCCCTTTCATCAACTAAGAGGTGAGGATTGAGGGAGGCTATGACAATTGGTGTCAAGTACATTCTTGTTTCCCTATGCACATAGGGGACATGCCTCTGCCACCATCACTACACACCTCACTCTGTTTGCTGCACTACATAATAAAGGCTCCCTGGTTTTCCTTCTTGCACCTATGCCAAATGGGTTGGGACACACTGATGCACCATCAACTGTGCATGCTGGCACACTCCTTCTGAACCATCCCTCTTATCGATTTACAAATTAGGACTGAGCTATGGGTTTCCATCCTTCTCTTTAAGTGATGCAAGTTATGGGGCGAGCGACTTAACTATCATTCAAACATGAGTGATTATTGAGATTGGTAGCAAATATTTCGTAGTCGACAACTTAAGCAGCTCTTCGTTGACAGTGCTATCTCCCTAGGTGTTGTTGTATGGTCTGTGCAATGTCCAAAGCATGTTGTGGTGAGCTTCGATACTTCCTATGGGTGACTTCAACTCCCCAGTGCGTGTCAACAATGATCTATATCAACCAAATGAATGGGCCAAGTGTTTCTAACACTACCTCTTGTGTTTCTTTATGCATATGTCATATCTTAAGTGTGGGGATGTATAGATATGGGTCGTGGTCAAGTGTTGGGCTATGTTGATTAGTCAACTTGATTTACTCATGTCTTAATTGTGGGGACATGTCCTACACATCTTGGTTGCATAAATTTGTGAGCATTCTGTTAATTGATCCTTACATGATACCTCATCTTCCTTCTCCCTTTTGAGGTTCCTTCCTTACCCACCCACCCTCTTTTATCTTGTGTCCATAGTCGTCTTTAACCCTTTTGGTGATTTTATCATTTTATTGATCCTCCATGTGAATGCACCCTATGTTTACTGACATTGCAATCTAATCCTATAGCCCTGTTCGTCCCTTCGAATGACTCTTAGTTTTGAGCAACAGCTCATGAGCTATTAATTTTTGAGGAATTTTACGCATGTAAGATGTGTTTCCATGCAAAGGCACCTTTTTTGCACCATTGGAACTACAGCTTGAACTCATAGCCTCGATCTTTTTCTTTTTTCAAACAATTTCTCTTTTTATAGTCTCTCTTTTCGATGAACAGATTGGCCGTTAAAGTTATTTTTGGGTGCTTGTAGGTTTATTTTTACGCAAAATTTTTACTTTTTCCATGTGAATACACATTTCTTGCCGCAGAATTGCATTCTGACTTGACAACCCTATCGCTACAATTCCTTGAACATTTTCTCTTTTTGTTGCCCCTTGTTCCAATTTACAAATTGTTTGAAAATAATTTTTGTTCGAATTTTTGGGTGTGTTTTAACTATAAGTTTTCCATGCAAACCTCATCATTTGCCATTAGAACCATGTTTTGACTGGATTACCCTATCCATCTTGTCACTCCGCACATTTCTCTTTCTTATTGCATTCCATTTTGAATTTCTTATTTCTTGTTATTAATTTTTTATTCTATTTTCAAGATTTTTTTTTTTGTTTTTCCATGGAAATAGGTTCTATTCTCGTCAAAACTATGTTCTGATATGATAGGCCTTTCTGACTCCTTATTACGGATAGTTTTTCTTCTTTTCCCATTTCATTCTGACTGATGGATTTTTTTGAGTTAATTTTTGTGCGATTTTTTTGTGGACTGGTTTTTCATCTTTTCCCACATGAACCCCCCTATTTGCTAACAAATGCATTGAACGTGTTATCCCTACCATTCCTCTTGTTTCCCTACCCAATTTTGCTTTTTATGGCATCGTCATTGGATGCTCGGATCTCTCCAAATTAATCTTTCCATTCAATTTTTGAATTTTTGCCCCCTACATGTCGCGTACATGATTGATTTTTACCTTGACACACATTTTCAGCGTTCGCCATGTTGTGTTTTGTCACCTGGGTTCTCTTCTGCCCTTGAGACTTTCCGTCAATGTAAAATTTTTTGCCCCCCCTCCACGTTTCTGCACCAGGATGGAGGGCATGCTTTAAGTTTTTTAATTAAAAAATAAAAACAAACAAGTATTTAAAAAAATTTCCCCCTCCCCAACCATCTCCCTATCCCTCTCCTCCTCTGTCCCTCTTCCTCTCATTCTCTCTCCCCCTTGCATGTTCTCCTTCCTCCTCTCCCCTTCTTCCTCTCGTCATCCCCCCTCCTCCCTCATCCTCCCTCATCCTCCCTCTCTCCCCACCCTTCTCCCTCTTCCCTCTCCTCCAACCTAGCTCACCTTCGCTTGCCTCTCGGGTCGCCTCCTGCCTCTCGCCTCCCCTACGGCTTTGCTCGCCTCCCGAGCCATCTCCCTTTCGGCTTGCCTCCTTCCCCACCTACCTATCTTGCCAGCTTCGTTGCCACCTACCCCTCCATCCCCGCTACTTATCCCTCCCTTCTCGCCTCCTCGCCTCCAACCCCGCTACCTCGCTATCCCCCCTATCCACCCTACCCACCCGCCACCCACCCCTATCCACCCTCCACTCCCCTACCCCCTACCCACCCCTTCCCCAGCCTCCCCACACCCTATTCCCCTCCCCTCCCCTATTTCCTAACCCCCCCCGCCCCCCCCGCCCCCCCCCCCCCCCCCCCACAACATTAATCCCCTCCCATTCATATTACCCCTCACCCTTCTCCTTACTCTGTGCGAATGGCCTCTCCACCCAGTCGCAACAAATGCCTTGCATGGTGGAGTTGTTGTGGCCATTGCTCAAGCCTTGGGGTTTGATACCCATTTGGACTGCCTTTCTGTAAGCCCCTTGTCATGTGTAGGGTGGCCTTGTTTGTGATTTGCTGTTGTTCGGGTGCGAGAACAAGCATTTTCGTTAGTTCGTGCTTTGTAAGCCCCTATTCATGCGCAAGGATGCGCATCCTGTTTTATCTGTCCCATGGAGTTACCATTCACACACAGCTGCCATCGGGTATTGTGCTATTCTAATTTTGATTATTTTAATCCTTCACATTAAAACAAATGAAAAAATCATTAAAACTTGAAAAAACCTTGAAATTTTCATAAAAATTCAATAAAATCTTGAGAAAAGTAGAAAAAAATCCCAAAAAATTTCAAACAATTTTCCATCATGATTATGACCAGTAAAAAATACATGAAAATTAGAGAATACATTGGAAATTACTTATTTAAAAAAAATAAAAAGAAAAAGAAAAAAAATTAGTTGTTTAAATTCACAAAATTCCAAAATTTTATTTTTTACATTTGCAATGTTTGTGTAGTTGTTTGATTACTCAATTTAAAAAAAAAACAAAAAAAATCCATAAATGAAAAAACCTAATGGAGAATAATCATCCAATAGACCAAGCAACATGTTTCAATTTAGAACATAGCCCATACACAATTTCCAAGTTCTCAATATTTAAACACCATACCAAATAAAATTTAAAAATGGCAAAACACCAAAAAAAATTTGAAGAAAAACAACAACACAAAAATAAATTGAAAATTTAAAAAAATACCCAACACATGATTATCCGAGTGACAAACCCTTCCTTGTCTCCCTTCTTTCCCCACCCCCCCATGGTATTAGTATTGTTTTTTTTTTTGGTACCCTTACAAGGGGCCGATTGTCACCTAGTTGACCTATTGTTTTTGTACGAGGATTTTTGCATTTTATCGCTTGTTTGGAAGTGGGATTTTGCACACCAAACCTTGCGAGTGTCCACACACTGCCAAGTTCTTTTTCTTTTTTCCTCCTTTACATGCATAGTAATAAACATATAATTGTAATTAAAAGTCAACCAACCATTGCACCCACCAAACAAATAGAATGCACTTCATAAATTTTTAATTAAAAGGAATCGACTGTTAATTTATAAAAGAATTCCTACCATTATACTACCACGTAGCACCATAACCCACTTAATTTTGTAAAATAAAATCCATTCATAGTGCACACACACACACACACACACACACACACACACACACACACACACACACACACACACACACACACACACACACACACACACACACACACACACACACACATGCCATACACACCTTTAACTTGCAAATAATAATGAATCCCTCGAAGTCACACATGCATGCACTTTGCGTGATAGATCATCTAATTTTTAAAAATGAATTGCATTTGTAGAGACCCCCAGTCTAGTCCAATCAAGTCTATCTAAGTAGGGGTTGAGATGCGAATACAACTCACCCTACATTAATGGAATAATTTAATAATGAATTGTGATTAATTGGTCATCTAATTAAAAAATGAGTTGTGTAGTTTTCACCCATCCACTTCACCACACCATATGTATATGCCACCATACGCTTACAAGAATTGAGATTTTCTTGGTTAGAGATATCAATCTTGTTCGTCCGTATTTATTGTGATGGTCCGAGTCCATGGTTTAGTATTGATTTTTGGATTGTGTCTGGGATATGGCATACATGAAAATTTCTTTTTTTTAAAAGTGTTTGATTTTCAGGATTTTTATGTACTTGTATATATGCATAGCATGAAGCTTTTGGTTGCATATGTGAATAGATCATGTTGAATTTTTCGTAGGATGTGGACTACTTGGGGAGGCATAGTCTAGTCCAGTTAGTTTTGTTTCCCTATTATCTATCTCAGTGTGGTGGTATGTGTGGGTTTTGCATGAATACTTTCTCATTTTCCTGGTTTTTGTGTGTGTGCCTAATCTAGTATTGTCTAAATAATGACATTTTCTTCCACATCTCTGCTTTGATTAAACATATACCATTACCAATCCATGATTATTCTCTTCTTTTGGATACAAATTGTATTAAGAAGGTTGGTCTTCATCTCTTTGTGGCCTTGAAATTCCCTCTAGCGAATGTGAAGCTTTGTTACTCTTTTCTAGAGACTTACAAGAAGCTTTCGGTCTTGGTTTATGGCCATCGGTTCTATTACAAGGCCTTGTTCTTGTCTTTTGCAACTTCCCCAATGCCTAGTGGTACTCATTTATTATCCACCATAGATATCCTTGCCTTGTTGCATAAGGAGACCTCTACTCTTTTGGTAGCACATAAGGTTATCACTAGTTTTGGAGTATCAGTAACACATATTTATTCTCCCTTATGGAAGCAATTATGCCAATTTCTCTAGGACCACTTTATGTCAGCAGATAAACATGCAAGCATCAAAGTGTTTTTCCTCAGAACTCTTCACAATATCTGTCATAATCTTGAAGGGGATTAAGCTTAATTGGTTGGCTAAAATGAAACAACATTTTTAGCGAGTAATGAAAGGTCAACTCATTATTGTTTCCCATGGGGTTTTTCTACAGAATATCATTCAATTGACACCTCCCCCAAGTGGCATTCCTATGCTTGATCCTGCTCCACGTTTGCAGCAATCTCCTCCTTCTGTTCCCTCTCCTCCTATGGAACTCAATTTAGATTTAGTAGATGTATCCCTTTTCAAAATCATTCAAAAGAAGTGTCGCACACAGGGTTTCTTTTGATCCTCTCCTTGTTCTAACCCCTGTGGTACAAATTTTGATTTCTGAGGTGTCTAGTAGCTCTATTCCCTCATTCTGTCTTCTATCAACCTCTTTTTAGTGCAATGAAAAGGACAAATAGATCCACATATTCCTCCTTTCTTCCAAATACTGTAATCTGGATCTATGCTTTTGCAGCTAGTTTCTAGTGTTCAGTCTTCTTTGGAGACCTCCATGACCTCCTTTCTTCAGAAAATCTATACAAAAGTGTATACCTCATTGCAAGTTAAGGCAAACTCTTTAACTAGCTAGCTTAGCAAAGCTCTGGAGGATTTAGCTTCTAAGAAGACTACTTTGAGTGATATCCATACACAAATGACTACAACTACTACACCTTTGATGGACTCACATAAAGCCATGATTAAGGAGTTAGAAGCTAAAGCTACCACTTTAGAGGAAGAGAACGTGTCCTTAACTAGGGAGAAAAATGTAGTGCTTGAGGAAATGATATAATTAGCTTGTAAGCTTGGTATATGTGAGGACCATTTGCAACATTTCCAAGAAACTGTAGAGTGGCAGAAGAATTTTATGAAGAACTTAACTAGAAAGGTGCTACTCTTTATGTTCCTCCTCTAGCCCCAAATATATCTTGTATGTTGTCTTCTAAGGAAGAGCTAGATCAGTTGCATAGCAAAAAGTCAAAGTGTGTGATGGGTTCTCTACCAAGGTAGAGCACCTTCAATAGTGCATGAATTGTGTTCAAGAAGGTTTTGTTTGCTATGTTGAATTGGTGCCACCTTTATAATCCTTTTGGATTAAGTGTCATCATCAGCACCTTGCGTTGTATATTTCCTTGAGTAATGTGGAATTAGAACCTCCAGAGGATGGGTGGTAGAACATGTGGTCTCTACAGATTTACTCAAAGTAACTATGTTTGATAGATTTGTTGATGAGTTAATCTCTCATGAAGCCTAGTTATAATCTTTTATGTATCTTTGAAGAGATATGTACATCCCTCATGAAGAGGACATGAATCTTTATGTAGGAGACATGATTTTGCAAGCAATCATGTATATACATATTCTGCTAAAATGACTTTGGTTAATAGCCGGAAGAATTATCATAAGAAATAATGTGATGTGGAGGCTATGCTTGGCATCCTCCCTTGGAGGATGATGTTCTAGATCCTTGTCGTCAATGGAGTGTATATTCTAAACTTGATGATTAATCCTAATGAGGATGTAATTATTGCTCAAATGGATGTCTTGTATTTTTTGCACAAGCTTTTCCTACTAGGTTTATTATCATGTTGGAAAATATGTGTTGTTTACAGTTTCTCCAAAAGGTGCCTCTACATTTTATAGATGAGAATAAGAGTCTGGAACGTCTCAAGCTAAGTATGAAGTCCAAGAAAAATTATATTCATCCTACATAGCCTGTCAACACTCTCTTGGTTGTATTGATATTTTTAATGAAAATCTTTCTATTTTCTCTTCATGTTTTGGGAGCATGTGCCATTTAGATTACATTGTCTTGTGTCTGTGTGAGTTTTGTGTATGTTCTATGGTGTATATGTGGTGTTTTGTCCTTGCGTGGAATCAAAGATGATGATGGAGCTGATTGAGAAGATGATTGATGGTGGTTTGTGATTCTATCTCATGGGTGGATGGATGCTTATTGGGGAAGCAACCTCTTATATTCTTTGTAAGTTTGTCATGCTTTTCTATTTCTAAGGTGTATTAATGGATAAAGGTGTTTTCCTTTTGTTGCAATTCTTTCTTAGATGCAGGTTATACGTTGGGGTCTTGTTTGGATGGTGTTTCTTGAAGTTGTTGTGGAAGATCAAGCTAAGCTATATTTTGAACTTCTATTCTCTTTTTCTAAGGTCGCGATGATGCTCCCTAATTAAGTGTGGGGATATATTGAGGGTTGATATGATTGTGTTTTTTGGTGTTTATTGTTGGATTTTTGGGTGATTTCTATATGATTTGAATGATGATTGATTTTTTTGAAAGTGTTTAAGAGAATTTTGGACAAGGTTGGGTAGGTTTGAGAAGATCATGATGTTTTTCAATGAAAATATGATGTGTTCAAAGGTTCTGTTGTCTGGTTGGTTTTGTTGAGCTTGTGTTTTGTTTAGTCTTCTTTTTGTAGTATGAGAGGATGGAATGATGATTGATGAAGTTTGAAAGTGTTTGGAAGCTTATTGAATGATTCTTAATGGTTTTGAATGGCCTTAGTTGAGCTAAATGCTTTTTGATGACTTTTTTAAAACCCTCTTGACCATCTATAGAGCTTCTGTCTTTGTTTTGTTTTTGTTCTGTATGCCTCTGTAAGTGTTATGTGGGATGAATATGTAGCTTGGGGAAGTTTTCTAATCCTTAGAAGATATGGATACAAATTCAAAATAGCTCAAAGAAGTGGAATAAGTAGCTGCTAAAGACTCAAGTGAAGACTAACGTAATAGTGATACTATGTAGCTGTGAAAGGACATTGTAGTGGCTCTAGTGACCTTTCATGTTAAAAATACTTCTTGGGAGGGGTATCCATTCAAAGAGGAGTTATGGATGATTATTCCTGATTATTCCAATTTACTATTGTGAGAGATTATGTGTGAGAGAGATAAAGAGTGAGAGATAGCCAATTTTTCATGCAAAACAATGTATCTATGAGTGAGATATCATGAAACAGACTATGAAAACTATGAAGCTATTGAAGATGAATACTATGTGATGATTTCCATTCAAAGTGAAGCATTACTTTGTGTTCTCTTGTTCTTTTGATAAACACTATGAAGAATGTGCTAAAGTTTTGTTGTAATAAATCTATGGGAGAATTGTTATATGATGTTGCATGAAGATGTGAGAAGATTGGTATTGTTTTTCATGTTGTGGTTGATTAAAATATGAAGAAAATGATTGTTGATAATACAAGATATATTTTCTTGCAATAGATTCCCTATTTTCTTGGTGTTCCTCTTACGGCTCCACTTGAAATGTAGCTTAATCGAGACATCACCTAGTTGACTAGCCAAAAAGCATGCAAGCTAGCCTTGCAAATAATTTCTGACTCAAGAAGGGAGAAATCATCCCTAGAGACCAAAGGGATATACTAGATTGGTTGGGATGCCATTTAGATTACAGATAAACATATGCACACCAAGATACACAAGGGAATGCCTACAAAAATAAAAGATACAATAACACTAATAAGATCTTTATAAAGGAAAAACTATAGATGACATGACAAACAAATCCCAAGCAATTCATAGCCTACAAATAAAATCAGGCATGTCCTACACATTCATGTGATTGATACCTTAGTGAAGTGCATAGAATGAAGCACCCAATACCTTATCATCAAGCACACACAAAAAAGAAAGAAAATCTTAAGTAAAAGCATGGCTAGGTGATACCAAAAGCATTGTCATTGACAATCATTTTCTAAGGAAATTTGTTCACGAAATAGGCTAGTTGACTCAATAATATAAGTAAACTAAAGTAATTTTCAATGATATCAAATAATATAAGCAATTTTCACACTTCTAAACATATGCTTTTGAAGCATACACTATCCTAAGTATATTCTAAAAGTGGTTTGATTAAAACTACTAAACTAGCAAAAAAATAGTACCAGCTAACTATGCTTTTATCCTCTCAAGAACAATGTATGCTTGATATTGATATGACCACTAAACAAGAATGATGGACCAAAAGAAAAAGAAAGAACCTAAGTTGATATACAATTGGATTGCCAGAAGGACTGATAAGAATCATCATATAGAACTGCACACCCAAAATCCCTACATCATATTTATTAAGTAAATGTTGATAGTGCAGTGGAAGGAAATTTAAATTTAATGATGGGTTGATTTTAAGAGAAATTATTACCAATGGGTGAGAACCTTAAAAAGAAAATGAAGGTTTCTTGTTATTATTCTTAACCCACTATTAGATTCTCATGGTGCATTAATGCTCTCGAAAGTTACAACACAAAATATAAGCAATCTCTAAATGCAAATTTCTTAATTAAAAACTAAAGTGTACTGAGCGCTTTGTTGTGAGTGGATTTGTGATGGTGAGTTCATTGTTACAAATTAAATAGTGTATGGGGTGCAAAAAGTGTATGCAAATGTGAACAATGGGTTGAATTTTGTTCTATGTGAGTAGTGGCTATTAAGCATATTGAGTTGTCAAGCTCAGCATGAGCTACACTCACATACCTAGATGATTGTTTTCACATTCATATCATTGATGTGGTTGGTACTTGCATCAACATATCATTCCAATGATACTTTACAACTGGATATCAATTAATCCACCTACAAGAGTTACATAATATCTATCTAGTTATCTTTCTACTTAGCATGTTCACACTGTAGACCACTTGTATATTATGTATGTTGTATGCTCTCATACTGTTGGTAGACTCATAGAGTAAAGAAGAAGAAGAAGAAAGACAAGGGTTTCAAATTCCTATCTTTTTTGCATTCTCTTTATATATTTTGTGTGTTGCAAAATCTCAAGCTTTCTCTCTTTTTTCCCATCTTTTCATTGTATCAAAGGGACATTCAAGCAAGGAGTTATGAGCCACAAGCATAAGAGTCTACAAGGAAACCCTACTGTGGAGTACACATGTGGAGATTTCTCTCATTTAATCTTCAATTAATGAGCCCTCCTAAGAAGCTTGAAGTGCTCAAGAGTATTTTAGAGACCTCCGGTCTAGACCTCTGGTTCAGTTTGAGCCTACGCAATTAGATTTACCTTGCAACCAGAGGCTCAAACTGAACCAGAGGTCTAATTGCAAAAGACAAGCATGTGGGAAGGATGTTTACCTTGGATGTAAATGTACCTGAACTAAAGGCTACTACTTTTGCACAAAGCACAAAAGTTGTGGTTGATATTGACATTTGGCATAAATGTATTGGCCATGTAACTATGCAACAATGAGAAAATATACAGTCACATGAATTTGCGAAGGGCTTGCTTAAGTTCAAAGTGGTTGATATGCAGAATGTGTATGAAGCATGCCAATTTGGAAAACAAGCAAGATATGCATTCTCTCACGAATATGCAAGTAGTCATTTAGTTGATATTCTACATTGAGATATATGAGGTTCTACAAATATTGCATCAATGGATGGATGTAAGTATTATGTAACCTTTATTGATGATCATGTGAGAAAAGTATTTGTGTACTTTATGAAGGACAAAATTAAGGTGTTCTCTCACTTTCAAGTTTTTAAAATTTAGTTAAAAAGCAAATAGGTGTGCAGACTAAGTGCCTCAGGTTAGATGGAGGGGGGGAATACCTCTCCAATTAATTCAATTAATTTTTGAAATATCATGGAATACATAGGTAGTTTAGATGTAGGCATGCTTTGCAAAACAAAATGTTGTTTCCTGAAAGGAAGAACATGTAGATTGCAAAAATTGCACGAGCCTTGATGGCTACAAAGAATATGCCTCATTATTATTGTTGTTGTGTATATTAAGAACATGAATCCCACTACTATAGCGCATGATGTGATACCAGAGGAGAAGTTTATTGGCAAAAAGTAACTAGATTTATTATATGTCAAGATATTTGGATGCATTGCATATGTACATATTCTTGATGAGCTAAGAAAAAAGTTAGATCCAAAAGTGAAAACTATGTATTATGGGCTATTACCTCGAGTAAAAGGGTTATAGGTATTACCATCCAGTTACACACAAGATACTGGTGAGCAAAGATGTTGTGTTTGATGAGTTGAGAAGTTGGTATGCTACTAAAACATAAGTTGTTGTAGATGATAAAAACGAAAAGGTGATTGCAAAAAATTTGGATCCAAAATCACTAAACCCATTGAGTGGTCCAAAAGAATTTTCTTCTAGTAGGTCTATTGAGAAACCATGGGGTGATAGGTTGCATGTAAATAGCACTTCTACAAGTGCAGAAATGTATCACATAAGGGAAAAGAAAAGGTAGTTGAGTCACTTAGCATGTCATATATTTCTACATGCTATTCACATGTAGAGGGTGAATCTAATGTCTCAAATGAGAGCATGGATGAGGAATTTGGTATTCCAATAGTTCGTACAAATGGTGTGATCAAAACCCAAGCTAATGCAAAAGGATCATAGAGTGCTCCATAAACACGAAGGTTAAAGAGAGTAAGGTGTCTTATAAAAAAGTTGACATATGATGATTATGTTGCTTGCCATTATCCATATATGGTGAAGGCTATAAAATTAGTTGAGTTCACTTGTTATGAGAAAGTTATTAATCATGTGCATTGGGAGAAAGCCATGGATGAAGAAATGATTGCATTGTACGTAAGAGAGACTTGGATTTGGTGCCACTATCTAAGGGGAAGAAAGCTATAGGTTGTAAGTGGGCTTATAAAGTAAAACATAATGTACATGATAGTGTGAGCAGGGATAAGTCAAGACTAGTTGCCAAAGGTTATGCATAGACTTATGGGATTGATTATGATGAGACATTTACTCTAGTAGTAGCAAAGATGGGAATGGTAAGAATTGTCATTGCAGTGGTTGTAGCAAAAGGTTGGGTTTGAATCAAATGGATATAAAGAATGCATTCTTTCATGATAGTAAGTTGCACGAAAAAGTGTACATGGAGCAACCGCAAGGTTAGGAGAATATAGTTCACCATGATTATGTGTGTAGGCTACTCAAAGCCTTATACTATGGGCTAAAAGGAACCAAGAGCATGGCATGACAAGATAGCACAGTATCTTGTCTCTATTGGTTTCCATGTTGGAAATGCAAATCACTCACTTTATTAAGGCCCTTAGAGTGATATGGACGTTTTTGTGATCACCTTGTATGTTGATGATTTGATTAATGGGGATGATCATATGCAAGAGGTGGAGCATGCAAAGAGTCATCAAGTAGAAATTTGACATGAAAGATTTGGGAGAGCTGAAGTACTTTCTTGGCATTCAGATACTATGAACATCTAAGGGGATATGGCTCTCACAAAGGAAGTACATCTTTGATACATTGAAGAAGTATGGTATGGTTGATTGTAAGCCAATCTGAGTGCCATTGGATCATAATGTGAAACTAAGTGCTAATATGGTGAGACATTGGAGGATACCAAATATACAAGAAGATGGTGGAAAGTTTGGTCATTGATACTATTCTTAGGCCAAATTGTAACTAAACGATTAGATTAGAGAGTTAGTTTATATAAATGCCTCGTAAGTCTCATTTGGATAGTGTGAGATCTGCCTTGAAGTAAGTTGAGGTCATAGTAAACTATGGTATCTTTTATGAGACTAACTCATTAGTGAAGTTATTTTGTAATGCTAATGTAGATTGGGCACGCTTTTTTATTTTTTACTAAAAGTGAAAATTTGCAATGTCGAGTTTTAAAACCAAGCATATGAATTTATCGCAAAAACAGGCATCTAGTATGAGCATGTAGCATGTGAACATCGATGCCCTCACTATGACTAAGTCCACATGTACGTCCTACACATGAACACTAGCCCAAAATAGAAACTAGATCTGTGCATACAATGGCACAAGAATGAGTGCAAAGAAAAAAGAAAAGAAAAGAAAAAAGTCCTCATCACGCACAAGAAAGGGGGCTAAAGGGGTAGGTATAGGGAAGGGAGAAATTTGATTTGGTTTTGTTGAAATATTTGTGGGTGGGGTGGGGGAGGGGTGGAGTAGGGCTAAGCAAGGGGAGGCCTATGAGGAGTGTTGGGGGGTAGGGGGGGAGTGTAAAGGGGGGTGGTTGGGTGTGGGATAGGTGGCGGGTGGTGAGGAGGTAGAAGGGAGGAGGGTGGTGGAAGATGACATCAAGACAATGCATGTCCACCAAGTGAAAACTTATGAGTTTCATACATTGATTTTATCCGTGTGCCATGACAAGTGTTTGACAATGATAACGAGAGTTTTCTATGCTTTGGTAAGAGTATGACATGAAGTATAAGACATGTTAAGCCCTATCAAGCAGATGATGGTAAGGATATGAGCTAAAGATGACCTGACAAAAGTAAAAAAGTGTAAATGCAAGTAATGATGACCTGCCAAGTCCTTTGTTGCCAAGTTTGTGCAAGAGAAGTGTCCAAGAGAGAGTTAGAACATTTAATATGGCTTAAGAATAAGTAGCATGGGAGAGATTATTAACCCTCTCTAACTCATGAAAAAGAGTATCCATCCCATGAATAGCACAACAAAAAGTTGCACCTCCTCTCAGTGTCAGTAATTGAAGAAAAAACGTCATGATATTTACGTTTACTATTGTGGGAAGTTCCATGAAAGTAAGAGATTATCAAAATAAAACTCAAACTTCAACTCTTGGAAAGGAAAACTTGATTTTAGAAAAGTAAAGAGCAAGGTAAAGTAGGGCTAAACCTATATGAATTGTTATAAATACATGGAAGATAGATTTTAGTGATCATGGGAAATCGTAGAAGTAATCTATTATTGTACTATAGTCAGCTGAAGTAAATCTATCAATTCCTAGGTTTCTTTGGCCCAAAAAGGCTTGCCTAAGAGTTCTAAATTTGGGATAGATCTATTTGTAAAAATACACTCCAGTACACTTACATGATTCCATAAGTTACTAAGGGTGAAGTAGGGCCAATAGTGGACAAGTTTGCTAAGGCCTTTGTAGATAGAGCTATTTACTCTCTAGAAAATCTTTACTCAAGATATAACCAGGTCTAGTTGGCTTTGGAGAGTAGAGATTTGACTCCACTCCTTTGGGCTTATCCAAATGTATAGTCTATCACAAGGAGCTATGAATTTTGTGGCTCACATGATGAATGTGATGAACAAGGTAATTGGAGATTATGTCCCTTAGTTGACAATGACATTCCTAGAAGTATCTATGGTTAGGGTTTAATTTAAGACTTTAAGATTAAATTTTTTATAAGAACCTTTATGTAAAACCCTTGATACATAAAAGTTAGATCTCCAAACTCATTTTCACTTTCATCCTCTACTTCTCTATACTTGTGCTCTCCTTTCTTCTCTCTCTTGTGCAATGGCCACTACTCTTGCCTTCATCACATGGTTTAGCTTCACATGTTGCATGCCTATAGGAGACCAAATTTACCCAAGGTTTTGCATGAGCTTGAATCTAGATAGCTCACTTTACATAGTAGATCCTATCTCTAGCATAGTGGCATCATTTTGTGATGTGTTGAACCCTCTCACTTACTCCATTCTAAACTCTGCTCTTAGGTGAACCCTCTCACTTACTCCATTCTGAACTTTGCTCTTAGGTGAACCCTCTCACTTCATTTTGTGATGTGGTGAATCCTCTCACTTCATTTTAAAATCTACTCTCAAGTGGATTCTTATAGATTTTTTGCATAGTTTATGTGCTGCTTCGAGCCATGCAAAGGTCATAAATTGAGATCTCATGCATGTGGGGCCACAACTTTGACCTAGAGTTGTACCCACCTCATCCCAAGACCACACCATGATGGATCTCATCGAGTGTGATGTAGCCTTTGCCATCTATGTTTTGTGCACTAATGTGTAAGGGGACAATGATGAAAACATCGATGCAATCTCTAAATCACAACTACAATATTTCGAGAGGGAGCATGAGGAAATTGCTCTCAGTCCAAGTGAAGAGAAAACATAGATCTTAGCTTTTGTGCACTCACCTCCCTACCTTGCTGCGCAATGAGCCACCCCTTTCTTCTCTCCATTTTGTCACCATCGAGAGGTTGAATACCTATTCATGCAAGATGTGTTGGAGATTTTGGAGATAAGAGAAGAAGAACTATAGTGTATCATGGTGTGTGATGCATTAGATGATTTTATAGATTTTGATATATAGGATGTTCCATCACATGTGGATGAGGTAACTCGATATGGTGGCATGAGCATCAATGACATCTTTGCTATTGTGAGTATCCAAAAGAAAATTCAAGATACGACACTAGAGTACAAAATCTCTGACGAGGACTTTGAGTGCTTATTAGAAAGCCATTTTGGTCCTTGATTTGACTACACCATACCTTCGTAGGAGAGAGATGAGGGTGGTCTAATTCCAAGAGCAGACCTAGATGCTCCATTATAGTAGCGGATAGATGAGGTGAAGAAGGTAATATTTTCAATTTTTAGCAAAAGTTCACCCATAAGGCCTCTAGGGCAAATGGATCCACAACATGAATTTTGATCAGGATTGAACCCCTATGCAGGAGCCCTAGCCGGAGGCTTGCTTGGGATTTAAGCCCTAAATGCAAGGCTTTGATTAGGGATCCTAGGGGGGGTTCAATCTCAATCAAAATTCATGTTGTGGGTCCACCTCAGGGGGGTTCACTATATATATATTCTCTATATAACATGCATTCATGGCCTATTTATAAATATCCTAGTTTGTGAATTTTTCTTGAATAAAACACAACCCTTTTCTATCCTTTTGTATATAAAAAATGTATAAAAATGGTGTTTTAAAAACCCCTTGTTTTGAACTCATGTTATATATACATATATTCATGAGTGAACCCCTTTGAGGGGTCCACATGCCCTGAAGGCTCTATGGGTGAAGTTGCACACAAAACTAAAGTATATATCTTTAACACTCTCCAGGCATAGTGAGTTTGATACTAAACTCGTGTGACAAAATACATTATCTATATAGATGAGTTTTCATCTAGGCAAGGTGGGCAATATGGTGGACAAGGAAGAGCGTGGGACTTGTCATTGAAAGAGTATATTGGCTAGCTTATCAACGACATAGTAGTATTTCAAAAGATATGTTCTCTTTCTTTCGTTGAGAACTTCTTGAAGCTAAGAGCATTGGTAAAGACTGGCCCCTTCAAGACCATCATCTTGACCAGCTCTAGCTTGGAGAAGGTAGTGTTGCTTTGACATTTGAAGCTGCTGTAATTGTTCACAAATACTAGTTCTTGTATTGTTGCTCCAAGAAGCCTAGGACAAATTCGATGTACTTACTACCTAATGATATCTTATTTGCAATGTAATGCAATTTGTACTGTTCTCTTGCATTAATGAAAATCGATGTTATTGGATTTGCGTGCAGTGTAGTTTGTGATATATGTAATTTATTATTATTATTATTATTTATTTGAATGTAATGCTTATCTATCGAATTTATATGCAACATGATGTGGATCTCTCAAAGGGTCACTATTTCTAGCTTCTATCGATGCTTGCAATGGTCTGTGATAGTGGTGGTGGTGGAGCAGGGGGAGGTTGCATCTACATGGGAGTTCCAGGGGGGAATCTCCATGCTGCTTGCTTGGTGCATGTCGTGCCTTCAAGGAGAGTAAGAACTTGAAATAAAGAACTCAAATGTATAAAATAAGGTGAAACTTTCAACTTATAGCCAAAAGTTTTAAAATCCATAAAATTAAATTAATGTATCTAGATTTTAAAAAAATATGACCAATGATCAAATTGACTTGAAACTTGTGGACTCTTTTAGGACACATCAGCCACCCAAAAAAAAATTGGCCCCATTAAAGCCTCTTGGATACATGGTTGGAGGCTCGCATGTGGGACCATGATTTCCCAGATTCAGAGCCCCATGCGAGCCTTCAGTTCATGTGTCCCAAAGGCTTCTAATGGAGCTAATTTTTTATTTTTCATGAGTTCTTATGATGCCCAATACATGGGTGAAGTTTCATTGGATTCTGACTTAAAGAAGTTTGACTATTGACTCTTTTTTGGAAAATTCACTAATTGGATTATACTTTACTAAGAATAGAAAAAATTCATTGAGTGTGTGTAATTGTGTATTAAATGTATTCTCAGCCAAACTACGTGTGACACTGGAAACTTAAAAATTCATAAAATACAATTCATGGAAAATATAGAATATCATATATAGGATATTATATTGGCAAACCACAAAACACAATAAAGATATAGTGCATTAGCCCAAGTACAACTGTTCACCGATGTGTGCATGATTGCACATTAAATTTATAAGACTCAATGAAACTACTTGCAAATTTGAAAGCTTAAAAATTCACACAATACAAATCATGGGTAAAATAGGATGTCACATATAACATATAGCATTACAAAATCACAAAATACATAATAGATACTACATTGCACCAAGTACAACTAGAGTTGGGTAAAATTTGGCTCCGTTTTGAAGGCCATTACTATTAAATATTTAATGGTCTATTAGAAGGATAACCAAGAACTAAGCTCAATAAATCTACAAGCAAATGTGAGCTAAACATAGATCCATTTATAAGGTAGCTTCTCAAAGCATGTTATTGATACTAAGATTAAATGTATCCTTGTTGTTGTGAATCCTACTAACGAGAACCAAATCTATGGGCTTAATAGTGATATATCATGCATGAATAGCTAGAAGTTGACCATCACTCATGAGATCAATCAAGTAGCTTTCAACTACCTCTGTTGGAGGAGATGTATTACCAACTAGAGCAGTATAGTGGGAGTTGGAGCAACTAGAGCATATGGACCACCCTTGGGTAAAGTTACTCATGAATATATGTGTGCATCACGTGAGTTCAAAATAATGTATTTCTAAAATACCATTTTTATACATTTTTTACATATAGAAGGGTGTAATATAAAGGTGTTATTTATAGATTGAATAAAAATGGTTATCTGTTATTAAGGAAAAAATCACAAATAAGGATATTTATAAATAGGCCTTAAATGCACGTGATGTAGAGGATATACATACAATAACTTCCGTGAGGGACCACCAATTTTGGACAATGGTAAACCATCATTCTGGATAGACATGCCATCATTATTGACCACACTAGGGCCACCATTATTGGCCCCATGAGGGGGCCATTATTCAACACGCTCACTAGATTTGGAAGAGTGTTGAGCTCTTACCCTTGCATGCACCTTCTTGATAGGAAGCTTGGAACATGCCATGATTATGATGACATAGGATAGAAAAGTGAAGGGTAGAGTGAAGAGTAATGGGAAAAGATGATAGGAGATACTTGACTTAAATATGAAACTTTCAAATTTACTATAGTATAAATGAATAGTTGTCTCTCTCTCTCTCTCTCTCTCTCTCTCTCTCTCTCTCTCTCTCTCTCTCTCTCCACCCCATCCCTCCCTCTCTTTGTCTCCTACCACCCCCCTGATGCCCTTCTCTTTCTCTAGGGTAATGAATGTTCCAAGGTTTGGAATTCTCAAATATTTGTCTTAGGATTTCGAAATCAAATTTTCATAATTTAAATTTAATTCTTTCAAAGTTCCAACAATATTTTATATCTAAAGTCAAATAAAGGATTCAAGTAGAGAATCTTAAACCAGACTCTCCAAGATAAGCATTGTTGCATTGTTCCTTCTCCTAAGAACTGTGGTTTAAGATTAATAGACCCAAAGATAGAGCAATCGATATAAACAATTTGAAAATTATAGTTCAAACCTTTTAAATTTTGAATAAAATTTATAAATTACTCTTTTAGCCAAATTCAAATAGACAAACTATCTAAAGCTCAAGATAGGAGTGTTTAAAATATCTCATGTTTGAGATAGGAGTATTGATGAGTCATATCCTTAGTACCTATACTCTCTCTTGGAGTCTAAATGCATCAAAATCATACTATTTATCTAGGTCTCCATTTCTTGCCATCTCTCTCTTGGGTTGCCAACCATTTTGCATGGCATTGTCCAGCCGTGTTGTTTTCATATCTTGCTTTCCTCACTTTATATATTTCCCTACTTACAAATTCTGCTTGAGAGATTTTGGGCTTCTTTTCTTTTTGCTCGTATTGTATTTATAATCTCCTATACAACCATTGGAATAATTACCTCATAGAATTGGAATTATTGATGCCACCTCCATGATCAGTTGCCTTTTGAAAAGCACAACGAGCTTGTCAGTGTGATTGTTCCATGCCTTGATTTGACCGTACTACTTAACTCCCTTGATATGCAAAGTATGGACCATATGCCTCAAGTACATACTACATAAGAAAGAGAGATTAGAAACACAAAATAATTCACAATGATGATATATTTTTGTAATGGTGAAAAAGCTGACCATGTAGTGTGTTGTGGTGTTAAAAGTCCATGCCTCCACCAGAGTTGTGAAATTTAGCAAATGTCTCTTTAAATGTTTTGGTATCACCATCCCTAACCCTCAACTTTTGGAACAAAGATGCTAATCTATCTAGATATATCCATACTCCTACCTTTCCAATCCCCGTTCATCCCCCATTGCTCCAATTTGAAATAACAAGGTGCAACTTTTTCCATGCTTCATACTCTTCTAGTTGCTTCACAAGTATATTTCCTTTCTCATCTTGAGGTGGAGATACAAACTTCCTTGCCCTAGGTCTTCCAAAGCATGGTTTGCAAGGGATATTTCCATTCTTGCATGATTTTTTCTTATCTTTTTTAATTTCTGATAGTCCCCCATTTATTCCTATTTTAGAGAGGACTTGTTCTATCTTCCTATATGTAGCATCAACTTCTAACATAGGCTGTATCTTGTATGCAAAGCATACATATTCATATACTAGCTTCTCAATTATTCTGACCAAACAATGCAATGTGCAAAAGTGAATAATTGAAAATGATATTTCCAAAATAGGGCACCACTTTGGATCCACTAGGACTAGCACTCTATTTCTTGTGACTTTTTTATCATTAGAGTACATTGTTGTTCTTTCTTGACAAGCCATTCTTTCTTTCCATCTTTCTCTTTCTTCCTCCAATGGGAAAAAAATTCTTTATGAACATTTTCATCGCTTTAAACGTCGGTATAAGGTTTGTATCTTGTAGTGAACTGCAAAACTCCTCCATGTCCTTTGGATATTAAATTTATTGATGACATGTGATGTGCTGAAATTTTGATCGCACTTCCCATTCTCTTTTGGCTTGCTCATACTTACCATGCCACTTTTCCATGGAAGTATGATGTAATATACAAAAACAATTCACTTTCTCCTCCATGGCTCCATCCATCCTCTTTCTACCCCATTTCCAACCACCACATCTTGTATGAGTCTATCATTGTCCTTTAGCATTCATAGCATAATGGTATCTAAATCCATCGTTGGTAGCTACTTTGAAATATACCCTAATGTATTTAACACTAGCTAATCTTTAGCCATGACTCCGAGTTCAAGTGGACATGACTTTTTTGAGTTGAGACTCATGAGAAGAGGTGGGATTGGACCTGTCATCCCTGTGGTGGTGTGGTCCAAGATGGTTGAAAGTGGATCCTTATGAGCCCAGAACTCTTTTGTGGCATGATCCAGCAACTCTACGCATCAAGTTACTCAAGTGTATTGAGTTAGAGCAATGCGTTATCCATAGCTTGGGAGGGATATCTGAGGCATGATGGCCTAGTGATGTGATATGATGCAAAGGGTGCATGCTATAACATGGTGGCATCTTCTTGGCATATCTTTCAAGTTGGCTTCTACTGCATATTTTAGATGCAACACAGTGCTGCATATCCACAAGCCATGTTACTTGTGCATGTTTTCCTAGTGATGCTGTCCTCTAGATAAGCTTGTTGTTGCACAAAGCTCTTCAAGGTTTTCATGAAACACTCCAAAAAGAACATTCATTGGGTATGGACGGGTCCCTACAATCTCTACTTCATCTATGATATGTTGGGGGTAAAGGCGTCTCTGCCTAGCCACCCGCGTATTACTACACTAACAATCACCGCCACTAAACATTGCAAGTGGTGGGAGCCCGTCACCGTCACTTTATTCTTTATTCTTTTAGTGATAGTTTGAATAAAGGAAGGCCCGGTCACATATTGTGATTGTTGGAGTTCCCATTTCTAGTCTCTCCCTTTCTTGCTCTTGCTCTCTTGCCATAGCTCTCGAGTCCAACCTTCGATTTGTTGCTCCCTTTCAACTGGTATCAGAGCTTTGCTTTCCGACCCTTGAGCTTGGTTCGTGGCATTCTCAGCATCCCATCGACTCCCTAATTGCATTGGGTCTCCTTCCCGGCAGCCATATCCGACTCCTTCGAGCTCATGTCACTCCCCGGCTTCCCGAGCACCTTCCCGGCATTGTTGGGTACCTTTAGGGCGTTACGTCAGAAGTATTTGATCATTTTCTTTAGTTTTTACTTTAGTTCTTAGGTCTTACAGGCTGTAAATAAGTTGTGGGCAGCCATAGCTCACACCTCTTGGATCTTCCTTCACCTGGATCTTGCTTCCAGCCTATTAAGGCGGCTTGCTGAGACTTGGTGTAGGCCTTCTTTGGCCCTCATTTGTGCCCCCATTGGGCCCCATTGTTGACACATGGGACAGCAGACCCCCCCAGCTAGCTCACGTTTTTCTTGCGCCTGTTTCAAAATTTGGCCCAAAAATCACTCTTTTTGTCATATCTCAGGCATTCGGAACCCAATTCAGGCAAGGTAAGAGTCTAAGTTGGGGTTTTGGCACGCTCTGGACGCGATGGTGATGTCAAATTTGCCAAATTCTGATGAAAAAATCCTTCTACAACATATTTCAGGTCTGAGACAACATGTATTTGTATGCCTATGCTTGTTTGGGCATGACTACATAACCGGTTTGATGCCTATTGCATCCCGATTGATTGGGGGATTGAAGCTACATGTAATGCTATGATTTTGGCCTGATTTTGGGGCTAGATGTATGTCTTGGGTTATGCTATGATGTATTGATCATCGAGGGACGACTTTGAGCTTGTCATTGAATTATGATGCTTTTTTGGAAGCTTGAGCTTATTTCAGCCCGCACTTATTGACAATGGTATATGATTTGATAGTGATGCTTCTTGGGTTTATGCATACCCGTTGCCTATGGCTTGATGCTCATGTCACGGTTGATTACCCTATGCATACGTTGAGCTTGAGTGCTCATTGAAGCTCCACCTTAGATGCATTTTGGATTATCTGGAGTAGTCTTGGATGTTACTTGGCTTGTTAGAGTTTGGATTGGGATGTATTTGATGTCTTACATGCTTACGGATTCTACATATGGATGCTCTACTGCCTACATGTTTGGAATGTATTATTGATGTATTGTCTTGGACTTATGTCATTGGCATTGTGTCTTGTCTTGGCTTGAGCTCTTGAGCTCGTACATATGACTTTTGTGCTAGTGGGAGCATTCTTGAATGCTTATCAGACATTGAGTAAGTGGTACTTTTATGCATTGAGCCGTTACATGCCATTGAGCAGTTATAGACACTTGAGACTTTGGGACTTCTTACCTTTTGGGATGATACATAATATGTCTTGGTTTAGTGTATGCTTATGAGCTAAGTCTCAGTTTTGGATCCGTATCTTTGTGAATTGACACCTACTTATGTCAAGTTTTGGTAGTGGCAGGAACACTTTGCCCCATTGACTGGGGGGTGTGCCTACTCACTGTCAGATGTTTGTATGACATACTTGGGTGTTGGATTCATGCTTATCGACTGTCATATGCTTATGCTATGCTCGCATGATGCCGGCTTTGGTCTTGGCAATATCTGATTGCCTTGGGATCCGATTTTGGCACTGTTAGCTCTCTTTTACTAAAATCTAAAATTTATTACAGCAAGCATATATGTATGGACTAATATGGATTTTTCATGCTGAAATACTCTAAAATGATGTACTTTCACTAGTACTTGGTGGGAAGCAGCTTTGGTTCCACTTTCCTTGCCATTTTCCATCGATTTTGGTGATTTTTTGGTCATTTTCTGTAGTAAACAGCAAGTAGTTTTGAACTGTCTACAGTCTTCCGGCTTGCATTATGGCAAGTTCGTCCATTGATCATGCTATTTTTAACATCACTAGGCTTGATGGTACTAATTACTCTTATTGGAAGAGCCAGATTTGACAGGTGTTGATGCAGAAATCATAGATCAAACCTTTGAGGTTAAGCTGGCATTTGCCTGCAACTATGCTAGATGAGGAATGGCTTGAGCTTGATGAGTTATGCAAGTCCACCATTGTATTGTCTCTCACAAAATAGGTTCACTACAATGTATTTGAGGAAGAACAGAGTGTATGGCAATTGTGGGATAAAATCAAGAATCTCTATGATAAGAAAAGTCCAGCAAGTCAAATGTATTGGTTGAAACAGCTTATGGATTTACGCATGAAGGAGAATGTGACTATGTTTGCTCACTTGAGCTAGTTCCATGCTATACTCAAGAATTTGACTTCACAGGATATCACTTTTGCAGAGGTTGTTACTTCTCTTTTCTTGCTTTGGTACTCTTAATGAGTTATGGGATGTATTCCACACTGCATTATGTGCCTCTACTACTACCTTGAAATTATCTGATATTGAGAGTGCTATTTTGCAAGAAGAGGTTAACCGTAAGAATTTGGATGCCTCTCGTGTGTCGCATGCTATGATAGTTAGAGACAGGAATGATGGATATGGAAAGCATGGCAGTGGCAGTGGCAGTGGCCGTGGGCGGTATTCTCAAAAATCTCAGTCCAAGTCTCGTGGGAAGTCACGTAGTAGATCCGTGGCAGGAATGCAGATGTTACTTGTCACCATTGTGGAAAAAAGGGCCATATTAGGCCACAATGCCATGAATTGCGCAATGAAAGGCACAAAGATAAGGGGAAAGACAAAGTGCAGGATAAGTCTTCTCATCGCAACATAGTGCCTACAAAGTCTAGTGTTAAAATTGAAGAGATCAATGTTATGCAACCTGAGGATGTTGATGATGATGATTATATCATTGCAGCTTCTTTTAGTGCTTTGCAGATGACAGAGATACACTCTATGTATGCACAGTGTTGGCTCTTGGACTCAGGTGCATCCTTTCATGTGACACCTTGCTAAGAGTGGTTTCATTCATACCATATTGTTTCGGGTACTGTGTGCTTGGGTGATGACAACTCTCTTGATATTGTGGGCATTGGTGATGTTAGGCTGCAGTTTCCTTCTGGCAGCAGTTTTGTTATGCATGATGTACATCATGTACCTACTTTGACACACAGTCTCATGTCAGCTGGACAGCTTGATGACACAAGATATCATGTATGTTTTGGAGACTCTGCATGGAAGATCACTCGCGGCAGACTTGTGATTGCGAGAGGTGCCAAGGCTGGTAGTCTCTACCCCTTGATTGTATCAGCTTCTTCCCTTGATCATGTTTTGTCTGTGGGTTCTATCCCACATGTATCTCTTTGGCATGCCCGTTTGGGCCATATGTCTTTGAAGGGCATGAAAATGCTTTCTGGTTTGTAGTACTTACCGCCCCTTGATTATGCATGTTTTGATTCATGTGAGCATTGTCTTTATGGCAAGCAAACTAGGTCTACGCATAAGAAGTCTTGTAGGCCACGCATAAGTGAGCCCTTGGCATTAGTACATTCGGATGTCTGTGGGCCCATGCCTTGTCAGTCTATGGGTGGTGCAAAGTATTTTGTTACGTTCATAGATGATTTTTCACAAAAATTTTGGGCTTATCACATTAAGTTGAAATTCGCTGTCTTAGCTGTGTTTCAGAGATGGCTTGCATTGGTTGAGAACGAGTCTGGGTATAGGCTAAAATGCCTAAGGATAGATAATGGGGGTGAGTATGTCTCACATGCTTTTGAGCAGTTATGTGATGAGAGGGGTATTAAGCATCAGTTGACCGCCCCCTACACCCCCCCAGAATGGTTTGGTTGAGCGGATGAATAGAACCATCCAGGAGCGTGTACGCAGTATGCTTAGCCATGTAGGCCTACCACAAAGCTTTTGGGCTAAGGCAGTTAGTACAGCTGTGCATGTCATAAACAGATCACCTTCTAGTGGTTTGGATTTCTAGGTTGCAGAGGAGGTATGGACTAGAAAACCCCCCTCTTATGCGCATCTCCATGTCTTTGGATGTGAGGCATTTTGCCATGTGCCCAAGGACAAGAGAAGTAAGCTGGATCCCAAGAGTGTCAAATGCATTTTCCTTGGTTATGGGAATGCTGGCGAGATGGATTACCATCTCTGGGATCCGCAGCGGAAAGTCATCTGCAGTCATGATGTAGTCTTCCATGAAGACAAGATGTATATGTAGCCTGAGAGAGTTGTTGAGATCCGCAGGGTCATATTTCAAGAGGAGCCGAGAGTTCCCGCATAGCCACTTGGACAACCTACAGTTGCAGTAGATACTCATGGTCAGGGCATTGGACAGGTAGCTGGGTAGGCAGCAGAGCCTGTCGTGAGACGGTCTACTAGAGACAGACGTCCACCAGATAGATTTCAGCCCTTGATGCATTATGTCTTGGTTACAGATGTAGGAGAGCCTTTCACTTATGATGAGACTATGCGCATGGGTGATAGTCACTCCTAGGAGAGGGCTATGCAGCCTGAGATAGACTCACTGCATAAGAATGACACTTGGGATTTGGTTTCCTTTCCTACAGGCAAGAAGGCTTTGCCATGTAAGTGGGTGTACAAGCTAAAAAGTACCCTTGGATACCCAAGCTGGCATACAAGGCTAGATTGGTAGCAAAGGGTTTTAAGCAGGAGCATGGTATGGACTTTGATGAGGCCTTTTCTCTTGTGGTTAAGATGACCAACTTGCACTTAGTCTTGGCTTTGGTTGCTCAGCTTGACTTGGATTTATACCAGATGGATGTCAAGACGACTTTCTTACATGGGGACTTGCGTGATGAGATTTATATGGAGTAGCCTAAGGGCTTTGCAGAAGCTGGCAGGGAGCACCTAGTGTGCAAATTGAAGAAAAGTCTTTATGGCTTGAAACAGGTACCTAGGGAGTGGTATCATAAGTTTGATGCCTTTATGCAGTCACAGGGCTACAGTCGGAGTGTTATGGATCCGTGCCTTTACACGAAGAAAGCTCGTGATGGTTCTTTATTGATTTTGGTACTCTATGTGGATGATATGTTGACAGTAAGGAAAGCTCATGATGAGCTAGATGCTCTTAAGGCTCAGCTCAAGAAGAGCTTTGAGATGAAAGATCTGGGACAGGCTGCTCACATACTTGGTATGCGCATTACACGTGACAGGCATTAGGGACTCCTCTACTTGTCACAAAGGGAGTACATTCATAAAGTCCTTGAGCGCTTCCGCATGCAGGACGTAAAGCCTATTGGTTGTCCATTGCCTTCTTATGTGAAGGTATCACAGGTTGATTGTCCACAGATAGAAGAGCAAAAGACAGTCTTATGTATGCCATGATAGCCACTCGTCCAGATATTGCATTTGCAGTTGGTGTTGTGGCACGCTATATGGCTACACCTGGCAAGAACCATTGGGATGCTGTAAAGGGTATCATGAGGTACGTGAAGGGCATTGCAGATATGTGCATATGTTATGGTAGCCAGGATACAGGAGTCGCGGGGTACACTGACTCTGATTATGCAGTATTACTACATTGACAGTCATCGCCACTGCACACTATAGGTGGCGGGTGCTTGTCACCGTCACTTTATTCTTTATTCTTTTAGTGACAATTTGAATAAAGGAAGGCCCGGTCACACATTGTGACTGTTGGAGTTCCCATTTCTAGTCTCTCCCTTTCTTGCTCTTGCTCTCCTGCCATAGCTCTCGAGTCCAACCTTCGATCTGTCGCTCCCTTTCATGAGATGTACTAGGAGGCGAGTTTATATCATAAGCTTGCTCATGGGCATGTACTTCTCAAAGAGATAAATTGTCTCCTTTGCTCCCCTACCGTTTGGATTCAATAGAATATGTCTTGATCTCCTTCTGTAAGATCCATTGCACTAAATTTGATAACTTATAAATTGTTGAACATATTTCTAGAGTGAGAAACCCTCAATCGTGATCATTAGTATGAACTTCAAAAAATTTAAAGCTTTACAACTATCGAGTCGATATAAAATAGCGAAATATTGATTGTACTTGCTATCAAGGTTGAGAGAAAGCTCGGATATCTTGTGCCAATCATGGGATTTTCGTCCTATTATTTGGTCATATTTAGAAAAAGCATATATAAGGGAATGCATCATACCCATTGGACATGATAATTTGCTTCACTATGCACTTTTCTTTAGTGGACATGACAGAAGGAGCACGAGGTGGTTGCAAGAGACTATCAAAGCTCAATTATGGTTAAATTATCCCCATCTTTCCTACCTTCTTTAAATCTATTCGTGTCCCTACACTACCTCTCTTTTGTGTAATATAATAAGCTACCTATATTCTTGAAACTGTACATGGGATCCAACAAATAGTTGATTTGTATAAGTGGGTCCAATATAGCAATTCATAAAAATTTGAGAACCGTCACATTCTGCTTGGAAGTGACTCCTCGTGGACCATTTTCAACTTGTACCATCTTTAAGCACTCATTTGTGCTGGAAGTCATCCCTAAGAAAACTTGCCCTCAATTCATTGCCCTCCGACAAGAAAGCGGCATGTCCCTGATATATCATCCTCTTCCTAGTCCATGATTTGACTCGTATATCACTAGATTTACTTGAGTACTTTCTAAATCTTGAAAAGCCATGCATGGTCCACATAAGAATGGCTCATATATTAGCTGATCATTAGCCAACATACTTACTCATGTCTTTAACAACAATCCTCTCCTCCCACAAAGTCTTCAGCTCATCAACTAAGGGACAGAGATATACATCCATGTTCTTGACTTTATAGTACCCAGGAATGAGCAAGCTAAGGATCAAGTGTCTCTTCTTTGTAGAAAGCCATGGCAGGATATTGTAGTTACAAGGACTATATGCCACACATGATGAGAAGTTAAGCAAAGACTGAATGGATTCACGCCATCCATAGCAAGGCTGAGCCAAAGATTTTTGGGCTCTCATGCAAAGCCTAAAAAGTTGGAGTCAATGTAACTCCATGCATGTGAATCTATTGGTATTCATTGGACTCTATATGTGGATTCATTTTACATATGCCACATTGTGAATCTTGCTATGCTAGACATGCAAAACATGTGCCTTATATGCAATATAAGTTAAAAGGGTTTGAGAACCTTGTGAGAAATGGTTTACCCTTGCTAATCCTATCGATACATGTGAGCATCACACTTTGGACATATCTCCATAGTCTCATAGTCTCCTCAAAATAGCACACAATCATTGACACGTGCATGAATGCTATTATAATCTATTCCCAACTTTCGTAATACCAATTGTGTATCATCACAAGACTTAAACATTGTGTTTTAAGGCAGAAATATGTGATATATTTAGCAATATGTGTTTCTCTCTCTCTCTCTCTCTCTCTCTCTCTCTCTCTCTCTCTCTCTCTCTCCCTTTCTTTTTTTCCTTCCCTTCCTATCTCTTTGTTTCTCCCTCCCCCTCTCTCCCTCATTATTTCTCTCACTCACTCTCCTTTCTATTTGTATCTCTCCTTTCTGTCTATTTCTCTCTCCACCTCTCTTTCTCTTTCTCTTTCTTCATTTCCTTCTCTTCCTCTGTCTTTGTTTCTCCCTCCCCTCTCTCTCCCTCCATGTTTCTCTCACTTACTCTCCTCTTTCTTTCCTTCCATCATTCTATTTTTCTCTTTCTATCACTCTTTGTTTCCCTTCTCCTCTCTCTCTCTCTCTCTCCCTTTTTCTCTTCCTCTCCCTCCCTTCTTCTCTTTCCCTTCTTCTTCTTCTTCTTCTTCTTCTCTCTCTCTCTCTCTCTCTCTCTCTCTCTCTCTCTCTCAATGCATCTCTCCACAAACAAAAATAGAGAAAGAAAAGAAGAAAACACAAAAACAAAGCAAGAAGAGGCAATGTACCTACTCAAAGATGAAACCCTTTGTGCCTCTCTTTCGTGGCTTTCCTTCCTTCTATTTTTCATCCTTTTCCTTCATCTTCACGTAGTATGGTGGTGGTGGTGGCGGAGGCATTGATGATCTCTCTCTCTCTCTCTCTCTCTCAAAGTTTTGAATACTCTCACTCTCTTTTATTATTTTTTGCAAATGATTTTGAGAAATGCCACGCTCAGATTTGCAACGATTTTTTTTCTCAAAGCAACATTGATATTTGTGTCACTATTGGTGCTGCAATTATCATCACTAGCTTATAACGATGCTAATAGCGATGTTGATGTGGCACTGATATTTTTTAATCAGAACTGGCCATTGCTATCTACCCATTCCCTTGCAGTGAGATGGATGTTGTGGGTTAACTTTTGACTAAATTAGAGGCAAAATACCATCACTAATATGATAGACAAGATATGTGGGATTGTGTCTTTATAAGGGAAACCGTAAAAAACGAGGATCAATTTCCTCATATCACAAGAATATCGATACAATAGGAGTGGTATTTATAATGTATTATATCAAGCATTATGTGAAATATTGTTATTTTTTCTCCATGATAATATATAAAATATTTAGTTTGATAATTAAAAATTTTAAAGCCATTTTCTATGTTAGGTATTGTAATACTTCACCCTCCTCTAAATTCATAAGAGAGTCATGAGGGAGAGGAGAAAACAAGGTGAATCGAGTCTAGTGCTTGAGAGGGGGACACTAAGGATTAATAATAGTGGATCCGAGGGTTCTCCGATGTACCAAGTGTATTATCTTAGATCTTATTTATTCTACTTTATAATGCAATATTCTAGAATTTGGCTATCAAAGTTTTATGTAAGTTGGTTATTTATTACGCAACATATGACATTATTTAGTAGCTTTGAGTTCTGTTGTCTTATGATTCAAGACAATTGATGACTTTCAAATCTCTACGTATATCCTTCTATATTTGCTAATGTAACAAGGTCTATAATTTAGTTGTTATCAATTTCTTTTTTATATTTATATGATATATTTTGCTCATTATTATATATTTATATTATATAATTTTTTATGTCTTTAGGTATGATTTCTATTAATACCTTGGAGATTATTATTTACTTTCCATAATGTTGTTTGGCTCCTCAGTGCTGCTTGATATAATATTGATCATAGTAATAGACGTTGATGTTTAATACTTTGTCATTGGCCACAATGTTTGCTTTAGTCCTAGAAACTTCATTAGTATCCCCTACTTGTTTTGAAAACTGTGGAGCTCCCATTGATTTAACCACACAAAAAAAGGATACCGTTCTTTCGATTTGAGTACAAGATTACTCTACTATGGTAATCTTGGCTGGAAAATCATGATGCCTTGGGTATATAAGCTAATGTGGCTATCTCAATACTATAGCCATTTTGCCATATTGTATAAGCTATTATCCCTACTTCAATACTATCATTTATTTTTTCATTTATCTTTTAGTACTTTCTATTTATGGATCAAAATCACTATATTGATATATTGTGAAAGTAAATATGATAACATTTGGAGATATTATTTATGCTAGTAACCGTGCAATTCAACAAATAAAGCTAGGGAATCTATGGAGTATATACGGCATCACATTGTGCGAACAAATAAGTCAATACTAATATGAATCCTCTAGGCAGTTAGCGTGTAACTCAACTCCTCTCTTCAACAAGATCCTTAGGAAAAGCACTTGAGTTTCCTGCAGTCGGGTTGCTGGAGAACACTTCTTTTTGCCCTCTTCAACAAGATCCAACTGTTGCTCATGACGGCAGCCACCCTGTCAAGCAGGCTGCTGCGTGAATTATAGCAGACAACCTTCGTCAACCAGATTCAGGGCTGGCTTGAAGCAACTGCTTTCTGCACGGTCGATCTCCCCTTCTTCTTACGCACACAAGGCAGTTTCAGTACTTGGCTATCTCCGTTTCTGTGATTCGCCTCCCGACACCATCTGGGACTGCCGCCTTTTGTAGTGCTGCAGTCTACGTCTCACTTCTCCTGCGTGTAAGAATTTCAGCTTCACCTCCAGCCTGCTCCCTGTGTCAACAGCCTTCCTTTCTGTTGTTTGCTTTCTAGGAGCTGCCCAAGGGATACTGCTGTCCACGGCCTAAACTTCAACATTTCCTGTGACTAGTCAGCCTCCACCACAAGGTCGATAGCGGCCTCTCCTTCCGATTAGGCTTTACAATCCGGTTAGTCCTTGCAGTTGGGCGCACCTCGATGAATTGCCAAAATAAAAGCGCCATGATGTAGATCCCATACATCAACTCTGTTGAGCTCCACTAGCGCACAAGGAGCTTTTATTCAATCCCTACGTAGAGAATTCTACACAACCTAGGACGTTTTTCCATATTCCCTACGGATGTAATCCCTATATATAACTAGGGATTTCAATTTCCTATATGTGACGACAGGGAATTATAGAATTACCTCATATATGTACCTTGGAAATGTAATTTCATATATAGAAATGTAGGCAAGGATAATTGTAGGCTCATGGAGAGAATTACCTACATTCTCTAAGAACTTTCTATGTGGGGAAATTTTGAAAATTGAAGATCTGATTTAGGTATCATGGAAATAATAAAGTTTTGGTTGGTAGTATAGCATATAGCACTATGTTAAACCAACTTCCGCAAATGCTAATGTAGGGTTTATGTGGAGATGTCTCATTTTGCAAACATTTAGCTAAAGGTGCTCTAAGTGGACCTTCATACACATTAGAGAAAAAAGAGCATGACTTCAATCTTGCATATTTTCCATTATTTCCCTCAAACTCCATGGAAGTACCATTATCCTAAATAGTTGCTATTTTGTAGATGTATGTTCACAACAACCTCTAGAGTCTACATTTATCTTGGTCATGTCTTCAACATGTACTGTAGAGTCTAATTAACTCTCTTAGTATGTGTGACAATTTTTAGATCACTTGTTGTACTTGTGCTAAGTGGAATCTAAGATTTAGTATATGTAACCATAAAAAATTGTAGCTCTAAGCATCGTATATTTATCACAAAGAGCTACTATCATGCTCTATACATAAAAGAACATTGAAACTGTTTCAATCATTTCTAGGTAGTATGTCGTGAGCCATGTTATTTAGTATATTGACAATAGTGCATGGCATGATTACACTTCCTAGTTCAAGTAGTCTAACTGTAAACTCCAACTACAGTTTCTAATCTAGTCACTCAGTGATAGTTTTATATTGTCACATGTGTTTGTTAGTATGCAATCGACAAATGCATATGGATGTTCTTCTATAGATTGGATCATAATACAATGACCATATATTACATTATCAGGTCTTACAATTAATATGAAATCGATAATATTTTATTTCTATATAGAGTCTTGAACACATGTCATACTACTGGCTATCATGGACCTAAAGAAGTCAATGGATTGGTCTATATTAGTTAATTGCTTTATTCACCTAATAGCTCATGCATTGTACAATGCTCCACTAATTATTTTTCTATACATCTTTCATAGGACTCTTATGAAACACGCGGCTCATGGGATCAACTTCTTTTGATATCTCGAAACCTTCCTTAATAAAATTTTGAGGTATCATTCATCGAATCTTGAGGAACCACAATTGTTAAACATCAATTGTGAGGAAATCAAGAAGTGATTGGCTCGCGTGATATTTGTATAATGCTTGTATTGTGGGCATGTAGAGTTATGTTTCATTAACATGCTTGTGGAGAATTGTATTAGTGAGTTTGTTAGAGGATGTAGAGATATTTGCATGAGAAAATGCTATTCAACGGCTCTAGAGTCATGCCATAACCTCACATTTAAGAAATCTTAAGAGGTAAATATAACATATTAAATGGAACCATGGGGTGGATAACATATGCCACACAACTTACTTTGCCCACTTAACTTTTGTAAGGTTTAGGTAGAGCCCACACGTGACTTGTTTATTAAAAAATTTTAATGTCTTGTTATAAAACTAGCTATGAATAATATTTGTAAACTTGAATTGTGTTAATAAAAAGAAATGAACCATTAATTGCAAGCCATTTATATTGGACTGAGAGCAACGTGTGATTTGCAAACTAGTTTCTTTTTTTCACATTGTGTAAACTTAGAATATTGCTGAAGATTTGTGGGATATATGGCTTATAAAAAATAAAGTTGTCATTTAAAGGGGCCAACATCATAGTGGCCCCCTGATCTCTTTCACTATACCCCCTTCCCTCTTTGTTATTGGGGCACACTTGCAACTTGGCTAGCTAGGGTAATCACTATTTAAGAAACTACATCTATCATGTGCTTCAAGTTGCTAGCTAGGGCATTCCTTAAAGAAAAGGTTATAGCCACGAGAATCACCTATCTCACGGGTGTTGTTTTGTCCTCAATTTTGAACCTAAGAACCTTAATTCCTAGTGCCATATGCTTATAGTTTCATGCAGTCTTGATTGAAGATACAATGCACTTTCACTTGGACTTTGCAACCGGCATGATGATAGACCTCTCCTCTTCAAGAGGATCAATATCCTCTATGAATATTATGATTTATTTTTTATTCAAGCATTGACTTACCTTCCATTTGGAGACCTGGTCACAATGGATGAAGGTTATTTAGCACATCAAATGGAGTGCATTTTTTAAAGTGTAGTAAGTGGACATATAGACAACTGATAGTAGGTAAAGTGATACGTCACATTGCACTTGCATACATTGTTGAAGGGGTTTTAGTCGAAAGGTCATGTCCACCAAGGATCATAGTTGAGAGAAGGAAGTAGAAAATAAAAGATAGAAGATAAAAAAAAGAATAGACAAGAGATTCAAATCTTCCAAAGCTTTTACATAATATAAAAACAAAGCTCAATGATTCAAAGGATTATGTATTGATAGAACTTGAGATGATAAATAAAATCCTTGTTTGGGACTACTTGGAAGCAATCTCCAAGCATTAGATCTCTAGGAGCTCCTTGGTAGACAAAAAACATGTACCAAATACTAGCTTCTTCTCTACTTCTTAAATAGTAAATTTGATGGTTTCGTTGGCTCTGAAAGGGGGGTAAAACCTTATGGCACCAGGTTAGGGATTGCTATTTCTTCTTCTTCCCATCCAAAGTGTTATTTGTTGCCTAAAAAATGTGATCACGTGCCGCACGAATTTGAAAGCCCCTCTTTTTGTATGAGATCTTCCAAAACTACCTGAAAAGCAACTTGTTTTTTGTGTGTCACCCTATTCTAGAAGTTTTCTACACCCTTTTAGAATATTTACAAGAAATAATATCCAAATTATAAAAAATAAGCTATGATTGTCCAAAAATCACGTATTTTAGAACTATCCATACTGTGGATAGGAACACTAACGACTAATATGACTAATATGACATTAACTCTCTAATTTAATAAGGAAGTCAAATGATAATACACTCCATGGTTTTTCACACTATGTCTACATAGTGGCATGACATCCATCCTCTTTCAATATGCATATCCTTTGGTATGTGCCAAAGTCCTAGTTGTCACTAGATTTTAAGTCTTCATCCTCTACAAGCATATCCTTTGCTTCTTCATCTTATATATCTTCTTGGCTAGCCCTTATATCATGGCCACTGTTTTTTTCCATTCTAGCAACTCATAGGCAGTAGATTACCATCTCTTGACTAATTTGATTCTTTTTCCTGCTATTGAAATTTTTATGGCTATCCCATCCAACTCATTTAATGCATAAGTAGCATTATCAAACACATATCTTACGAATAGAGGGGGTGAACCATCATTTGGAGGCTTTACACATGGTACTATGTTGGTTAAAAGTCCAAATTGCAGTCATAAACCAACACCCAATCCCAATCTTGTATGATTCTTGGCCTCAATCTATGTTTTTTGTCAAACTGTTTCTTTATTTGTATCCTTGCTACCCTTAGCTTTGCAATTGTTGCCTCTATGTCTTCCGACTTTCTTTCCAACTATCTTTGCATTTGTTGTCTTGGTGCGTAGAGCTCTCCATTCCACTTGATTAGTCAAGTCTTGCAAGTATAAGATACTTCATTTGCCAAAGACCTCTAACATAAGCATCGTGATGACTAAGTCCACCACCCACTCAAAATGAAGAGACAAGGGATATGTGGGCTACAATCCATCCCGATGTCTCACAAACGAATACATTTGACATGTTGTACATGTTTTCACAAAGTGAGTAATATCCTTATACATGCCCTGCCACCAATATCTTTCTTTGATCTTTGCAAAAGTATCACAAACACCTCTATGGCCACCCCATAAGCTTTCTTGAAACTCTTGCATAATTGTTACTTGTGTAGCTCTATCACTCAGAACTCACAATAACATACCCTGTTTCTTCTTACCATGTTTCCACAAGTACCCATGTTTTATGGAAAACCTATAGGCTTTTCTCTTGATCTTCTTAAAATCCTCATCTGACCACTCATCCCTCTTTGTTAATGTGTTGAGATATTGATCAATTCTCACCTACTCTCTTGCATATTCTTCCAAAAATACTTCTACACAAGATACATAACATCTAAAGTGTTTTCTCTTTGTTGTCCAAGCTTTTGTTAGTACTATAACAGCTTCTTGCATTGCTAAATTCACTCTTATAGCACTTGTACTTGATAAATTGGCTGCAGTAGTTACTGTATTTAATGTTGTCCTTGCATTCATGAGAGTTGTATATGTATTTACAGTGGCTACCAATTTAGTTTAACTAATCAAAACATAATTTTCAATTGTAAGAAAGTCATCTTCTTTCTCCTCATCCATTATTCCATCTTCATTCTCATAGTGTGAGCGAGAAAACATGTTTGCCACTGGGTTATTTCTTCTTGTAGACATAGAGCATCAACTACATGTATAAAGTGAGAGATCCATATCAAATAGAACACACATAAACCCAAGAATCTATGCACCTCAAATATATTCATGTATACATCTTGCATTTTATCAATCCCATCTATTTTCACTAGTGATGGTATTCGTCCATAGGGCCCACACATATGCCCAATAATCAAAGCCTCTTTAACTCCAAAGACTAACTTTTGCCAATCAACAATATGGTATGCAATAAAGTCTCTGAATCCATGAGCATCCATCTCGTCATTCTTTTTATCCACTGCACACCCTTTGATTGGAACATCATCCATGAAGGGCATTGTCAATTGTGGTATAAAATCCCTGAGTACCCTATTCATAACATTTTTCATGTGTGCCATAGAGTTCGTTGCACCTTGCAGGTGATTACAAATCTTTACTAACCCCAAGGGAGTTTTCATGGACATCATTAGGGCCAAAAAACATTAAAATATGCACTTTTGTTAATCAGTGCATTAAGGAAAGGACCAAAGAGATTTTGCCACATGGACAAAAATATGGTGTTCTTGTCTCCTCCACTTTTGAGATAGTAGAGTCCAGTTTGTGGTTCTTCCCTCCTATTTAGACAAATTCTTCAAATCTTGACAAAGTTTTGGTAGTCCCAAAGGCCCTGTTAACTAATAAAAGCTCATAAAACATCTGATAAAGACATGACATTCAGACCATTTTGAAAATTCAGAGAATTTTCAAAGTTCTTCTTGGCAATCGTAGTATTTTTAATTTGTCTCCTCAAGGTTTGCCCTTAGATCCTTGACCTCTCTCTTTAGATTTCTTTGTCTATACATTATCTGCATACTCATTGTCTTTTGCATGGCGTCCACAAGGTGTCCTTCTCATTCCATAAACTCTTGCACCATCTATACCAAAAGTGCAAATGGAGAATGGAAACCCAAAATATTTTTTATAAATGATTGGGTTACAATGCTACCATCTTGCAGGGGTTCTCATAAGGTGAAAAGAACGAAACAAGAGGATATCAAATATCACTGGAAGGGATGTATCATTGCTTTCAAAACTATGCCTCTAGGCTAGTTTGCTTTGGTGCAACACGTTTACATGGCTAGAGATATGTACGTGGCTCCATGGGAATCTTTCTCAGTAAGCACATTGTAAGTTTGAGTTGCCAAATATATGCCAATATATTTTTTTATTTGAAGCAAATGCTAAATATTGGATTATTGATTGTAGATATCTTTCCATTGATAAGTTTTAAGTGGCAACCTGTAGAGAGCCTCAGTCGAACATTCCATGCCATTCATAAAGAATCTACATACATTATTTATGCTGGTCAAACCACGAGTTTTTTTAATGAAAGTAGAGAGCCTCAGCCGAACATTCCATGCCATTCATAAAGAATCTACATATATTATTTATGCTGATCAAACCATGAGTTTTTTAAATGAAAGTAGAGTTTTTGTGTATTATGCACAATATATAATCCCTCAAGAGCAAGTGTGTATGTATACCTTGAAGATTTGCAGCAGTTACCAAGTCTCTCATCTTTGGATTGGGAGATGCTCGATGAAGCAACAATGGAGAGTTTTAAACTCAAAATTGCTCAAGATATTCAAAAGGCTGTGGACTCTTGGAAGGATCTTGAGAAGAGTAAGCTTATCATGGTTTTTACCCTTGCATGTTTTTGTAGCTTACTTCAAAACAACATGTTTACAAAGAATGAAGGCTTCATGGCTAAACAAAAACCTTTTAGAGAAAGATTTGGACAAAATTTTAGGTCTATCTTGGAAAGCCAAGGAATTTGACCACAAAGGTGACTTTATAAGGTGTAATATATACCCTCAATCATTGGGTTTATCCTAAAATATATCTTGACAATCCCTTGTGGGTTGTAATTATAGAATATACAAACTTATATTGGGTGTGTGGGTGATTGTAAGACATTGAAACTTATAGTGCAAGTTACTGCATAAGAAGTAAAGGAGGTGAATGTTACTTCAAAGTGGAGTCTTAAGGATGTAAGAGACACCTTGGAGTCTCTAGACAATGGTACTCTTGGATATAAGTTTAGGGTAAATGGTGCTATAATTGGAAAAAGAGCTGAGCACACTTTATCATGCATGATATGTTTCCTTCCTAGTGATGTGACTTACAGACCATGAATATGCACATATATACAATTTTGAATTTTTCATTTTCTCATAGATATTGTTTCCAGAAACATGGAATTATACATACTGATAAGTATTATAAATGAACTCTTGGTATAAACTTTGTAGTGATTCTATAAATAACAAATCATATTTCGTGAAAAAAAATGATTTCATTATATCATGGGTTACAAAATTGTAGTACAATTTTACATGAAACACTTGGCAAAAACTTTACAATTCTCTATGATTCTATGAATAAAAAATCATCTTACATGGGTAAGACCAAAATGAGATCTCATTACATCATGGGTTAGAATATTTTACTACAAACATACAAGGGGAATTTACTGATGTACAAATAAATAAATGGGCTATTCTTTAGCTTCTCTTTGACCTTTAGCTTCTCCACCCTCATGCTATTCTTTGGTTTCTCCTTGGTCTATTACTTCTCCACCCTCAAGCTAAGCTTCTCTTTGATCTTCACCTTCTCCACCCTCAAGACTTTTCTCCTTCTTTGGAATAGTTGCTTCATCTTCATCACTTTCATTTGTAATTACTAGTTTCACTTGTAATTACTAGTTTCCTCTTAGTAGGTGTCTCCTAGTAGGTGTTTTCTTTGGCTACTCAAAGAACTTAATTTTCTCAAGCACTCTTTTCTCCTAGGGATTTAGAGGAGATGGATTAAATTTCAATGAAGAAAGCTTAGGCATCCTCTTCTTTTTGGATCCCTTCCTTTTCAACCCTAAGGACTTCTTTTTGGTGGTTGTCTTTTTTTTGCCTTTGCCTTTCATTGTTGCCTATTCCTTGGAAATTTTAGGTGGGAGAGGGGAGTCGGGGTCCACTGGAGTAATTTCCCTATCCAAAACTAGTTTGATACACCTCTCCTATATCCACCACATGTATGACTCAAGGTAGTCTCTACACTGCAACAAAGTATATAAGCTTTTTGAATTAGAAGAAGACTTTCAAAATTAAAAAGACTAGACGTAGGAGACTTACATTCACTCCCTCTACATTCAATAACTTTGAATCTATTGTCCTTGATCAGCATTTGAAATCACTCTCCATCCACAACTGTATATGTCATTTTGCAATGTGACCTCTTGAAGGAAACTTGAAAGGCCTTTGAGGATCAGCAATGTTTTCAAAGTTGGTGACCAAGTAGGTAGTAACAAGTTTAGTAGCACTGTAAATATTAACTTATTAGTAAATAGTATAAAATTTAACCCATAAAAGATAAAATAAAGAGTGTCCATTGACAATACATATTTGATTGGCTGTGAATTCTTAAAAGAGAATTCATAAAAATGACCTCTCTTGTGGGAATGTCGATATAGATTAGGCTCAAGTGCTCTCTCGAAACCAATACATCAGTGAGCAAAAACCCTAAAGAAAAATCATCAAGAGATATAACATTGAAGACATGTACCTTTCAATATATGGAAAAAATATATGATGGTTTGTGACACTATCAAAGTGCTTTAATAAAATTGTAATATTTGAACTGGATTTTGAAAAGAAACCCATAGAGAGAAGTGGATCAATAACAAATATACTCTAAGCAATATCATTGCTTAAGAGAAGCAATATATGACCCATATACAAAGTAAAAAATGAATAAGAGAATGAATGCAATGTAAGGATCCTTGAAAAAACAATATAAACAAAGAGAAGTAAAAGACCTTACCTCAAAAAACATAAAGCTACTAAATCTGTTAGTTGACAATTCTTTTTCTCGAATAGGGCCTTATCTTCAGGAGATATGATGATATACTCTTCTTTTTTAGGATTAATAGAAATATTTAAAACCATTTGGTTGTACACTTTGCCCATCTTCCTATAGTTCATAAGGCCAAGAGACTCTATCTTTCTTTGCCAGATCACATCTTCATTCTCTATTATCTCTTTCCTCTTCTCCTCCAAGACAACCTTCCACTCACTTGCAACCCTTGTAGGATACAAGTGAGAAACATCCTCAACCTTGGGGGCTGGTGGCTCCTTTGGCTCCTTCAGTTTTCTAGACACCTTGGGTTGAATATTGAGGATTTCAAATGCCTTTTGATCAGTAGTTGGTAGAGGGTTCAAAACTTTGTCGAACCTATACCTAAAGTCTACTAACCATACTAAAGTCCTTATTCATCAATGCAATTTGATGTGCATGAGCAGATGCAATGTATGCATTGTTCAAAAAATCAATTAAAAAATTCTCAGTTGCCTCCTATAAGCAGATTTGGACATACAATTGCCATTTCTTATTGAGGCCTTCCACAGAATCAACTGAAGAAAACCTGTCAGATATCTCCTTGACCACTTTGAAAAAAGGAGCCTTAGGAATGTGATGGCTAGTGGACATTTGAGCTTTCTAAAAGTGTGAAACGGGCTTTTCGCGAAATGGGAGGCCCTTATATGTGTGCGGGAGTTTTTGGACATGTGTCATTTAGTTTAGGCCATCTTCCTGTCGTCATTTTCTATTCTCTCATTGGTCAGCCGCTCTAACGCTCACCATCTTCTCCCATCATCCCATCATCCCTATTGCCATTTTTACCTCCCATTTACGTCATCTTCTTGCCATCACTGTCTTCTCCTGTCGCAACTTTAACACTTCGTTGTCAAGGCTACTCTGTCGCCTCTTCTTGTCCACTTGATATTCTGCATCAATAGTGTTGTCCTACGACCTATCCATGCTCCTTTGTGTTCAATATGTGTGGTAGCTTCTGATACGGTGTGATAGCATGGCCCTTTCTCTTTTCACATGCTAGGATCACGCCATGTTGAGGTTTGTCTAATAAGTCGCAAGATAAGAGTACATTCTAGGTGATGTCTATCTCCCTTTGTGTTGTATCAGCTTGAAGTAAGGATCGATGCGAATAGTGCTTGTAGGCCTCTTGCAAAGAAACTTCTTTCACTACGTATTTGTGCTAGTTCAAAATGTCGTGAGAACCCACCCATGTCACCCTCCACAGTTGGGAAAGGTAAAAAAAGACTTCAATCCACATTTTCAAGGGAATCAGTTGCCTTAGAAGTTTCAGTTGCATCTCATGTGTCAATGACAAATGCTCGGACTACAAAGAAGGCTCCAAAAAATGGAAAATCTCCTATGAGGACCCCAAGCCGCCCTCAGATTACAAAGGTCACAGCCTCAAAAATACTTCTAGATTTCCTTATTGAAAAAAATATTGACTTATCCTTCTTTGCAATAGCTAGGGAGATTTTCAATCCAGAGTAGGATCATGATCATGTTGTGAACTACTCAAAGGACTTTTGCAGGGAAGACTTTGCAGAGTTTGAAGAGTTGGCATATTTTATTGTTCAGTTGGATTCCAAGGATTATGTTCACTCCTATTGGGAGGTCAACCACACTAAGAAGTCTTCCTTCACCAATAAATGTGGTTATCATTCTCTTGATAGATTATATGCATTTGAGTTATGCTCTTTACACCCAAAAAATGTAGGCTAATGCTTAATTTGGCTACATTTCTTGTATTTGCTTTTGTGAATTATCCCATCAAATCTGATGAAAAGCTTAATGAAATATCAAAATTTTCAAGCTCTTCTCTTCTTAAAAAGTTAGCAGATGATGTGGATGTTGAGGAGTAAGTAGACCCACAAATGGAAGCATCAATTGCAAAAGATCTAGATGTTGCTCAATTTAAAGTAGAGATAGTAATTGAAGAGAGCAATGCAAAGGTTGATGAAGTATTTGATGCCCCTTCCAACCTCATTGTTCCATCCTTGCCAACTTTCCCAATTAAAGCCAAATAGTACATATTATAGCTTGATCTACAAATCCTTTTCAATTTGAGGGAGGATTATTGCTTGGCTGTTATTACAAAGGCATATGTAGATGCAAAAGGCATAGTGGATGTTGACAATGAATCCAAGGAGGACTTACTAAAATTAGATAATCAAGTGTTAGATGATAAGTTTGTAGATGCATCAGATGCATTTTCCCTCTGTTTAGGTAAGGTATGAGATGTTGAGAGAGAGTTATAGGCTGCACTAACAATAAGTTTGACCAATAATTTCAAGAGAAGCTTGGAATCTCCAATTTTGGGAGTAGTCAGAATATGTTAAGGAACTCAAGGATATTAAGGAGACATCAATTAGTTTATGGAATCAAAGTAAAATTGAGAGTGATGAATATCAAATGGTAATGTTTTCTTCTGTTTTTATGAAACCACATACATTTTTTCATTTTTTTCATTTTGACTTCTGGTTTTACAATTGGAGATTGCAGATGAGGATAATTTCTTGGGAAGAGGCAAAGGATCAAGAATTGGTGGTAGTTCCCTAAAGGATGTTGCACTTGGGCAATACATATCAAGGATTGATCCCAATATTCTATTGGTTTTGCATAGCACATTATCAGAGGAGGCCTCATGGCCAATTGTCTCTGTCAAAGCACTTACAAGGCTCCTTGGGTACTCAGGTTTGCAGTACAATGCACACAAAGTCATGTTCCTAGAAAAGACAACAGCCATCCGAATATTTGGTTATGGTTGTCAAAAGATGCGGGATCTAGAGCATGGCAGATGCTATGGTTGATGGAAGATGAAGATTAAGATCATGATGACATAGACAAAGACTTGACTTGTTACACGAGTGAATTAGGTTCCAAGATTGAGACTTGGACGCATAAACACAATCTTGTGTATAAACAATGACCAATACACTAACTGAAAGAGGAAAGCATCATGATATTGCATTCATCATATATAAAAAAGTGATAGTCAAGTACAATGCTTTATAGTTGCTGGATGGGTAGCAGTCTCCCTCTTTGTGCCTATGGGATAAAGTAGCTTGCATATCCTCAGCCTAAACTGCCTCATACAAAGAGGATACAATAGGTGTGATTGCAAATATCTCAATACCCCTCCTCAATCACAACTAAAAGTACAAAGTATGTAGAGGCTTTAATGAAAGCAATACCTACAAAGTGTGGGCACACCATAAACATGGCAAAACACTAGAGGTTATCGCACAAAAGGCTAAGTGTGGGTACCAAAAACATGGTGGACATCCAAAGACTGTAACAAGGGCCTCACAAAGTGTACAGAGGCTGTAGTATACGGCTACATGAGGAGTTTACAAGCATATGCGAGAAGCATTTGGGCTAGGCATTACAAGGCTACAACAAACTATCCGAGTAGGTGTAGAAGGACTGATGAGGCTTGTCCTTCTCTTGATGGTCTTCTTCTTCTTTTTCTTCTTCTTCCTTTGCTCCGTGGTCTTCTTCTTCTTTAATTGTAGCAAGATAGGCCTCATGGGACCTTTTTTGTGCATGGTAGAACTTCTCGATGTGTCCAATCCTCTTGCAAAAATCACACAAAAGCTAGTCCTTATTGCCTTTGTACCTGTTGCCAACATATAATGCTTGTTCATCTCTAGATGTGCTTGGTTCTTCCTTAGTTTTTAGCTTCTTTTCCTTCTTGAATAGTGATGCCTGGATATCAATAAGCTTAGGGTTTGGCATATTGATTAAGGTTGTTGATACATTATTATATTCAGGAGGCAAAATTTTAAGCAGAACACCAATGCAAACATCTTCTTCCATTTTAATGTTGATTCCTATAAGCTAGGTTAGAAGTCCTTCCATGTAATTTAGATGTGTGGCAAGTGATGTGTTGGACTTCATGTCAAGCCTGAAAAATTCAATCAAGTGACCATACTTTGATGACTTAGACTGTGCACCAAACAAAGTGTCATGTCTCTTCCATGTAGCATTTGAAGTATCACAGTTATCTCCATATGGTGGATATAGCTGCCATCTAGCTCTAGTTTGATAATGGCATGAGCCTTATCATCATTCTTTTGCCAAGTGATTGCCAGGTCCACATCATGAGGCTTCATTTCTTTGCCACTTGTGATGGCTCAAAGACCCTTCTTCATTAGGATAAACTTGATGCTAGATGTGAAACTCAATCCCCTTAAAGCGAACTATCAGAGAGTCCTTGCTGATGTTGGAGTTGTAGGAATGGTAGCAAATCAGCTCCAAAATCAATAGCAAATCAACGAATTAGTTCCAAGATCCCATCTTGAGTGTGCTAACAAGCACAAGTGCCCAAAAAGCACTAAGTGACAAGATGCTTAGAAAATCTTCAATGTTGTATTCCCCTCCTTGATTTTATGCTGGAGTAGCCTAGAAAATCTCAGACTTGATGTGAGGAAAAGCTGATACAAGTGATAAGAGTCACTCGATAAGTGTCAAGAGACACTATGCTACTATGCTTCAATCTTGCAAGAAGTCACCATGATCTCCCCTCCTCAATGATTTGATGTGGGAACTTTGCATGAATATTCAAAGAGTAATTGGATTTAAATGATAATGCCTTGGCTTGAGTGGTAGGAGAGAGAAAATGAAGGAGAAATGAAGCTTTTGAGTTTTGGCTATGGAGTCTACATTAGGGTTTTTGGGGGCAGCCTAGTTTTTCACTCTGTGTGTAGTGTATACTCAACCATTTCCAGAATTTTTTATATGAGAATGAAGCTTGTCTAATGGGCTTCCAAATCCCTATGATGTTGCACAAGATTGAACCTACGGACTGTGCAAGGCGTGCGAATGGACTGCAGGTGTGAACATGCAACGACTGGGAAAACATGCAATGTTGGAGCCTACAATGAGTAATGTAGAGCTATGATGTGATGAATGGTTGCATCTTCACCTAGAGGAGATATCTCTAGAAGAAAGCTTCAAGAGTTATGGCCTAGATGAGGAGATCAAGAAGCTTCAACAGAGGTATGTGTTGTTTGGCTATGGCAAACTCAAGGTCAAGATGAAGATGAAGTTGAAAATGAAGACTTGAGCTGGATGTGAGCTAGGCAAAGATTATTAGAGGTGAGAAGAGATCAGAGAGGTAGTGCCATGCTCAATTGATCTCTGATACCATGTCAAAAGATGGGAGATCTAGAGCATGAAAGATACTATGGTGGATGGAAGATGAAGATTAAGATCATGATGACATAAACAAAGACTTGACCTGTTACACAAGTGAATTAGGTTCCAAGATTGAGACTTGGACTCATAAACACAATCTTGTGTATAAGACTGACAATGACCAAGACACTAACTAAAAGAGGAAAGCATCATGATATTGCATTCATCATATCTAAAAAAGTGGTAGTCAAGTACAATGTTTTATAGTTGTTGGATGGGTAGCAGTCCCCCTCTTTGTGCCTATGGGATAAAATAGCTTGCATATCCTTAGCCTAAACTATCTCATGCAAAGAGTCTACAGTAGGTGTGATTGCAAATATCTCAACAACGGTCTTGGCTTCTCTGCCTCCAGGGCTAGATACTTCCTAGCATTCTCATCTTATGCTTTAGCAACAAATAAAATAGATATCAAGTCCATAGTTGAATACAATAGAAGAATTTTTTATATTATAGAGGAAAATTGCATGAAGAGGATGAGGATGTAAAGGCTCTTGAGAGCTAGCCATGTATAAAATATTTTGAAAATAGTATGGGTATTCTAGATTCCATTGCAATTTGTTGTTTTCTTCAGTCTTTGAAGTTTTCTTCGAAAAAACCAATTGAATAACTCCTCAAGGGCATTGGTTTTAATTACTCATCCTCTGCATCTAGTGCTCCGAAAGAAACATGTACATGCTTGATAGTGAGATTTCTCCATATCTAGGCTAATTTAAGTTGCTAGGGGCCCTTGCTCTTCCACAAAATAAGGCTCATGAAAAATAAGAATATGTTGTAACAACCCATAAAAGCACAAATCAGTTTGAATCATTAAACCTTGTTTTCTAAGCATAAAGACTCAAATTTATGCCTATCTTACCAAGTAGAAAGTAATATCCTTTGCTCCCCAAGCTTCCTTAATTGCTTGAACAAGATTTAGAATTGAATGTTTGTACTCTTCCAAATAATTGGATGTTATCTTTTGTTTCTTGAGTACTTTTTAAAATAAGTCAAGATGTCTCCAAACCTCCATTTGTAGGAATGCCACTCGTGGTGTACTGGCCACTTTTGTTGTGATTGGACACAACTCTCTCCAACACTCTCACAATGCACTTGTTTGTTTACCTGTATGATTTCCTAGAAATTGTCTAGCTTTTGCACCCCCCCATAGAGACGTTTGCTAAGATGTCTCTTCTTTTCCCTGAGGCTATTGGATCCTTTCTCAGGTGAACTTGGCCTCGATGAAAACCCATTTTTAAGAGCAAAGCCTCACATTTATCAATGCAATCATCTGACAAAGATACTAGTTTTATTGAATATGCATAGTTAAGATGTAGCCCAAGAAACTTAACAATTATTATAATCTCTACGTGCAATGTACAACTATGAATGTTCCTTCAAGAGATTGAAAAAATAGGACCCCATAAGCCATCCATGTTTTTTAACTTGCTCAAATCTATGGAGTTCCTAGTCGGGACTCTTCTTGCTGGCTGCAAAGTACTCCATTCTTTAGATCCCAAACTCTCCATACAATAAATACAATGATATTTTTCATTGGCCCCATTACTTACTCCAAGCATACATTTGATAGTTTTCACACTCATATGCCATTCAACATTAAAACTAACAACACCATTGACTATTAACATTTTCCCTTCACTTTGAGACTTTACAATATTTGGAATACTTGTACGAGAGAACAATCATTTCATTAGAAAAAAAATAAACTCACAAATGGACCCTTAAAAATAATATAGTTTAAGATGTGGGCCTTTTGGATTGTCCAATAGGAAGGCTAGATGTTGACATCCATGAAGGGTGAATCTTCCCTCTCCAAATCTTGGGTTTTCTATTAAAGAAAAGGGATAGTGGGGGATTTAAAAAAAGGGAGAATGAATAGTGTACAAAATTTGAGTTTTCCTCACCTTGTATTTCCTCCCCTTTTTTTGGAGAATTTTCAATTTTGGGTTTTTTTCCCTGTCACAAAATCAATTTAACCCAAAAGTTGAGCAACAGACCACTTTTCCTCTCTTCTCTATACTCATGAGTTTTCCTCTCCATTGAAGCTCCCTATTGAGAGTAATTAGGGTTTTGAGCATTTTGCTTATCTATGCACTTTCTTGTACATGCAACTCCAAATTTTGGGCAAAATACAGGTTCCCATCTCTCTTTGCATTTTCTCTTGTTTGCTATTTTTTCAATAGGGTTTGATGTCATTTCTTACTGTTATTGTTGTTTTATTGCAGAGGTTGTTTTGGACAGGAGGCAGAGGTGCTCATCTCTCTTTCTCTCTCTCTCCTTTCTTTCCCCCCTCTCTCTATGTGTTGTTTCTCTTTTATGTTGTGTTTTCAATAGAATTTGATGTTGGTTCTAATTGTTGTTTTCTTGCAGAGTTTATTTGGAGCAAGAGACAAAGGTGTTAATCTGTGTGTGTGTGTGTGTGTGTGTGTGGTTTTTCTTTTTGTTACTATCTTTTCAATACAACATGATGTTAGTTTCAACCCTTGTTGTTGTTTTATTGCAGAGATAATTTTGGGTGACATTGTATAAGTGCTCATCTCTATCCCTCTCTCTCTTTCTCTCTCTATGTTTCCTCTTTTCTACTATTTTTTCAGTATACCTTCATGTAAATACTAACTCTTGCTATTGTCTTTTTCAGAGATCAATTTGGGCAAGACTGGATAGGTGCTCATTTTTTTCTCTCTCTCGCGTACTCACACACACACTCTCTTTCTTCCTCTCTGCATTATCCATTTTCTACTATCTTTATAGTAGGGTTTGATACTAGCTCTAACTTAAGGATCAATTTTTTATGCAGCACTTAACACAAGGTAGAGCAGAGATTCTATAGCTCAATTTAGAGGTAAATCTACCATATTTTGTGTTGCAAAAATTTATTCATTTAATCAGTGACTTTTATGTTTGATGGGATTGATGTTTTCTTATGTCCATCATTTGCAAATGGTTTTGATCAGCAACGATTCAATCTTATCTTCAGTAGATAAGATTATAGGTAAATTGGCCCTATTCTGTATTACTTCTATTCATGCAATTATCTAGATAATTTTTATTAAAAGGGATTCATCTAAGTATTTTTGTTAAAAGGGATTCACACATGTATTTTTTAATACATGCCGGTATTGTACAAGGTTTAGGTGAAGCATATAATTCTCGATTGACTATTTTGATGTGGTGAGTGATTCCTTTGTGCTGGATGATATGGATTTGCTAGAAGTTGATGATTCAAAAATCCTCTGCTTTATTGGTCTTGTGTGTCCACTCGGATCCCCATGCCATTTGGCAATGATCCATGAAACTCTTGTATCATATCATCCATATAACGCACAATGTGTTGAGTCATAGAATATCTCAGGTGTCAATCCAATGTGCCTATTAAGATTTGCATGCCATGTGGCTACTATCCTTGTAACAACTACTCTATGATGCCCATGTTTCACACATTGTATTGAGTCAAATCAGACTCCTATTCATTATAATAAAATTTATTTTGAAAAAATTCTTTGAGTATTCTTGTGCTATTCTTTTCATTATATTTCATGTAAATGGTATGATTAAAGTGATGCCTTGAAATTGAATCTATACTTTGTGTTGATGTACATATCCACATGCATTTCAATATCGATGTTTGTGTCTATTTACAAAAGTGTAAACATCTCTTAATTCCATGTTGATTTGTATGGCATATTGGTGATTACTAGACATACTTAAAATGCTTATTATTTAGGGGTTAATGCATACTTCTTTACATCTAATAAATAGGTTATAATGCTTGAGAGTTGAACAAGCATTCTCTTGATAGAAGTACGTAACAAAAAATATGGAGAAGGGAGTTGGATCACTAATATGTATCATTGCTCATCTTGGGTACATATGCATCCAAGTATGAAGGGAGCTTTCAAGGTGAAAGCATCTGCAATTGCAGATGTATCAAAGCATTGGAAGGGTAAAATTTTAGCTCTCAAATAAAGAAGTGTTTGTTCTCACCTTGTAACAGAGGCATTTGTATAACATGTATTCATGTAAAATCAAATACATATTGCACCCATTGTGCCCTCTCTATGAAACATTGCAAACAGTAAGTATTTGCAACTCATTGAGAATGAGAAATTTCATGATCATATCTATGTAACTACTTGTCTCGTATTTACAAAAGTATACTCTTTGGATTGGTGTGAGTGGCAAAATGTTGAGAGTTTCACATGTTCTTTTAAGTGTTACCACCTCGAAATTGGTAGATTACTCTTTGAGGGGCGTATGGCTAAGCAATTCACAGAAGACCTTATTTTTTTCTATGACTCCAAGTATATATTTCCCAAGGGGAGTTGAGAATATGGAACCCTTGAGTCTATGCACATATCGAGCCTCAGTAGCGTAAAATGGCCATTGTGTGGTAGCGACATTTTGCACATGTATAGCAAAAATTTTAGCAGACATATTGAATTCTATGAAGCCAAGCACCGGCTAAAAGAATATACATCTAAGCTAGTTCATATCAATCGCAATTTTTTCACACATATTCAAAGAATGTAAGGGTTTGAGATGTACCAAAAGCATGTATGCCATAAAAAGTGCATCAAAGAATTATGTAACAAGGATTCTAGAAAAAACTTGGACATAAAAAATGACTCACAGTCTTGACACAATGGAGTGTCGAGTCACAACAAGGGACATGTCTTTCATGTAAATGTTTTCTCTCTTAGTTGACTATTATCTTACTTTGGGATGAATCAGCTAACTTTCCTTTCCAATTACAGGTACTTTGTCACACAACAGACTTTATGCCTAGTGTGCAAGTATCATAGATGGAGGATGCTCAAGGGTAAATGGTTGTGCCTTGATCAAGACATGCATGAAAGTGCAACTATGGATGTTATTGTCATTTGTGAGGGCCGTGAGTTCAAATGGAGAATTATTGGACCTTGAGTATAATGTGCCACGAAATTACAATGTTAATGTAGAATCCACATGTTAGCTTCTATTTTAAACTAGATGGTACTAGGAAAATTCAAAGCCAAGCTGAGGATACTGTTACTAGTGGAAAGTGTGTGGCTCCATATATTTTAGAATTTGTAGAGTTCCCCTAAAAATCCCAACACCACAAGTTGTAATATCCAACCCCTATAAATTTTCAGATTTTTTTGGCCAATAGAATATTATCGCTTGCAAACTTGCAATATTTAAAAATTATGGTATTTATCTAAAATCATAGACTTATTATATACTTTCCACATCAACACATTTACATATGCATGTAAACTTTACAAAGACGTAAGTAAAGCCATAACTAAATATCATGTGCGAACAACCCTTAATGGTTTAAAACTTAAGGTTTTTAAGGTAGAACCAGTTTAGTTCTTGTTTCATTGTTTCATTTCACACTTTCTCTCTTCCTCTCTTGATATCCACTACATCCTTCCTACCTACTACGATGTATGCTCGCACATACTTTGATGAGTGGATCCACAAGACTATATTTGCTTGAGCCAGGGTGACGAGATATTTCAGGTTTTCTATAAGAACTTCAACCTTGAAAGTGTGCTCTCATCGCTGGATGCCCCCCCTTCATGTTTTGGAAGACTTTGTGAGCACCATTGCTACACCTGCACATACTCCATCGAGGGATGCGACATGCCTTGGGTGCCTCTGGAACAACTCATGGTATTTCAAGCAAGAAAGAATAACCAATAAGGGGTGAATAGGAGTCTGACCCTCGTGGATCCTTCGCATAGAGTATGCACTGTTCCCATGGGTAGTGCACTAGGTACAACACCTTTGGATCTCGTGGAGTGTGATTGTGCATTGACAATTTACCTCCTTGCATTGGATACATCCCTAGAGGAGGAGAGCGATGAAGATACAACTCCACAGGTGGTTGTTATCACATACACGGGAGAAGATCTGATTGAAGAGCTCATAAATGTTGAAGAGAAACATCGAGTGGTTAGAGCAAGGGTTGGCTCTCATGGTGCCATCTTCTTCAAAATAGCCACAAGTCGATAAACCCAACCTTGCCTCCTTGACGCCCATTAAAGTAGATGGTGTACAATACTTGCTTCTATCACAGATTTGCTGCAATACTTGGAAATGAAGGAAGAAGAGTTGTTTTCCATCCTAGTTAGGGACTCGATGGAAGACCTGATCAATATGATTACATGGATGTGCATCCGACGATGGTAGAGATTGGAAGATATGATGGCACAAGTTTAGATACAGTGAGTGCCATCATAGTAGCATAGGAGCATATTACCTCAGTTGAAGAAGATTACCTTGTGCCAGATGTTGAATTTGAAGTACTACAGTATGATTTATTTGGACCAAGGCCCCAACTTTCTACCAAGGAGTTTGTAGATCCCTCTACCCAAAGAGATGCCTCACTGACACATGAGGAAATGAAGATACAAGATGATATGGAGAAGGTGAGATTTCTAACTACCATATGTTGCATAAACTTGATGGTAGGGTGCATCAGGTCCCCCGAAGTCCACCGGTGAAATCTTGGCAAAAAATGATGCCTACACCTACCTTGTCCGAAGTTATGTGACGAAACTTGACGGTAGGGTGTGTTGGGTCCCCGAGAGTCCACCGATGAAATCTTGGCTAAAAATGATGCTTGCAGTTGCTTTGTCCGAAGTCCTTTCATCTGGAGCCACTTTTTGGAGAGTCCACGGGTGAAATCTTGGCTAAAAATGATGCCTGTAGTTGCCCTCTATCCGAAGTCCTGGCATCTAGAGCCACTTTCTGGACAAGACAGCTGCAAGCATCATTTTTAACCCAGCCAAAAAGTGGTTCCAGATGCCAGGACTTTGGACAGGGTAGCTGCATGTATCATTTTTAGCCAGGATTTTACCCGTGGACTCTGGGGGACCCGACGCACCCTACCGTCAAGTTTCATTTCTTTCTGATAACTCTAGGTTAGTCGCTAAATATATTTTTTGATTTGACTTTGTCATTCAGGACATACTATATATAGATGAGTTTGCATCAAGGTAAGGAGGAGCTCGGCATGTAGATTGACGGAAGGATTTAGCTCTGAAGGAGTACATTGGCAACCTTGTTTTAGATTTAGTGGTCTTCCATAAGAAGTGCTCACCAAGAGGGCAAGAAATAATCATCAAAATTCAAGCTTTGACCAAGTTTGGACCTTTTTGAACGATACATGTGACATATAGCTTGGAGAAGGTGGTGCTAATCAAGCAGTCAAAGCTTATTTAATTGTTTGACCAAATGTATGGTGGAGCAATGTGTGTGCTTGCTACATTAGGTGACCTTGCTAAAGTGTCAGATTCACTTCTCCTATAGAAAGAGCTGAAGGGGGAGCACATCATTTTTAAAGCAAAGAAGGAACTTATATTTTCATCAGAAGCTAGCTCCTTCTCTCTACCGATGAAAAAGCCAAGGAACAATTGAGAGTTCTTATTGGCTATCGGCTTTTTGTTTCTGCCATCACTATCAACCATCGCATGTATTTTTCTTGATGAATATAAGATATTTTACTTTGTCCCAAAAAATAAATATTTATTGAATAAATGTGTGGTTCGTATAAGTGTGATAATAATTTGTTGTACGTGAATGGCGCATTCACATACGTTAACATAATCCAATTTAATTATGTCAATGCATAGTATTGCACTTGCAATTGTGCATAAGCAATAACGTAACTCATATCTGTACATATTACTACTTTCGATGTGTTCGTATGTTAAACAAAAATTAAGGGTCGTGCGTGTCAAGAAAAAAAACAAAACAACTTTACTCAATTATTTGAATTCAGTATATAATCGCATGAGATACTATGTATTTATAAATAAATATTCAAATGTGGTAGAGTATACAAATTTTTTTGGCCTTCCAAGATGCTATGGTGTTGTAACATTCATTACAAAACCTTGCGCCATTAATCTCATAACCTATGGAGGAGTCTCCTTGCCATGTCAAAGCCAAAAAATAAAGTTCATGTCTTTATCTGTGCTTGTGACAGGCTTTGGATGGATGGCCGCTAATTGTGTATCATCGAACAAGTCGATGAGAAACCCCTTTACAGCTGTTTAGAGGGTTCCATAGCTGTAGCAGTCCACCTTCCTGCTAGTGGGCCATCTCACACTCATGCCCAAAATCTTCCCATCCCTTTCAGCTCCAAGTCTTGCATGACTTCTCGAACAACCTTATGAATAGATCTTTTCGAGATGAGAAGCTCGTATCCGCATTGGATTCTCCTTATCTCCCGAAGGGCAATAGTGCCCAATTTCCATCTCCTCTTTTGGGTGGATGTTGTGCTCTATGGGGAGCACTTACTGCTACACTAGAGGAGGCTCCAACTTGTGCTCCAGGTGGCGGGCCTTGGCATGAGGTCTTAGTGGGGCCAAAACAGTAATAAGCTTGATTGGTGCATGCCATGCAAGCTCGAGGAGAGCAAGATGGAGAAGAGACAGAGATTGGGAGTATGAGAATGGAGGAAGCAAAGAAAGCAAGATGTGAAAATGAGAAGAAGAAAGAATTTTTAACCCATTTAAACCCCAAAACCGGGTTAATGCAGCTTCGTATGCACTATCCATCATGTGATCGTAAATCCATAACATTTTATCGGAATGCAATGAAACTTCATAGCACACTCGTTAAGTGGCTAAGAGCCAATTTTTTTTTTTGGAAAAAAAATACATGCTGACCCCTAGTCCAAAGTTTGGTATCTAGAGCCACTTTCTTGGTACCTGGTATGATGTCTGGCATCTGGAGCCACTTTCCTGCTAGGAAAGTGGCCAGGAAAGTGGCTAAAGTGGCTCCAGACACCAAGGGTCTGCATGCATTGTTTTCCAAAAATAATAATTTGGGCTCTTGGCCACCTAATGAGTGCGCATGTGAAGTTTCATCTCATTCCGATATAGTTTAGTATTTTAAAAATTATTGCACTCTAAAATTATGGATGGATTGATAATCGAGAAATCAACATTGCAACTACTAGCCCTTAGAAACTTCATACCACATAAACTATATAGAGGTATCAGGAGTAAAGTCTGCAATAAGAAATGAAAATTTTTTGCATGTTTTCCCTATTGAAATTGACAATACTAGCAAAAGATGTAAGTAAAAATTGAAAATACAGCGAAGATGCACAGTCAAAGTTGAGAGCAAAGGATAAGAGAAAAAATTTAATTCATATTTTTAGGGTGCATACAATAGTTTTGCAGTGGGACATAGTCATATGTCCAATGCACGAGGAAAACACTATGTAAAAAAAGATAACATTACAAACTGTGTTCATTCCATTGGAACGAATGCATCCTTCACTGCTTGAAGATTTCTTAGAAGTTGGAAGTCCTTGGGAGTTATAGTGATGCACTTTGCATGTATTGCACAACACTGAGCATCACTCATCAAGTCGACTAAAAATGCCTCTATAGCACACTGTAGAGTATGAAGACATTCTTTTACGAAGCGATCAACTCTATCTTGACCTTGTGCCAAAAACCACCTCCTACTTTTTGCACGATAGATGTCTTACACAATCTCGCAAACAAGTCTGGAGAAGCTCGCCTTCAGAATAATGAGATAAAAAGAGCATTGATACCTCCTAATTTCTCTTAGGGCCATTAGACCTAGCTTCCACTTGTGTTTCTTGTGGGGATGCTGAGGAGGACCCTTGTGAGGGTGGCTTGAGGAAGCTGTGTTAGGTTAAGAAGGGGGTGCATCTAAGCTAATAGATACTCCAAGGACTGAACACAATATGGGGCTTTGAGCTGAAGCTTTTCCGCAACTATCTTAGACCTAGCCATCTTTCTCGCACAAGAGATGTGAGAACTCAATGAATAAGATAGAAAGTGAAATCCTCTTTTATATAATCCTAAGCTGTAAGACTCATTCACATAGATGCACACACTCTCTTTATCTCTTAAACTATGAATTGCATTCACACTAAACACATTGTTTATCTTACTATCTTAGTTCTCTTTGAACCCATTTGTTGCCTTGTCGAAGCCTTGTTTCTAGCCACTTGGCAAGGTTTTCTTTGGCACTTGAGGCTTCATAACGCACTCTTTTAGCGACACAACATGATTCCATCATGTCTGCAGGCCGATTCATTAGCACTTTCATTTGCTCTCTTTTGTGAGAGTTTAACTTCATCTGCTACTATAATCCTAAACCACCAAGATAGCAATTGGATAATTGGATTGCTACCATTCACCCCTCCACCATGATTGGTTTTTCTTCGATATGCACCACATGCTATCTAATGTGAATTTTCCATCCCTTATGTGGACCAAATTTCGATGCTTTCCTTTTTTGCAAAGTATGGCCCATGTTCCTCAAGGATATGCTACAAACACACATATCACATATCAATAAAACTATGCTCAATACTTTATAAAATTCGTACAATTTTAAAATATTAACTTAGTACGCACCATGTAATGTGTGATAGAGCTTTTGCCCCATGCTTCCACCATGTTTTCATAGAAGCTATGCACAGTATCGATAAATTCTTGCTTATCCTCATTGTTAAACACTATCTTGTGAAGTAAGGAAGCCAATTTATTAAGACTTATCCAAATCTTAGCTTTGGCCAACGTTGTTTTTCCTCCATTACTTCGATTAGGAAACTGCAAATTATAACTTTTTCCACCCATCATAGTCATGTGGCCTACGAGCCATAACATTCCCTTTCTCATTAATGGAGGAGAAACTTCCTAGCCTTTGCTCCTCCAAAGCATGGCTTTTTGGGCAAGTCACCATATTTTTCTGATCTCTTCTCATCATCGTCACTTGATGCTTGAGTAGCCCAATTTCTGATAGCACTCCCTCCACATTCCTACATTGCAATGACTTCTTTTTTTGGTTGCATCCTATAAGCAAAGCATATTAACTTTGAAGGTTGAGGAAGAGGCATGATTCTATTTCTCTTCAGCACACGACCAAACCCAGCCTTCACACCTTTGAATATCTTTGAGTAAGTCGTTGTGCTAATACCGACCATGTGACAAATGGATTATGTATCCACAGCTGAGAAATCATTTGACACATCTTTTAATGTGCACTTAATCACCTTTTCCTTTACAATCTTAAACTTAGGAGTTCTCAAAGCATTTTCCAATGTACTTGCCTTTAGCAATCTATTAATACACGATCCAACCTCACCCTTACTTAGGTTCTCATTCTGAGCTACCTTACATGCTTTGATATGTTGCTTCCATTGGCTGATGTTCACAATTAACTCATTGATTGGCTTCTTCTTTCGTTTGTGCTACTGTGTTAGCTTGTTGTTGATCTTTCTCGGGTCATCCAATTGTGACTATGCCTCCTCATATGAGATACCAATGTCATGGATAGTGTCATTCAACTGTACCACTTGTTCCATGAGCTGTTGTATATGAAGTTGATGTGCAAAGATCAGATCATGATAAATTTTTATGGTTGCTTGGCAAGTTGTAAATACTCTAAATGCCTAATCATTGAGCCACCTAATGTAATCGAGCAACCCATTTTCACCCTCGCACACATACTTCAGCAAATTTGTGATTCCTGAGAAAGTTGGAGGTCTATTGTTTAAGGGGTCAATTGGGTAGATTCCCCCATCAACCCACAACTCCACATGTTTCAATCCCATTTACCTGTAACTCTTTAAAACCTGAGGGTTGACACTGGTACGTTGGGCTCTTTTAAATAATGGGGTGTATTCAATCTCTACCTCAATATATCGCTCCTTCTTTTGTGTATTCATTTTACTATTAATAGAAAGAAGGAGCCTACTTGGTTATCACAGGAGGTAGAGTGGAGATGCATAGAGAGGCATACAAAGGTGCCAAGGGAAAGGAGGGTGTAAGTAATTCACTTTGTTAATGAAGGTTGCATAAACACAAAGAAGAGGTCACAATAGAGCCACGAGAGAGTATAGATATGGGGGGAAAATAGCTCAAAGGATAGGAATGTCCAAGACTTTTAATATTTTAGACATTTCTATTTTACCTTCAAAAATATTTCCAAAAAACACGAAATTTAACCATTTGTTTTGTCTTTTGACCAAAAGCTAGAATATTAAAAATCCCCAAAATATCTTAAAAGGAACTTCTGAAATTTCATTTCTCTTATTCTTGATTAAAAAATCAAATACCTCGTATCTACTAATCATTTTGCATTGAAAACGAAGCACCACACTCTCGTAACTAACTTATTTTTTAATATAAAGTTTAGTTGAAAAATACTTCTTGAATGAGGAGAGAGAAGGTATTTGAGTATATCTTTGTAGATAATATAAAAAAGGCAAAATGAGATTGCAAAAGTAGAGAGAGAAGAGGATTATTTTACTATTCTTCTCACCTCTTTTCCTTGTTTTAAGGAGGAGAGAGGGAGGGCTAAAAGGCCCATTTATGAGTTCTTTTTTTTTCTAATGCACGATTTCATGACTTTCGGTTGGTACTTGGGCCACACCAATCCACCAAAGTTTCATCTCAGATTGTATCTTAAATTTTTGTTCTTGTCCCCTACCATTACTATAATCCAATGCCTTATTCATGATGCAAATGCTGACTCTTTCTATCTTTTGTCCCTTTTCAATCTGTGCTTCATCCAATTTTAGTACAAACTTCAAAATACCATCACATTCTTAAACAATAAATTTATACATACGGACCATTGCAATTTGGACTCTTTTAAGATCAATCTAAATATTATAAATGTGTTGTATTTTTAAAAAAAGTTTGTTTAAAAAAAATGTGTTGTATTTTAAAAAAACATTTGTTTTATGCTTTTCATAGGGCATAGATCCTTCTATATGAATATACTCCCCAAAGACATCTGGAATCCTATGATTCATGGTTGTCATAATAATTGAAACTGCACAAGGCAGAGGCAAACCAAATGCACTTATCCTATGATATCTAAGGTTTGTAAACCATAATTTTGAGAGAGTGGCACGATAACCTTTACGAATGACTAATACCCATATTGTCACACATCTCCACTATTTCATTTGGTTTGACTATTCCTTTTAAATATTTTACTAACTCTTTTAGAGTTTGGCTTCTCAAGTCTATAGTTTCAGGTGATTTTTGAATCCAAAAAATATCCTTCTTTGTCATGGTTTCTTTAGCCATTTAGAGAATTGTGGAGGCATCCTTTTGGATTTCCAGTCCCAGCCTTTCCATCAATTTTGAACTCATAATGTTGACGGAGGATCCCCCGTCCACAATGGCATGATCCACTAATATGATGTCAATGTATGCTGCTACCCTTAGGCAATGCTTTTCAGTATGTTCAAACCAATCATCTCCCATTCGAGCTATTCCCAAGGGCTCAACGATAGACCCAATGTGAAGAATCTTTTGGAACTCTTTATGCACTCTTAGAGATAACTTTATCAAGTATAGGAGATTCACATCTCAACCTTTACCTCACAAAGGAAACTCACTAAATCAAATTCATGATAACTAGCAATGGTTTTCTTCTCCTGCCAAACCATTTTTTCTCTTGGACATCACTGAACACGCTTTCATGCCTCGTTTTTAGCTTTTACTTTCTTTCTTAGCTACACCTTATTAGGGTGAGCCTTTCCGTCAACAACTTTTAGAGGATCGGCTTCCATATCAAGGTTAAGACTTGTGTTCCCTTATCATCTTATTTAGGGTTTATCTCAATAGGTTTTACATTATCCCTATCACCTTCTTTAACATTTTCTACTCTTGTAATGGCTTGCAAATTGGAAGCCTCAATGGTGTTGACACACACAACTTTGACAAGGCTAATATCACTACCACTGGGTAGCTCCTCTATGGTAGCTTTTCCTCTTTGTAGTATTTATTTTAGTCTCTCATCTTGTTGAAGATTATTCCATTGTGCTTAATGATTTATTGGACTTGCTTTCTTACTTCCTTTTGCTAAAGAGAGTTGTTCTCACTCCACCAAGTACTAGCTAGATGGCCGAACTTCCCACATATTTCACATTTGACATTAGGGCAGTTTCTTGGGACGTGTTGAGACTGCCACACCACTTATAGCTAAATCTTGATGGATCACCCTCTTCAGGGCATTGACTTCCTATTAAGTTTTTCTACTCCTTTAGAAAATTAACATCTACGGCTATTTATCTATGTTGTTCTGCTATCATATCAATATAATGGTTCATCGTGTCCTTGACCTTGCCAAGAACATTTGATGCTCCAGACTCATAGCCGTGATCATCTACTTGTTGCTCAATTGGTCTAACTAGTTGATTAGGGATTGACTTCTAATTAATTGGAACGATATTAGGGTTTGTCATTTGGCTTCCATTATTTAGTGGAGCCACCTGGCTAGCCATTGGCATGGCCACATTAGAAGAAGCTAGTAGTGTGGACACACTCTGAATTATGCTTTCTCTCCCATTCAAATTGATGATGGGTATTCTCTGACTTCCACTATTCAATGCTAAATTATTTCCAAGCTCCCTAGATTAAAATTTAAGTTGGATATTAAATTTCAACCCATGTAAAAAGTATGACAGTTGAGTAGTAAAACTAGAATGATAATATAGGTTTGCAATTTGTGAAACACTTCTTTTAGTTTCTTGGCATACACTCAAACATTATCATGAGGTTCTTGATGTGTTACATTGAGAGCCCGTAGCCAATACTGACCGCCTCTCTTAGGGGTAAACTCTCTTTGAAAGGCCACAAAAAATAGATCGATTGTAGTTATGGTTCTGGCTTTTAGGCTGTGACATCATACTATAATTCTTCCTTTCAGAGTCATATTAAAGAACATCATCAAATGTCCCACATTCTAAATTCAACAATTAAACATTAACTTTTGGAACTCACTAATGTGGAGCTTCGCATCTTCTTCTTCTAATCTATTAAAATTGGGCAGAGAGAATCCTAAGGCTGTTAGATTCAGTGAACTTGTAGGAAACACAATAGATTGTACTATCATGACAACTAGATTTGCTAAGGGCCTCTGAACTAGTGAAACTACTACCCCACTTAAAGTGGGCTGACCTACTAGGAGAGGGAAAGTACTAGAGCTTCCTCCTCCTCCTAAAGAATTTCTCGTAGAACTAGGGTTGCTAAGACCCCTCCCTTGTAGGAATATGGACCTACTCCATTGAGGGGAATACCACCTAATGATTTCAGCCCACCATCTAGCCCTTTTAGCTCTTTCTTGCACTTTTGGATATTGGCTTGATCGTGTCTATCGGGGAATAACGGATCTATTTCACTGTCTTTTAGAATACACTAATCAATTAGTTCCTATTGACTAAGGTTCAAAAACCGCCACTTATTAGCACCTCCTAGTAAACACATCACTTGTCGGGACAAAAAATGGGCCCTGACACTAGCTCTAGGGCTCTACCTGCGCCTCTATGCTCAACCGAAACACCCCACGTACATAGTCTAGCAAATCCCTTCCCAACTCCAAGTAATTTGAGTTCCCAAATAGATTGTTGTCTAGCACCTCATATCACATACAAAGGGGGAGTACCCCCTAGCAGATTGGTGTGGCCCCACTATGGCTCTCCTACACCTCAAGGATTGGCCCCAAGATGCACTGTCCAAACATATAGCACACAAAAAATATAGTCCTCTCTTTATATTAGTTCTAGGAAATAATTCAATTCTTACTAAATTAGGTCCCAAAGGGAACAAATGTACTATCCTATAGCATGGGACTCCTTATGCTCTCAACGCACATCAATGATTGTAGCAATCAAGTGCAATTCATCCAATATTCGTTTTTCTTATACCATGTGTATATGTAATGCAATGCAAATGTGAATGTCTTCAAGTGCACAAACATGTAAACGTATAGATCAAGCAATGTGAATTGTGTACAAATAATTTTTTCATGGCTTCTTTCTAACACAGTGCATTGTTGCTAAGGTAGCACCAAAGTAATTCGTGCTATTGCCCTTCTTTAAAGTCTTAAAATGAATGAATCCTATACGTTAAGATATGCATAAAATCATATTTCAATGGTTTTTAAACTTCCCACAACCCTTTTCCCTTAGCGTTTGTGGTTTAATATTCATTGGTAAGTATAAAGAGTATATTTCATGTATTTTTTAATATTAAAAAAACAATAAATATACACTTTAACACAAAAATGAAGATATGTTGAGGCTAAACATCAAGCCCTAGCCCCACCATACATTCACAGACACATTCATAATTTTTTGTAATTCTGTAGCATATAAAATCTATTTTTTCCATGTAAAATATATTTTTATTATTTATTTATATTATTATTTATTATTAATATTTCTAATTTTTAGATATGTGAAACTTGGATGAATCAAGATATAACATTACACTTTATATGACCCCATGTGAACACCAAAAGAACCGTGAAAACACATAAACCCTCAAATTTTTCAAAATCTCGTAATTCTTGCATTGCTGCGAGTTTTTTTAATTTTCATTTTAATTATGAAAACAACAAGAACCAACTTAGAATTCTAAATTTTCAAGCACTGGAAATCATATTCAAACATTTGAAATCATTTTCCAAATTATGCACAAAAGATTCATCATAAAACAGTAAAATAGAGCACTTGCACATTTAATTTAATAGAATCTACATGTATTTAAAAGTCAAGAAGCTGCTGACACTCTTACATGGATGCTAATGTATCCCCAACCTTTGATTTATGCTCCATAACACTTTTGCATCGTCACATGTCCAAAATCTATCACTTTAGCATTGTCACATGTCCAAAATCTATCACTTTAGTCCATCCCTCTCTCACACATAGATTGAGCCATGGAAACAAGGTGTAGAGAGGAGAGAGAAAGATTGAAATCTATTCTTCCTCTTCAGTGCATCATTTCTTGATCAAAATCCAACCATATAGAGCAAAAAAAGCAGGCAAGAGGCTTGTGTGATCAGAACTTGGGCTTGCTTTTAGCCTGACAACACCCCCCCCCCCCCCCCCCCCAAATCACAAATCGTCATGGCGCCATCGTTCTACTTGCAGCCATTTAAAAAAGAGTCTCCCCCCTTCGATTCCTCAAGTCTTTAGGGGGCTCAAGGCCCTTGATGACCGGAAAGTTAGTGCAAATAAAGGCACAAAAATATGCTCACATGGAAACAAGTTTTTGTAAAATGACTCATTGCAAATGTACCTCTTGTCAAAAAAATCAAATATGAAGCAATGTAAAATGTATAGTACAAAAGGCTCACAATTTAAAATGTAGAAAGGAAAGGAAATGTCAAACACCTTTTGTCTCATTTAAAAAATTGAAGGGTCTAAAAACCTTAGCCAAGATATATGCAATTCAATTTTATAATATCAAGAAAGGAAAAGGAAGAGGCTTGTCAAGTGATTTGAAGAGGTGGGAGGTTTAAGTGGTTACACCCTCTCTCTTCCTTTATCTTCTCCTCTCACGCTTCATTTCTCCCTCTCCCTCATTTGGCACAACTCTCATCTTTCTTATTCTTGTTTCTTTCTCTCTTGTGCTTCATTGCTAGATTTCATGGAGAGTGAGGAAGAGGACGAAGAGAGTGAGGATGGAAGAATTGTTCAATTTCTTCCGTGCCTTCCTCGTGTGTTTTTGGAACAATGGTTCTTGGTGAAGAAGAAAGGTTTCTTGCAAGTTTTTGTGACCAGCAAATGTATTTGCAGCCTCTCTTTAGCCGATTCATGGTTCGATTTGTGCCATGGCAGGGTGCTATTCATTTGGTGCACTGGCCGAGAAAGGGGTGGCTATTGAACTTGTAAGAAACAAGGTTTTTTGGATTAGCTATGGAAGGTTTCAAACAGTTTCTCTCTTCAACAATGCATTCTTATTTTTGGAAGAAATCAAGAAAAGAGGATGTTGGAGAGCACATTGTCAGTATTTTCTCTCCCCTTCTTGATTGCATCCTGAACAAGAATAATAGATGGGTTTGGAATCAAGAAGAAAAGAAGGCCTTTATGATTAAGAAGATGTACAAGAAGATGGTTGTTATGTTCGTGTTTCTTGCTGCTCAAAAACATAAAAAGAAAGAAAGAAAAAAATTTGCTATCTTCTCGACAGAGTGGCATTGTTGAAGTCTCTCCTCTTTCTCCTTCCTCACTTCTGCCAAGCCCATCATTCGACTTTCCAATCTTTGCCTCCTCCATGATTCAACAATCTAATTTTCCTCTTCTGATTCTGAATCCCACCAATGGCAGCCACTTTGCCTACCTTCCTCTCCTTGGTCAACGAGGCTCTCCTTCCACAACATACTCCAAAGCTCTATCTAACGACATGCCACTTCACCTTCTCGTTGTCAACAACTGCGCCATCTCAACGTTTCTACTTCCATCACATTGATGACCAGGGAAGAGTAGTTTTTTTTCTTTTTCACATAACTCATCGTCTTCCATATGACATCATAGCTAGATCCTCCATCCCCTCACGCACCTTATCTCGTTCCATGGCATTAGATTCTCTTTTCTTCCATGTGGCATCATGACTTGAACCATCTGGTTACCTTATCTTCAATGTTCTACTCAAAAGAATGAATATTAACATAAATCATATAATCTTAATAAACCATCTATATAATGACTTGTTCGTATGGGTGGCTTTCATCTTCCTTATGTCCATTCTTCTTAATCAAGAATTTCCATGCCCACTCTCATCACACAAGAGATTGCTTTCCTACTTTTTAGTTTTATTTTCAATAAAACCTACCTCTCTTTCCTTTTCAAAACTATCGGGTGAAGAACTTCATTGCAACAACTTTTGTGAGGATATGCACTATGTTTATATCTTTTTCGGGTTTTATTATTGTGCTTCATGGTGTTGTTGTTTTTCAACCTATCTTGGGTGTGATGCCATCCTTGCATGCAAAATTGTTGAAGAGCTCTATTTTTTGGGTTTTGCTTGTAGTTTTATGTGGCATGCTTTTAAACTTAGGCTCCCTATCCTAGTTGTGTGTGCATTTTTTTGTTATTTTTCCTCCTTATCCAATGATAATTCAAAGATGATGAAAAAAAGAAATGAAGATTCAAGATGAAGATTTTTCAAAGTGCTGATTGTGGTTCTTCTTCAAATTTGTTCGCAGGGACACTTCACACTTAAGCGTGGGAGGAATGATGACCGACAAATCAGTGCAACTAAAGGCACAAAAATGTGCTCACATGGAAACAATTTTTTGTAAAATGGCTCATTACAAATGTACCTCTTGTCAAAAAAATCAAATATGAAGCAATGTAAAATGTGTAGTCCAAAAGGCTCACAATTTAAAATGTAGAAAGAAAAGGAAAGGTCAAACACCTTTTGTCTCATTTCAAAAATTGAAGGGTCTTTAGACCTTAGCCAAAATGTATGCAATTCAATTTTATAATATCAAGAAAGGAAAAGGAAGAGGCTTGTCGGGTGATTTGAAGAGGTGGGAGGTTGAGGTGGTCACACCCTCTCTCTTCCTTTATCTTCTCCTCTCATGCTTCATTTCTCCCTCTCCCTCATTTGGCACAACTCTCATCTTTATTATCCTTGTTTCTTTCTCTCTTGTGCTTCATTGCTAGATCTCATGGAGAGTGAGGAAGAGGAGAAAGAGAGTGAGGATGGAAGCATTGTTCAATTTCTTGCATGCCTTCCTCTTGTGTGTTTTGGGAGCAATGGTTCTTGGTGAAGAAGAAAGGTTTATTGTAGGTTTTTGTGACCAGCAAATGTATTTGCAACCTCTCTTAGCCGGTTTGTGGATTGATTTGTGATGTGGCAGGGTGTTGTTCCCATAGGCCATGTCTCTTCATATCTCAAGCCAATGTGACCCTTCAAGTGCCCGATCTTCAACTTCTCTCGCGTCTGATACCTGAGTTCATTTTGGAAAATTTCAGCATATTCGTCTCAAAGTGTCAAATTGCTTGGAGCTTGTGCTACTTCAATCTTTCACCTAGAAAATTTACAAAAAATCAACAACCATTGCAAACTGTAGCTTTTTAAGTAATTCAAATTCATGTCTTCCTTGGCCACTTAAAATTGTCAGATCCATGTCCTTCGCTTCCTTCAATCTTCAAATTCCACCGTAAATAAACCAAATTTACCACATTTTTGGCTCTTGTCAGGTATATAAATCGTGCTCTCAGTACTGGACATGTTGTTCCCACTGTTAGGAAAGATGTATTAGATGAATTGGTTAAAGGCATGTGGGATCATCAGTTGAAGGTCACAAAATTAGATGAGAAAGAATAAGAGGAAAGGGGATGGGCAATAGCCCCTAAACTAAGGAAAAGATGTATATGGTGTTATAGTTTGTAACATAAAAGGAAGGATTGTGCTACTTATCACGAGTCCTTTGCATGACAACTTATCTTTTGAAAGGATGGCAAGATCCATACTCAAGAAACAAGATTACATGCTGCTTTGAATTTTGGAAAGGGAGGTATGCAAAAGTTTATGGAAGACTTGGTTGTTCGAAATGCTTATGCGGCTATACATGCTTCTACTTTTGGTCTATAGCTGGATAGAATACATGGCTAGGCTATAATATGGACACATGCTTTGCATGCAGTTGAAAAAAGGAAAGTTACTAATATTAAAATGTCTTATGTAGGGTAAGACATTCGTGACATAACTGGCTAGGCATCATAGGTTGATGTATATTCAATGTATGCATATTTAGCAAAGGTACAAAACATAGATATACTTATGGAAGAGAAACGAATGAGAGGTAAAGATAATGCAAAGACATCTAAGAGAGTGATAAGAAGAAGTGTAGATCAACCTCTTAAAGCTGCAAATCAGCCATCTCTTGAGCATGTTATGGAAGAGGTTGGGCAAGAGCAGCAATGAGATAGCAAACAAAAGGGCAAAAAGAAGGGCAAGCAGCCCTGATATAAGCTGCAGTCTAATATTGAGACATCCACGGATTTTAAAAAGATTCTCGAAGAACACATTTTAAATAGTAGGGTGGAATTCACCTTGTGAGAGGTGCTTGGCATCGCCAAGCGAGAATTTTATGAAATTCTTTTTGACATAATTAAGAGGAAGCATTAATTTCTTGGTGATGCCACTAGTGCATTGTTGCAATTTGAAGAATAAATTGGTTTGCTGGGCATTCGGGCTAAATATGAGCATGATATAAGTGTTGGTTTATCTATGCAAAATGTTGCTAATCAATGGTCAATATGTGAAAATGAGAAGAAAGTGGTTGAAAATGCATTGCCTTAATATGCATGGTGGAGTAAGGAAAATGCAACAATATGGGGAAGAGACTCTAGGATTTATCCCTCAAAGTCATTACCCAAGAAATCACTGGGAAAGGGCTACCATTGAAATGATAGTGAAAATAGGGGAGCATAAAACTCCTTGTGTTACTTTACTTGACTACAGGTCCAATATTAATGTCATTGAGTATGGATTATATGAGAATGGTGCATGGCCTATGGACACTGATCATGGGTAGCATATAAGAGCTGCAAATAATTCTTCAGGGGATCTCTATGCTGCATGTCCTAATGATTGGTGATGTACAAGAAGAGAAGCACTTCTTTGTGTAAGATAGTTCCTCATATGTAGTGATTTTGGGATAGCCCTATATTACAAGAGTGTGTATGGAAACAAAGGTGCTTGATGATGGTTTTGCTTATGCAAGAGTTAGAAGAAAGGATGGGAGGAAAGTAATCCAATTTCTTACCATTTTTGTTAATATTTCTACAAATCCGGATATGCTTTGAGAGTCTCCTTTGCCTCCAAATGCAAGAGAACCCAAAGACTCGTATCTTCATTGAGCACTGTTATAACACGGGGTTACAATAATGTTGTTTAGAGGATATACTCACATGTTGATGGAATGAAGCATGCATTTACTACTAGTTATTCTCACTTTATAACAAAGTGTTGAGAGTGAAAAAAGACTAAAATTTTTACTGATTTTTGTTGTTTTTGAGGATTGAATGATTGATTTTTGGTGGATTAGAGTGATGTATGGTTGTTAAAGGAAGTATTTGAGAGTGTTTTGGATGATATTGATTATGTTTTGGAAATTCATGATGATTCTCAGTGGAGATATGAGATTCTAGGATGTTTTGTTGAGCTTCTGATTGGTTCTGTATACCTTCTGTATAGCTTCCGTTTTGTTCTGATTGTCTTCTGTATGAAGCATGGATTGATGATTGATGAAGATTGAGATCTTTTGGAAGACTATTGAATAGTTTTTGATAGTTTGGAATGGTTTGAGTATGAGTTATGAGGTTTTGATGACCTTCTATAACCTTCTGTAGAGCCTTTGTCTCTGTTCTGTCTCTGTACTGTAACTATACTGTAGCTATTCTGGTGCTGTACTGTAACTGTTCTGTAGACCTTCTGCAAGTGTTCTGTAGAATGTATGTGTGACTTTGGGAAAATTTTCTAACCTTTGGAAAGGATGAATCTAAGTTCAAAAGAGCTAAAACAAGTGGAAGAAATAGCTGTTGAAGACTGAAGAGAAGACTAAGTGACAGTGATAGTAGTGAGCTATGAAAAGACACTGTAGTGGCTCTAGTGACTCTTCATATCAGACATACCTCTTGGGAGGTGCATCCACGACCTAAGAAGGATTATTGAGGGTTATTATGAGAGCATTGTAGTGAGGAGATAATGTACTATTGATGGAGAGAGAGAGATATAGCAAGAGATAGTAAATTCTATCAAAACATTGTAACTGTATGTGAGAGATTGAGAGAGAGAATTATGAAGACATTGAAGATGAATAATATGTGATTGATTTCCATTCAAATATGGTGTATTACTTTTTGTTCATTGTTATATTGATGGATTATATGAAGATGTTGAAGATTATGGTTGATTCTATCAAATCCGTGGGAGAAATCTACTATGATGCTGCGTGAAGATTTGTTGTTTTCTTTGTTTTGGTGATTAAAAGAATGAAATAAAAGCTTGTTGATGTTACAAGATAGATTTTCTTGTAAGAGAATTCCCTTTTCCTTGGTTTTCTCTTGGGGCTCCATGTTTTTGGTGCGCAGCCGGGGAAGCTTTGCCATCAACAAGCACCAGAAGAGGCTGAAAATGAAGGAAATGGCATTGCCAAGAAGGGGAGAATTCAATGGATGTTGGCAAAGTTCCTTCTTCCACTGAAGAGTTGGAGATTCTCATAATCAAATCCACTTTCCACAAGAATTTCATTCCACAATTGTGGAAACATATCACCATCATGATGCATGCTCTATGTGGTGGACCGTTTCCTCTTCTTGTTGAAGCAACATAAAATGGCATCTTGGTGGCAAACTGTTTGGGAACAAACTGAAGAGCAGAAAAAGAGAGAATGACCATCCATGGAAGATTTAGCATTCATTGAGAAGTTTCTAGACATCATCAAGTGGGAGATTGTGAAGAAGCTTCAGGAGTCTTGGTCTGTGGAGGTTCACGAAGATAAGAAGGAAAAGAGTTGGAATTTGTTCATGGATGCTCAACAACAAGATACGTGGGATGCTTGTTGCACTGATAATCTTCTGTTTGTCCAATTAGCAACCCACTAGAAGTTAGTAGACAGAGTGTTTTTCACAACATACAATGTTGACACCCTCAGAAGCTGGCATTATTATAATGACGCAACAACGATCCTAAAAAGAATGAGTTTTGATACTTTCAGAACAGAATATCTTCGCTCCTGTAGTGGTTTGAAAGCTGAATTCAAAGATGTTGAAAGGAAGGAAGTAGAGGAGATGTTGGCCAAAGAATCCATCAGAGACTGAAGCCCTCTCTGATACTATCCTGTTGAGTCCAGACCAACTGGTTGAAGCCAACCCCCTGATGAATAACACAATAAAGAGGCAAGCATTAGAATGAGTCCAAAGGTACGTGAGAAGAGAGAATGAAAAAATCAAAGCTGAGAACGATCTTGCAGTAGAAGCCTCCTTTTGACGCCCTAAAAGCACTCTTTACAGAAGTCCCCATGGCAACTCAAGGTCCCCTTCCTAGTCAGATTCGTCCTGGAAATATTGATGACAAGCCAGCAAATGTAGTCCCATTGCCAGTTTTTAAGGGAGAGTACAATGAAGACCATGATCTTCATGTAGCAGAATTCATGGTAGCATGTGTGGCTAACAATGCTAGAACCCCTGAGCATCGGTTAGCAATATTCCCTGCCACTTTCAAGGGCGCAACGTTTCAGTGGTATGAGAGATAAGCAGCAGGAGCTTTTGGTACATGGGATGACCTGAAGTTGACCTTCCCCACTAAATTCAGGCGTGAAGGTTTTGAAGAGAGGATGCAAGAGGAGTTGACAGTTCTATGGATAAAGAGTAGAAGCTTATGTCTCGCGAATGGAATCTATCCTGAAGAGATGGACTAACCATCATTTGGATGAAGGCATCCAAAAAAGGAGTGTTTCTAAGGGGCCTACAACCAGAAGTTTGCAAGTTCGTAGAATTGAGAAGACCAATCAATTTGCAAGCTATAGTGGAAGGTGCAAGATTGTATGATGAAGTTGAAGCAAGGCTGTCAATGACTCCAGGAAGGGGAGTCTTACCTCCTCCCATGCCTGGAATGGTATACCCACCAAATGCAATCCCAAGGACAGTTCCCTACCCCCAAATGCAATAGTGTCGTAGTATAACGCACCTAACCCACTGTGGTCATCGCAGATGACAGTGCCTTAAATGATGGTTCAACCACAACAACAGTGGCCTCAAACAGCTTCTCCAATGGCAACTCAACAACAGTGGAACCCTACCAACTGGAATAAAAAATCCCAAGTCTCAACAGGAGCTCTGAATCAGAACCAAAACAGAGGACCCTCTGGATCGATCCAACCAATGCATGCAGTAATTACAGACGCTTTTCAAAATCATACTACAAGCACTTCAGGAGGTGAAAATTTAAAGGAATACTTATCCAACTCAGTTGCAAGTATCAAGAAAGAGCTCTTGGATGTGATTACAGAGCAGACGTGAAGGTGAATACCGCCAATATATCCACTCCTGCGGGAGCTGGAAGAGATGTGATGCGCTCTAATACATGGTGCGGAAATTGTCATCAAGCGGGACATTTAGCCACTGAATGTACCCGAAAACCAACCATTCTTGGAGCCTTCTGTGCGTACTGCTTGCGGAAGAACCATACAGAGGATATTTGCTCTCTAAAAGAGATACATGAACAAAGACAGAAGGATGAAAATGCAAGATTGAACTTGCTGGAATCCAAAATGACAACACATGATATTGGATCAAAGCCTAGGGAATTTGGTCCTAATTTCGGTCCGAGGAGGTTTCCCTCTCAAAGTTACAGAGGACAACAATCTGGCGGTGGTCAAAGATTAGACTTGGAAATGTTACAGAGGACGACAGTCTAGCGGTGGTCAGAGATCAGAGGTGGAATGTTACAGGTGTGGAGAAAAGGGACATATCTTCCAGAATTGTCCAAACCCTAGATGATCTATGGATTACAAGCCTTTATGCAGCTGATGCAAAGGAGAAGGCTAAACTGCAAAGGACTATCCCAGTCCAGCCCCTGTAAAGGCCAATGCCACTGATAGCCAACAGAAGGTACAAGAGCTTGCTTCGAATTTGGTCGAGTTGGAAGTTGTCGCTGTTACGCGCACCAAGAAGAAGGAACCAGTGGTTCAGAATGAAAATGACTCTCTTGCCAAGATTGTGAAGTTCAACCTACCTACAGAGAGACAGAGCAGTACAGTACAAAGCACTACAGTGCCACAGAGAGTTATAGAGACAGTCCCAGAGAGAGGACAAGAGGCCCAGGAGATAGAAGATACAGAAGCACTTCCAAAAACAGAAGAAGTGCCAATGGAGCAATTATTAGAAGAAAAAAGAAAGATGAAAATGGGTGTAGCCCCCTTCCCTATCCAGTTGGAGAAGCTTGTGGATCCTATCAAAGATTATGACTTGGTCAAAGACCTAGACACTTTTAAACCAAACCTAACATTCTGGTAGTTGCTGATGTTGTTTCCCAGCCGTCGAAAGAGATTCAAAAGCATCTTGACAAGAAGACGTGGATTAAGGATCGCTTCTTCAATAGCAACCAAGACCAATAAGGCCCTAGAGCCTGTAAAGGAAGTCGATGTGGCTAATGCCTTCATAGATCCTGGAACCCCACAGATTAGTGTATGGATAGAAGGATGCTTCATTTCAGATGCATTGATTGATGGAGGCTCATCAATAAACATAATGACGGATGTCATAATGAAGGATTTAGGGCTGCAAGGAATTCAACCTACACAAAGGCTTATCAGATTGGCAGACCAAAGTAACGTCAAACGGTTGGGCATCCTCCCATACGTAAAAACAACCCTTGCAGGAAGAGACTATTGGCTGACATATTTGGTGGTCAAACCAAATTCTTATGGGACCTGATACCCTTTGCTGTTGAGAAGACCTTGGATTTTTGAAGCAAGAGCCAGGACGGATTTGTTCAAAGGAACCCTAACCCTAGACAGAGGAATCAACAAAGCGGTATTAAAGTTGTATGGATCGCAAAAAGGCAATGGATCCATATCCATTGAAGTCATAACCAACTCCTCTAACGAGGTAACATATGGTACATCAGGAGATGAAGAAGCTATTAAGCAAATCTTTCCTAAGAAAACAGAGGCACAATCCCTAATAGTGGGCACTGTAAGCCAACTGCCAAGGGAAGCAAATTCCTTGTCCATGGGAGAATACCTCCTACCTCAACTAGAATCAACTTTTGAAATCACCTCTGACAGTAAAATAGAAGCATGGATGTACTGTTCTCCCTGTTACATGATAGTCGCAAAGACAGAGTAGAGACAATACAGTTACAGTACAGAGACAGTAAGAGGCAGAGTAGATACAAAGCGGCTATAGAACAAAGACAAAGCAGATATAGAGACAGTAATAGATACAGAGCCAGAGCCAGAGCCAGAGCTAGAAGCAGAGTCAGAAGATGTGACAGAAGCAGAAGTAGATGCAAAGGCAGAAGATTTATTCTTCTCCTACAGAGCCTCTACAGAAGCAGAGGCAGAGCCTCCAAAGAAAGAGGATGAAAATGACGAGGAAGAAAATGAAGCAAGTTATGAAAGTGTAGATGAAGAATTCCCTCTGATAGAGGATGATCTTGCTGATGTCCCTACAGATACCTCAAAGGCTGAAGATCTCAGGGTGTTGGATGGAATGACCATGGTGCCGTTCGGGTTGATCAATGGACCACAAAGTATGCAGAATCTGTATAAGCAATGGATTAAAAGCATAAAAATTAAGTTCACCAGTGGCTCCTGTCGCCCTGACCATTCAGTCCAGAGAAAAGATGATGATGATGCTCCTTGTCAACAGAAGCAAAAGCCCTCAGAGCCACAGTCCCTAGCAGGTCTGTGCTATGTGACATTCCTAGACACATCCTCGAAAGATGAATCCTTGAGTCCTGAAGAAATCACTACTCACACAGAAGCAAACAAAGCTCTGATACCCTTCCAGCCACCTAACATACGAATGAGTCATCTGTTCAGAAGGAGGACACTAGTTCTAGTGGGACATCAGACGAGGATACTACTCTCTTGAAAGAGTTAGACCTCTATCCAGAAGTAATTTGTGGGACATTTATCCATGAAGTGAAAGGTGAAAGACAAGTAACATTGCTGGATACTGTCGGTACTGAATGACACCTGAAAGTGGGTCTCAATCTTCTAGAAGAAGAACTAGTGGTCCTACGAGACCTACTAAAAGAAAACTTAGATGTGTTTGCTTGGTCGTACAAAGACCTGAAGGGGATTGATCCCACAGTATGCCAACATCACATTGACCTAGAGCCCGATGCCAAACCTGTAAGGCAAAGACAAATCCGTATGAATCCTAATTACTCTGCTCTGGTGAAGACCGAATTATTGAAACTTCTTAAAGAAGAGTTCATCTATCCCGTGGCTAATAGTGAATGGGTTTCACCCATTGTGGTAGTACCCAAGAAGAACAGGAAACTTTGAATATGTGTCGAATTTTGAAAGCTCAATTCGAAGACGAAGAAGGATCATTTCCCTATCCCTTTTACAGACCAATTATTAGACACAGTGGCACGCCGTGAGCTGTATTCCCTCTTGGATGGATTCAACGGACATAACCAAGTCCAAATCGCAGAAGAGGACCAATCCAAAATAACCTTCACCACCGAATGGGGGACCTATGCCTACAGAGTGATGCCATTTGGACTTTGTAATGCTCCTGCCACCTTCCAACAAGTAATGATGGCTGCCTTCTAGAATCATCTGCATGGTTTCATAGAGGTGCATATTGATGACTTTTGTGTCTATAGTTTGATCTGTGAGCACTGGGACACCTAGAGCAATTTGACAGATGTCGAGAGTATGGGATTTCTCCCAACCTCGACAAATGTGTCTTTGGCATCTCCTTAGGAGTTCTGTTGGGCCATATTGTCTCTACACAAGGGATTGCAACAGACTCGGCAAAGATTGAGAAGATTGCTGCTTTAACAACACCGACAAACCTCAAGCAATTAAGAGGATTTCTTGGCCATGTGGGCTACTACAGAAGATTTATTGCACATTTTGTAACTAAGGCAGTCCCTCTTTGCATAAGCTCCTAAGGAAAGAAGCTGATTTCCTTTGGACTGATGACTGTGAAGAAGCCTTTAATACCCTAAAATAATGCCTTATCCAAGCACCTATCTTGGAGCCTCCTGATTGGACGAAGGACTTCAATGTGCACACAGATGCATCAGTTGAAGGGCTAGGTATTGTCCTATATCAAAAGGGCCCCTCTAAATTAGATCAACCGATATATTATGCAAGCCGAAAGGTCACTGATAGGGAATGGAACTATACAGTGACAGAGCTTGAGTGCTTAGCAATGGTGTTTGCATTGGAGAAGTTTTGACACTATCTATTGTCAACACATTTCAAGTTTTATGTGGATCATGAAGCCTTGTCCTTCCTGATGAACAAAGCACATGTTAAAGGACAACTGATGAGATGGTTACTTCTATTCCACGAGTTCGACTTTGAAGTAGTCACTAAGCCTAGTCGTTCCCATGTCTTAGCCGATCACCTATCACGGATCCCTCAAACAAAAGATGAGGAATAGGATGATCCAGACCTTCCTGATTCTTCCTTGTTTCTAGCTGAAACAATTACTCCCTGGTATGAAGACATAGCCAATCTCTTGGCAACTCAACAGTATCCTCATGGCATCTCAAGCCATGAGTAGAAGAAGCTTCTGTTAGAAATAGCCCCCTACACTTTGCTAGGCAGTGCATTGTACAAGAAAGGCAAAGATGAAGTGCTACAAAGATGTGTTGCAAGAGATGAGATCGGCATAGTATTGAAAGCATGCCATGACAAACCATGTGGTGGACACTTCGCAGGAGAAGCGACAGCCAAGAAGGCTCTATTAGCAGGATATTGGTGGTGATCGACCCTCCATAAGGACGCATATGATTACTATAAGAGATGTGATGCTTGTCAGCGAATGGGGAAACCCACCAAAAGAAGTGCCATGCCACTTCAACCCATTCTTCCCCTAAAGCCGTTTGAGAAGTGGGGGATTGATTTCGTGGGTCCCATTGATCCACCTACTAGACAGAAGTAGAACAGATACATCTTAGTGTGTACGGATTATGTCACAAAGTGGTTTGAAGCTAAAGCCCTGAAACGGGATGATGGTAACAGCATAGCCCTGTTCATGTATGAGAATATTATCACTCGTTTTGGCAGTCCCCTTAAGCTGGTAATTAACAAAGGTACTCATTTCCTTAACAAAATTATGGAAGAGCTAACGGAGCTGTATAAGATCTACCATCGTAAGTCCACTCCCTATCACCCCAGAGCCAATGGGCAAGTTGAAGTCACCAATCGTTATCCTTTGCTCAATTCTAACAAGAATGATTGCTACACATCATCGCGACTGGGATGATCGACTTACAGAGGCCCTCTGGGCGTATAGAACCTCTTATAAGGCAGCAATAGGACAGACCCCTTTCCAGCTAGTGTATGGTATAGAAGCTATCTTCCCTGTTGAGCTGGAATTGCCCTCTTTGCGAGTGGCAGTTAAAGAACACTTGGGAGATAGTGAGTCACTGCAACGCCGTCTCCTACACTTGGAATGCTTGGATGAGATACGATGGATGGCCCTACAGTGCATGGAAACCACTCAAGCACGACGCAAGGCCTATCATGACAGTTTCATCAAGCACAAGAAGTTCAAAGAAGGTGATCTTGTTCTAGCCTATGATTCGAGATTTGGCAAGTTTCTTGGCAAGCTTCAACAACGGTGGATGGGCCCGTACAAGGTACTTGCCGTCAATCCTAATGGCTCTGTTCAGGTGCAGACCATTGATGCCTCTAATGATCCTTTCCTAATCAATGGCTATCGCTTGAAAAAGTACTTCCCTCCTTGGGAATCTTGACAATCACAGGCAACCTACCCCTTCCCTTTTCGGCATCACACTGTCCTTCTTATCGTGCTTCTAATAGCCCTTATGATTCTCCTCATGAGGCGGTCTTGTTCTGCTACCCCCTCGCAGAAACATCTCAACCCGACATTGTTCTCTTCTTGTCTGATCCAACAATTGTGGCGAGGTTGGTCGTGACATATGGTATTTCCACCATTCTCTTTCTTAATGAAAAAAAACAAAAAAAAGGGAAAAGAAAAGAAAAGAAAAGAAGAAAAAAAAGCAACAAAACTGTTATGGGAGAAAATGAAGAAATTCCCTGTCATAACAGGCCTCGTTCCAAGAAAAGGTGGAAACAGCCTTGGGTGGGAAGCTGACTGTGGAAAAGGTGGTAACACCCCATAGTTCAGGATGGCTGACTCACTAGCAGAACCTCTTCAGCAAGTAATTTGAAGCCACCTCCATCGGTACCCTGACTTTGCAATATCAATCCGTCTGCCCTTCTTAACAGACGACCTTTCTTACAAGTCATTGAAGTACGAGACTTGTAGGCTATCTCCCTGGGTACGCCTCGGTTTCAAGATCCTCATGCCAACAACAACCGACATGATCTTTATCACCAACCCCTTGAGTGATGTGAGCTTTCATCCTAATAGGATGGGGACGTGAGTATGGGCTGCCCTCTGTATCTATCAACAAAGAGTGAGACAAAGGATGGGGTGAGTGACCAGTTTTTCCCTTTAAATCAAACGAGAGGTGAGATGTGTGAATGGAGTATTGCACACACGGGATGGGCCTCTCAATGCATAATGCACGATCTTTTTCATGTGCACTGCACCATAAGGCTCCCTGGCCTTCCTTCTTACACTGTATGCTGGCACAGGGTGGGATGCAGAGGTGTACCATCAAATACGCACAAGGCATACAACCTCTGCACAAGTGACCGTGAGGATTACATCAATGGGGTTCACGTATGGGCTGCCCTCTGTATCTTTCAACCGAGCGTGAGACAGAGGGTGGGCTGAGTGTGACTGGTGTTTCTTCAATCAATTACCAAGGGGTGAGGATTGAGGGACATTACGACCTTTGGAGTTAGGTACGCTCCATTTTCCCTATTCACCTACAGGCTGGGTTTTTGCCAAGGGTTTCTGCCAAACAGCACAGGACACATTACTCTATTCTATACATTGCACCACAAGGCTCCCTGGCCTTTCTCCTTGCACCTATGGTAGACGGATTGGATGCACTGATGCACTATCAATTGTGCACCCTGGCATACTACCTCTGCATCGTTCCTTTGTCGATTTCTAACCCGGGTGTGAGCTCTGAGATTTCATCCTTATTTCCTCGAGTGATATTAGTCATGGGGCGAGTGCTTGCTCTTTCAATCCATTTGAGTGATCATGAGTTGAGTGTAATATCCCTTGTTATCGATGAATTTCTTGTGATTCCTTCAACCAACTACCTCGCTGGGTGATGCTACGTGATCCCTGCCACGAAGGACGAAGAATGTGTGCTATGCAGATACTTTGTTACCTCCTGCAACCGACACAACGACACCATATGCAATCTCGATAGTCGACATTCCTTCTCAGCAATATGGACCAAGTTTTTCTAACCCTACGCCTTCTGTTTCACAGTACTGGTTATGTCTTAAGTGTGGGGACGTTTGTGGTTGGTCTGATGTGGGAAACTACGTTCGTAAAGTTTGGTTTACCCTTCCTGCTAAGGTCTTAAGTGTGGGGACGCATCCCTGCGCATCTATGTTGCATACCCACATGCATACACCTTGTTCTAATCATGCATACATTCTATTTCACCCTGTCCTCGAGGTTATTCCTTGACCGTTTGCCCTTATTCTGGGTTTTGTGCTTCTTTCATACAAACGGACCTTACGTTCACCAAAATCCCAATTCAACCTTACAGCCCTATTTTTTCCTTTGAACAGCCTATTTTTCCTTTTTACCAACCCCTGTTCTGACAGATGGTTCTCAAGTTATTAATTTTTGAAGCAATTCCTGTAAATTGGACAGTTTCCCATGTGAGTGCATCTTTATTGCTTTGGATCCCTGATCTGATGTCTCAGGCCTGTCCTATCCCTTTCCCCTGGCATTTTTCCTTTTTATTCTGTGTCATTTCGATGCACGGTTCATCCGTTTATTAATTTTTGCGGGTTTTTGAATCTTTTTCGTGTTTATTTTTCACATTTTTCCATGTGAACCTGCCCTATTTTCATAAGAATTCCAGTTTGATTTGACACCCGTGTCGTGCGAGCCTTTCCCCCACTCTTTCCTTTTCCCTCCCCCCTCTTTTGCATGTCGAATTTTTAGTTATTAAATTTTTCGAGTGTTTTCAGATGCATTTTTTGCGTTTTTTCCACATGAACTCATCCTAATTTTTCCCAAACTGAGTTCTGATAAACCAACCCTATGAATTCCTTTTTTTTGACATTTTCCCTTTTTACCGTCTGCTATTCCGATGCACAGTTCTTCCCGTATTAATTTTCGAGTCCATTTTCGGGCTCATTTTTGGGGTTTTTCCCATGTGAACACATCCGACCTCGCTCAAAACTGTGTTTTCTCATGATAGAGTTGTTGGACACATTGTTCTGTACACTTTTCCTTCTTTTCGCACTTCATTTCGATACGCGGATTTTTCGATATTAATGCACGTATGTGTTTTTGGGTTTATTTTTTGCGTTTGTCCCATGTGAACACCCTAATTTTGTCTCGGAACCCATGTTGCATGTTTCCAACATTTTTCCCTCATCTCTTGATCCATTCTTCCTTTTTACGAATTTTTTATCTAACAGGCGGTTTGGATTTTATTAATTTTTCTTCATTTTTCATGTTAACCACGTTTCTCGCCTTGCGCGTGAACGCGCATGTTTTTTATTTTACGCACCTCGGGACGCCCCGTGGCATTCGTGGCTCGCACATCCCCATCCTTGCCCATTTGACCCCGTCATTGCAAATTTTTTTACCCTTGCCCGTGCATGCGCATGGGCCGGGGATGTGTTCTTTTCTTTTATTATTTCTTTTATTTTTTATTTTTTTCATTATTTAATATAAAAAGAGGAAAAACATATAAATAAACTATACACACAATTTAAAAAACAATTTAAAAAACTAAAAAAAAGAAGAATGAAAAAAACACACACACACACACACTTAAATCACAAAGGAAAATCCACCTTTTCACAGAAAAAGAGAGAAAAAAAACAAGAAAAAAGAAAAATAAAAAAAAGAAAAAAAACCCACATACCTGCCATTGCGTTTCGGTTCTCCTCCCTCCTCCTTCTCTTCCCTCCCCTTTCTCCTCCCCTTCTTCCTTCCTCTCCTGCTTATTCTTCCCCTTCCTCTCCTTCTTCTTTCTTTTTTCCTCCTCCCCCTTCTTCTTCTCCTCCCCCTTCTTCTTCTTCTCCTTCTTCTTCTCCCTCCATATCCTCTCCCCCTCCTCTCCCTCCTCGGCGTGCCTCTACCTCCTCCACCCGCAGTGCCCTCGACGGCTTCCTCCACTCGCAGCGCCCCCGGCGGCTTCCTTGTAAGAAGCTGAGAATAAGGAGTTAGTGTAAATAATATTGATATTATGCCATGTCACACTGACATTGGTATAAAAGGAGAGGACATGTAATTTTACACATCTTTTTGGACACAATAATACAATTACAGACTTTCTCTCCCTTCTTGCTCACAACTTCTATGACTTCCCCTTCTTTCCTATCTTTCTCTCTCTAAATCTAGTATTTCTCTCTCCTCATCACTCTTCTTCTCTCTCTTCCTACAGTCTTTCTCTCTCTTCTACAAATTTCTCTGTCCTCTTTCTCTCTCCCCAATTCTCTCTCTGACAAGTGGTATCAGAGCATTGGTCTTTGACCCATTTTTTTCTTCTATTTTCAGTCATATTTTCCTATTTCAAAATCAATTTCAGACAAAAATGGTACAAGATAGTGACTAGTGGAGTGCTGCAGATCATCTACAGTTAGTAAGAGACTACATCTGGAGATATCCAAGGTCAGATATGGCGGATAATGGCTTAAATGATAGGATGCCATCAAATTTCATGTAAAAATGGAGGTAACTAGGGTAAAGGATGGTTAACCGGGCTTAGTTTGGGGTTAAACTGTGGTTACTTTTCAAAGGAGGTCTTCCTTTCCTCTTTCTCCAAGCTTTTGCCAAGCTTTCACGGAGTTTGCAGTAGAGATCTTCTCCTAGCTTTTAGCCATGAGGTTTTTACAGGCATTTCATGCTGGAAACCTTCTTTACTCTTTATTCTTAACAAGTGGAGCACCATTATTGAAGGCTTTGAAGAGGCTTTAGAGAGCAAACTTTTCTTCTTTTTCTCCTTCTTCAAGGATTCCTTCCAGCATATATGGTGTTTTCAACAACCTCGCTTCACAAGTATTTTGTCTTTTTGAAACCCTAAAGACAGTAGGTAGCAGTGAAGATTTTTCAGAAGCTAGAGGCAAAAATGGAAGAAGCCAAATGGTTTGTGTGGAGTTGCAGTACACTGATACACATTGGCATACTTGAACAGTTTGGAGAGTATTGCAACAGTCCTGGAGACCAGATTCACAGTTTATGCTGATTTCGCGGCCATCAGTCACAATGTCGGAGAGGCCTTGCACCATAAACCAGATCGTATGCCTCTTTCAGAACAAGATCCAGAGCTGCATTAGTTACTGCCAAAGCAACTCCCCTGTCTGCCAAGCGAAGAGCCACATCCTTCATTTTTAGTCTAGCAACCTTACGCAAGTGTGAGGGGGTCAAAGGCTTGAAAACCACAATCTCGTCCAATCTGTTCAACAACTCTGGATGGAAATGTCTTCGGCAAAGTTCTAGATGATGGAGAGAGGTCACAAAGAAGAGCTATTCCTGCAGTAATGCGTCCTACCCATACGTAAACTTCAGCTCTGCAATCAAGCCTTATCAGCATTGGGAGCGAAAGGGGCTGAAAGGAGGCTGCTGCTTTTAGGTAGGAAAAGCCGTTCCAGAATCGGAACAACGAACATGAGAGGGAGAATTCCGAATGGGAGAGATGCAGAAACAGCACAGTTCACCTCTCTTGATTGCCACCTCCCTGCCATCCTGAAGCATTCCTCTGTACACTATCCAAAGCTTCCTGCTTCTATCTTGTTGTCCTCTGAAAAGTCCATGGTTGCAACTGCCATCTCTGCTATTGTAAATGCCTGAGATCGTCCTTCTCCTTGCAAGTCTAGAAAATCAGCACGTCGGGCCTTCGCACCTCCTTTTACGGCCCCTGCTGTGTTCTCCTCCATCGATGCGAGAGTACAGATGTCTTCCTCCAGAGCTTCAACTTGTGGACAAGGAGATGAGTAGAAAAGGTCTTGCTCCTGTGACTATTGTCCTTGTGGAGAAGAAGAAATAGAAGAAATGGCATTGGCATTCTCAACATCTTGGACATTATGCTTCTCTTCAGCATCCGCACATACTTCGCGTATGATAAGATCATTGTAGTCCTCCCTAATGTCGCCATTGTGTCCTACTGTGCTTGGCATTGTCCTGTTTGAATTTCAGAAGGCTGGCAACCAATCCTGCAAGGCATACATGAATGCTGTTGAGAAGAAACACAAATGTTGCCTTGAACCTGGAAGCTTCCATTGTTGCAAACTGTAGTGGAACATGTGCTCGGAACACTCAGACCCAATGGCACAACATTTCCAGACCCAAACAGAGAACCCCAACAGAAGACAGAAAAATTGGGATACAACAGCCCACATGTAAAAGAGTCAGTAGCAACTATGGTGGAGAACATGAGGCCAACTTCTTCTCCTTCTTCTTCTGGCCTATAAATCAAGTCGTTCATCCTCCAAATCTGCAAAGTGCCACCTCCACCTGTCTGTTCACAATTTGCAGACATGCTTACAACTATCCATGGATCAAGTGCATTCCAGAGGGAATCCACAACATTGTCATTGTGATCAGCACTGCAGGAGGACCACTTGAGCATTTGGAGGGTTTTCCTTCTCAAAGTCCCACAATTTTACAAATCCATCTTCTGTAGCATTGCCAAACACTGACTTCCGTACCCGTAAGAGGCTTCATTCCAGAGCCATCAATATTAACACCTCCAACACCATACAAGCCCAGTGATATAGCCAGGCTCCATTGCACGTCCAAAAGCTTTATTGTTTAGTACAGCACCAGTTCCACTTATGCCCCAGCCAGTTTCAGGCACTTGTATTACTTGCCTAATCAATGTATCTTTAGACATATCCATCTCTCTTGCAGTATAATCTTGATCTAGACTACTGGGAACTGTAGAATTGAGTTCAGTAACTTTTTCATCCATAGCTGCTACCATAAGTTTTCATACACCCTGTTACTCAACACATAAAGCAACATCTACATCCTTGCAAGAAGCTGCACTACCATCCATCAACTGTTAATGTGCTATCTGAATCCACCATTTAGGCTTAACTCTGCAAAGGCATCAACTATCCATCAACAATTTCAAATGCAACTGAGTGCTTAGTGAGTTGTATTTGACTCAGCGGGAGAGCTTTGTCTTAGAGGAAGGTCTTGGGGGAAAGAAGTTGTGTGAAGGCTTCTTGGGGAAAGCCTCTAGTCCTTGAGAGAATTTGCCAGTTTGATAGTGAAATGCAAGTAGGAAACATATGTGTTGAAAGAGTCACCAATATTTGAAGGATCTTCATCAACATTGAAGGTATTAGACCATTTCTTGGAAGGCTCATCAACACTTATCTTGAAGATTCAACAAAGTCTTGTGCCATTTGGTTCTTCTTCAACAAGCTATGGTTCATGGAGAACCATTGGAGCATTATTGAGTAGAGTATGATGCTAGGATATACTACTATTTTGGTTCAAGCATTTTACTACAAGATTGGCTTTGAGGAGTTCATTAATCAAGCTCAAGTAATTGGGGACAGATTTGGGAAAGTTGCTATAGAAATTAGTAGCATCATTCTAACGACAACGGAACAATTGGAATTGATACTAGACATCACAAGCTTCGAGTGAGCCACCAAACGCTTCATTTGGACACATATTTCTCAAGCTAGAGCCTATTTAGTATCGACAGTTCACTGTGGACAGTTCTGGAAATTCTTAAACAAAGAGGGGTAGGACTGGAGATGGCAAGCCAACAGGATTGCAAGGATTGTATGGACTTGGTGACTATATGGTGGGAGACAAGGCTTTTTGTTTCAAAGACTAGCGATTAGGAGCAGGGCAGTCAGAGAGTTTTTCCTTTGGTGTGCATGTATTGAATCTCAAGGCAGGGTAAAGTTGAATGTGTCTGCTGGTCCTGATTTGGGGACTGTGTATTTTGGGAGTATGCATGTCAGATGAGTGAAACCAGAATTTTAAGGCAAGGATAGGAACAACATATCTCTTCAACTTGACTACAATGGCAGCTGAGAACAATAGCTCTAGCTCTAGTGAACTTGGACAAGGTTGGCTTCAAACATAGGCTAATATTGACAAACTTGGAGTTTTAGCTGATCAGTGTATTGCTCTTGTGAAGGCGGTTATGGAAAAAAGAGCAAGACCTGAATCAAATGCTTATGCTTATGGCCAACATGTATATGTTGATGGTACACTTGAATCAAATGCTTATGCTTATGAACAACATGTATATGCTGATGAGTATCATTCCATTGTTGGCAGCAGAATGGCTACTATGGACAACATGCTTATGCTTATGAGCATCCACCTCTTCAGCAACATAGTTATGATTGTACTTGTGAGGCTCTCTTAGTTGAGCAGCCCAGTTCTTATGGATGTGATAGAAATGGTTATGCTTATCAGTACCCTTCTAGTTTCGATCAGCAGCAAGCAAGTGATTATGACCGACATCATCCTAATACTTATGCTCATGGACTTGCCAATTATCATGCTTATGGACAGCTTAGGATACAAGAACATCATTGTAATCATGTTGAAAACTCATCATGCAATCTTGGGCAGCATGTTTATGGGCAACAACATGACCAAAGTTTTGGTAGTAGGCAACAACAAATAGATGTATTTGGACAATAGCATGAACATTTTTGTGATATGTATTCTCATAGAGATTATGGACAGCATGACCAATGCTGTGGGATCAATGATCAAAGGCAGCATGCCTATGTACGTGAGCAGCAAACATCAGTGGAAGCAAATGCATATGCTCAACCAAACTATCCCTCTGATGCGCAGCAGGGCTATTATCACCATATGCAGTATGGACAACATGAGCATTATGGTCATGAGCATGGATAGCCATCTGTTGTACATGAGCAACAAGATGACTATGAGCAACATGTCAGAACTATTGTTGAGTTGACCAATGGTGATGAGCAGGTGTGTAAATTGCTATCTAAGGCTAAATGCGTTAGACACCTTACTAGTGATACGATACGTGAATTTCATGCTGCGGGCTTATGCTATTGATGTGCTAAGCCAATATCTTGTAATCATCAAGCCACATGTAGGGCAAAGATTGCCAAAATACTCTTGGTATTTGAATATTATGATGCAAAGGATGGAGAAGATATTGTTGAAGACCATTTTGGTATGGGTCCACAACAAGAACCTCAGTTCAAGAAAGCAGATCATGGGCAGCATGTGGATTTGGATGATCATGATGCCATGCGGGAACCCCGTCAATCCACAGACCTGCAGTTTAAATGCTTGGACATCACTAAGAATGCAGGGTCTATGAATATACATCACTTAGGGGTTGATGCAATCCATGCAATGGTGACTTCAGCCTCATATGCTTCAGACATACAGAACATGGTGATGCCTGAGAGGCTTATGGAAGAGTTAGTGAATACCATCATAATGATCATGCTTCTAGTTGTACTTGACTATGACCTTATGAAAGTTGATCTAATGCATGGCAGCGATACCACTTTCCCTTTTGATCTGGGTGGCTACACACTGTTTTGTTCCCTCTACATAGATTAGTACTGCTCTTGAATATTAGGTAATCTTTCCTTTTACCACTTGTAACGCTGTACAGAGTAGTACTCTGCAGCCCACTACTTGGCTATACCAATAAGTTTGATCTTTGTTTTTGAGGACAAAAACTTCATTTTGAGTGGGGATGGATTGTAAGAAGCTGAGAATAAGGAGTTAGTGTAAATAATATTGATATTATGCCATGTCACACTGACATTGGTATAAAAGGAGAGGACATGTAAATTTACACATCTTTTTGGACACAATAATACAATTACAGACTTTCTCTCCCTTCTTGCTCACAACTTCTATGGCTTCCCCTTCTTTCATGTCTTTCTCTCTGTAAATCTAGTCTTTCTCTCTTCTCGTCACTCTTCTTCTCTCTCTTCCTGCAGTATTTCTCTCTCTTCTGCAATTTTCTCTCTCTTCTTTCTCTCTCCCCAATTCTCTCTATGACATTCCTCCACTCGTAGTGCCCCCAGTGGCCTTCTCCAACAACCGCCCCCCTCTTCCTCTCGCGGGCTTCTTCCTCCCCCGCCTGCTCCGCTTCTTCCTCCCCGCCTGCTACCTCTCTCCCTTGCCCGTCGAGCACCCGCTTGTGGCGCCTCTCCAGCCGTCCTCCACACGCCGCTACCACCTTCACTGGGCGCCGCCGCCGCTACCTCCTCTTGGGCCTCCTCCAGTCGCCGCGGCCACCTACACCTCCTCCTTCTCTAACCACACCAAGGTACCACTAACCTAACCTTAGTCAACACTAACCTGAGTTTAGTTACCACTAACCTAGGTTAGGTTAACCACTAACCTAACTACAGTTAACCTCTCACTTAACTTCAATTACACACTAACCTAACTAAACCCCCCTTTAGTTACCCTAACCCCATCAGGGTTCCCACTAACCTAACTAGGGTTAGGATTCCACTAACCCACCTAGGGTTAGGTCACACCTAACCTAACTAGGGTTAGGATAACCCTAAACTAACTGTAGTCAGTCAACTAACCTACCTCAGGTTAGTCCCCCCCCACTAACTAGGTTGGTTAGTCTCACCTAGGTTAGTTAATACTTGCCTAGACTAACTTAACTTGACCTAATTGACCCCAGACTAACCTCATTGACCTCCCTAGCCTAGATTAACTCAGACTAACCTAACTAACCCAGACTCGACTTCCCTGACTTATCCAGACTAACATGACTTAGTTGACTTGATTTGACCTTACTTACCAAACTAACTTGATTTACATAATTTAATTGATTTAATTAATTTAAAAAACTTATTTAAATTCAAAAAAATTACAGAAAAAATTCTAAAAACTCCCCCATATTTTTTTCAAAATTTTGGAATATTTTTCAGGTGGAAATTTCAACCACAAAATTCTAAAAAATTAAAAATTTAACAATTCATTCAAACTTACCTAAAAAATGCATAAAATTCATTCAAAATTAGTAAACAAATACAAAAAAAAAATCAAAAAAATTCCACCCACCCCCTGACCTTTTTCCACTAATTTCTCACTTCAAAATATTTTCATACAAGGCAAAAATATTCTTTGAAAAAAAATATAATAATAAAAAACTTATTTTCATAACATAAATGGTGGACATTTCCTCCATGGTGGCTGAAGTTTTATTTTTTTCCTTTATCACATATCCATGTGCTATATATCTTGATTTTATTATTATTATTATTATTATTATTATTATTAAAAACAAAACCACAACAAAAACCAACCATAAATAATAACAAATTTAAATTTAACAAAAAAACACACACACACATAAACCAAATAAAACAAACCAAATACTCAATACAAAACAAACAAGATACAAAATCAAAAAATTAAAAATACATTAAAAATCAACAAACCCACTAAGGTTTTTTTTTTTGTTCAGTCCAGTGGTCTTTGATTTTGTTTGACTAGATTCATTGCTTTTGGGGGACTCCTCCGTGTGCCTTCAGGCCATTGCATACACACTCCTACTAGGTATTTATTTTGTGAGCTTTATTTATTTTCTTTCCCCCTTAATCACAATTAATTGCTTAAATCAACTATTTATTCACCCACATTTTCCACCTGCATTCGCGCTAAACGCACAATTAAATAATTTTAAAATCAACCAGCTGTTCACTTTGCACGCACTACGTTCGCTTAAGAGACACCTTAATTTGTAATAAAAATGAACCAGCCGTCACGAAAAACCACACACGCTGGCAAAAAAGTGCTCCACATCACTCTTAATTTTTAATTAAGAAATTTGCATTTAGAGACCCAGGTTGGGAATCATAGTCCGGGTTGCGCTAAAGCATCGTTTCACCATAATAATTTGTAATTAATATTTTAAGAAGGAACCGCCATTTTCTTATTAAGATTTATCACCTAATAAATGGTCACCTATTGTTAATAATTTCTTAAAATGAACCCTTCATTAAAATAATTCCCCCTCATTACACTTCTTTTTTTTCCTTTTTAATAAACACGCTTCGTGGGATGGGCGCGTAAAAGTCTTTTAGTTGACATTGATGGTCCAAGTTCTGGTCAAGTCTTGATGTAAATTTTTATGGTCTTCTGATTTGTCTGTGTGTTACGATTACGGGTGCGGTGTGTAGTTCTTTCTTTCTTGCATGATACGGGGATTTGGGTGCTTGAATGTTGCATCGCATGAAGTTTTTGGTTGCATCTGTGTAGAGGTCATGTCGAATTTTTTCTAGGCTGTGTATTGTCTGGGGTGGTAAATGGGTTAGTTATGTCTATGTCTATATGAGTGTCCTTCTTTTGGATTGATTCCTTTTTTATAGCCCTTTGGTTGTTTTGCAGGCATTCTTTGTGACTGTCTGTGTTGTGGTGTGTGTGTTTTCCATCTGAATGGCACCTCACGCTCCTTCCCCTATCCAGTATGTCCCACTGGTTAGTAGGGATTACTCTTCCCTACTCACTTTTAAGCCTATCGCAAAGGCAGGACTCGCGACTTTCGTGGCTGCCTCCTTCCCCTTGATTCCAGAAGATCCATCCATGTGTGATTAGTTCCTTCCCTCATATAGCAAGAAGTCGGGGCTGGTCCATGGTACTTCCATGAAATTGGCACCCCGAGGGTTAGGGAAGGCTCTGTCTCTTCCCTACAAAGGAGAGCCCTTTGTTACAGTGAGACAACTATTCTCCAACGATGAGATTTTGAAGTTGTTACAGAAGTAGACCAAGGAAAATCTGGATGTCAAGAAAGTGATCAACACTTCAGGAGTCTCCTTTTCCATGATCACTGATCCTGTGTGGAAGCTGGTTTGCCAGTTCCTCCAAGAGAGGTTTATGCCTGCCAAAACGCCATCCCATTACTTGTCCAAAGAGCTCTTTACAGATTCCAGGATGGTGCTAAAAGAAGTGGCTATTGATTGGATCACTTACCTACTTACAAAGATGAATCAACATTTCGTCAAAGTAACCAGGGAAAATGTCACAAATGTCACCTATGGATCCTACATGTCCGCTTTCTTGACATACTCAGGTTTCAAGAAGGGTGTGCCTCCACCTCCTCCATCTAATCCAGTACCTCCTCCTCCACCTTTCGAAGAGTCAAAACATATTGATATAGAGGATCTGGATTCTGCTACTCCCTTGGTCATTCAACGAAAATGCTTGAAGTGTGTGGCAGATAAGGCTCCTTCGATTCTTCCTTCAGTTACAATTCCTGCTACATCTGGCAGTGACCTCCCTGCTTATCTCACATGTAACAACCTATTTAGGGCACATCGAGAGGGTTCCTTGGACATATCAGTATCTTCACTGAACAGTTTAGTGTCGGGAGATGCCATTCCATTCCTATGTAAAGACATCCAGAGTTCAATTGAAGTGTCAGTGGGTGGCAGCTTGTGTTCAACAGTTGTATGCTTCCTTTTATGAAGAACTGATGCAGTCCAAAGACCAGTTGCATAAGGCAACATCAGAGTTAGCCTCTGCCAAAGACACACTAGCAAATTTGTTTAAGCAGATGGAGCAACAAACCCAACTGATTGAGACCCAAAGAGAAGAGATATATTCTTTGAAGATTCAATTAACAGAAGCTCAATTAGAGGTCACAAAAATCTTCGAGGAGAAAGAGAGGATGTCCACCAAAGCTCAAGAGTTTCAAACTCTTTTAGATGTCAAACTCTCAGCCTTACAGACTACTATTGACATAGTGGAATCATAAGCTTCCCAAATCAAGCAATTGCAAGACCAACTGGCATAGTCACGGTCTGTTCCTCCAAGCCCTAATGTTCCACTAATCCCTTCTCTCTCAATGCAGGACTTGGCAGTTCTCCAGAGACAGGCTACCTTGTGTCCTTTATTCCAAGATAAAGTGGAAAGATTGCAGTCCAGGATGGATCTGCTATGGTCTACATTTGAGCATTTCCAGGAATATATTCCTCCATCCACTATCAATTGCAAAAGTTGGCCTTTTACATGAAGCTTTCAACGATGTATCTTCCTCTTCTAGAGGATGGTTGGAGTGGGGCTTGGTCCCCTGAGTTACTAACAGAAGTGGTCCGTATGGTGTTTGAAGATTCTGTCAACGACGTATACCATGTTATTGTCATACATGTATCTACGGGGAGATCGGTTGATTCCAAATGAAGTAGATATAGCCTGGTATGTGGGAGATGTGGTTTTACAAGCTGTTCTGTATGTCAACTATTTGGAGCTGCGAATAGATGACATGTTCCAGAGTTACTCCTCAAAAGTGGCTACTTGCCCTGATAATTCCTAGCACTCAATGATTGATTCTGTGGTCCTAAATCAACGTTAGAACACAGCTTCTACCTATGTACAGAGCACTAACCAACTGAGGGTGGATCTCTTAGCTCACCTTTCCAAAAATAATCCATTTGATTCAACCTTTTTTGATGCCTATCAAAGAAGATCTATCTTAGATCCCTCTGTTCCTAGCCTACTGTACTACCAACAAATGGCTCACCGTTATGATACCTATCTTTTCCTTTATCAAACAAATTAAACAACAATCTTACCCCTTCTTTTCCAACCTCAATCTTTTTCTCAAATTTCAATATTTACATATTTCTCTTTTATTGAAGATAGAGTATTTTCCCCTTCTCCACCATGCACTTCTCCATCCATCCATGTACCTTCTACCTTTTCTATTTATCAATTAACACATTTCCTAACTGATTCTCTAAAATTTTCAGCCACTCCTTCTTTAACCTATTCCTCCTTTTATGATTTTTCCTACCCATCTCTTCATCCTCTTTTACTTATTCCACTTCCATCTCCTGCCACTTCTATCTCTCAACCCCTTCAGTTGGTTAATGAATATGAAGGGTTTGATCAGCAGATTCCCAGAAGAAGAGGATGGAGCTCGACTGATTCTATTACAGGACCTCAAATTAACTGGCCAATAATTCCAGCGGATTGGACAATAGCCAGCCAAGCATACCAGAACTACCTTCATTTTGCTCACAAATATTCACAATCTCTAGATCCTTCGGTGAGATTGACAACTCATTTTGCTTGGTATCTAGCATACATGCATAGGCATTCCCATAATGATCAAAAGGCCATTCCAAAAATTTGTATGAATGTCAATGTGAACATTGAATCCCACCAATTGGATGTCCTGTATTTTCATGCCCTATGTCTACCTAGCAGATACCTTGTTTTGCTAGAAAGGATGTGTTGTTTGCAGTTCTTTCAAAATCCTCCAAAGACATTTGTAGATGAATCCTTCTCTATGGATTACTTTCGAAACCACAAAGCCTTCAAATGGGATCATCTTCATTGATACCTTTGCAATGTATCTTGGATGATTCTTAATGATATATATCTCTTTTTAGAGGTGTCATTCAAATGGTTGTGTTAGTGTTAGTGTATGTGTTATAATACTTGTATGTGATGAGTTCGTGCTGATTGAGAATAATTTGTTCGAGAGATCTTTTCAAAAGATTGATGGTGGATGGAAAGCCTATGGTGGAAAGCTGAAGAGAACCCTTTCTATCCTTTACAAATTTATTATGGTTTTTTAAAATCATTAATCAGATAAGTTAATGAATAATGGAAGTTTTCCTTTAGTAGTTTTTTTCTCTCAGATATAGGTGATAAGTTGGGGTCGTGGTTTGGAGAGATTATGAAGATCCTACATAATATAAAATTGAGTTCTTTAGTGAACTTATATTCTTCTTTTCCTTAGGTCGTGAGGACGCTTCCTATCTAAGTGTGGGGATATGTTGAGAGTGGAAAAAGACTGAATTTTTGACTGATTTTTGTTGTTTTGGAGAACTGAATGATTGATTTTTGGTGGATTTAGAGTGATGTATGGTTGTTAAAGGAAGTATTTGAGAGTATTCTGATTGTCTTCTGTATGAAGCATGAATTGATGATTGATGAAGATTGAGATATTTTGGAAGCCTATTGAATAGTTTTTGATAGTTTGGAATGGTTTGAGTATGAGTTATGAGGTTTTGATGACCTTCTGTAACCTTCTGTAGAGCCTGTCTCTGCTCTGTCTCTGTACTGTAACTGTACTATAGCTGTTCTGGTGCTGTACTGTAACTGTTCTGTAGACCTTCTGTAAGTATTCTGTAGAATGTATGTGTGACTTTGGGAAATTTTCCTAACCTTTGGAAAGGATGAATCTAAGTTCAAAAGAGCTAAAACAAGTAGAAGAAACAACTGCTGAAGATTGAAGAGAAGACTAAGTGACAGTGACAGTAGTGAGCTATGAAAAGACACTGTAGTGGCTCTGGTGACTCTTCATATCAGACATACCTCTTGGGAGGTGCATCCATGACCTAAGAAGGATTATTGAGGGTTATTATGAGAGCATTTTAGTGAGGAGATGATGTACTATTGATGGAGAGAGAGAGAGATAGCCAGAGATAGTAAATTCTATCAAAACATTGTAACTGTATGTGAGAGATTGAGAGAGAGAATTATGAAGACATTGAAGATTAATAATATGTGATTGATTTCCATTCAAAGATGGTGTATTCCTTTGTGTTCATTGTTATATTGATGGATTGTATGAAGATGTTGAAGATTATGGTTGATTCTATCAAATCCGTGGGAGAAATCTACTATGATGCTGCGTGAAGATTTGCTATTTTCTTTGTTTTGGTGATTAAAAGAATGAAATAAAAGCTTGTTGATGTTACAAGATAGATTTTCTTGCAAGAAAATTTCATTTTCCTTGGTGTTCCTCTTGGGGCTCCACAAAGAGTTCATGTTGGTTTAAGCTTATGAAAGCTATGTGTAAGGTTGAATGCATATCTATGAAACGTGCTAGTAAGGAATTGAGAACATTGGGGTTGTTAGTTGAAAGGAAGGCATTTTAGGCCTCTTTTATGAGATAAATATTAGTGATACTATGGCTAAAAATTTAGCAACTTTATATGTAGAAAATGAGGCTAAAAATAGACTGTTGTCAGTATATTCTTTGGATATGTATGATATTATAGCATTGTTTTCTTAGTAGGAAGGATTACAATGGGCTGATGTAGTTCTGGAAACAAAGTACACAATGATTGACAAAAAGATGAAACCAATTGCTTTGCTGCTTCCACCAGACAAAAAGATAAAACTAAAGGCACTTGTAAGAAAATGGTTAAGTTGCTGATTAGAGGAGGTTTTGAAAGAAAAAACCCTCCAAATTTGGCTACGTGGATGTGATTAATGAGAGAATATGTGATTCATTGAAGAGGTCAGCCATTAAATATCTTCATTCTTTAATGGACTCTAAGGGTCACCTTTTCAGTCTTATTCTGTTGGAACTTGCAAAATTTTGTATTTTGGAATTTTCACACCAAAAGACACTCGTTTGTTCCTCGATGTTCATTTTTTTCACCTCTGTACTTTTTCCTTCTCTACAACATTGTTGCCCCGCTAAGGGTTCTCTACCAAAATGTTTACCAATATTTCTTCTAGCAACACAAGTGCAGCCCCATCATGCAAGTATAAACTTACTATTCAACTAGATCCTGTTTATTCATCTTAGAGGAATATACACCATCGAGCATTGTTGGACAAGGATGAAGCTAAAAGGTTACGATTACAAGGAAAGAAACATGTAGACTTATGGGTGGATGGAAATATTTATCCATTGGACCCTTCTACAAGTAAAAATCAAGCTTCTTTTTACAATATTCAGGACTTTATAAGGTACATTGGAGATGGTTGTGATAGGATGCTTGGCTATTGTATGAGGTTATATTCTGAATATTATGCATTTAGAGAATAGATACATGAAATGAATGAATCATTAACAAGGCAACCTGAAGGTTGCATTACCAAAGTCCACATGATTGTTGCTAATGTGGAATGCATTGTGGACTTTAGGGTTATTAGGTTTGTAGGCCAGCGAAGCATATCAAGTATTATTAAGAAGGCCATGGATCTTGCAATCCGACTAACAAGTTGATATATCTGCTAGTCATATGATTTTTGGTAGTGGTGTCTGGCATGTGATAATGGATGCATATCCCGAATCTCCTCAAAGTACCTTTAACTTCGTTAGAATTAGATACATTAGAGGATCTATTTAGCAGTGAGACTTCATCAAGTGATAAATCAAAAGAGTGATCCACTACAAAGGATGTCTATCAAGTGACTCTAGATGAGCCGATAGAATATCAAGACAGAATCACAGATGCAAATGTGATTGAGCTGGACCTCCATACGTTAGATGATCCATGATCAATTAAATTAGGACCTATGCTCAATCTGGAAGAAAGGAAGGATTATATGTCCTTGATCCAAGAATTCTGTGATATTTTTGCCTAGAGCTATGATGAGCTGAGGGGTATTCCTTCTAGTCTAGCTGTGCATACCATTCCCTTGAAGGAAGGTAGGTACCATATGCAATAAAAAGTGAGGCATATACATTTTGAGAAAAGGAAAAACTATTTGAGGAGCTACAAAAATGGCATAAAACTGGCTTGATATTTCTTGTAAAAGACATGGAGTGGTGTTCACCATTAGTCATTAGGGAAAAAAAAAGAATAATCAAATCCATCTTTGCATAGATTTTAGGGAGCTCAATAAATAGACAATCAAATATTACTATCTACTGTCATTTTTTGGCCCAGATTCTAGATTAGTTAGTGGGTAAAAATATCTATTCATTTATAGACTACTGTGCTAGATATAACCAAATGGCTATTGCAAAGGAAAATAAGTTGAAAATGATATTTATCACTGTATTTGGTACCTTTGCATATCCTGGTCTGGCATTAGGGTTATGCAATGCACCAGGTTCTTAGCAACGTACAACTGTGATAAGACTTTTGGTGATATTTCCGCAAAGGAGTTGAATAATCTTTATTGATGATCTAGGGGCAACCACCATAAATGTATAGAAATAGCTTATTATTCTAAGAAAAAATTTTAAGTGTTGTAGGCAATTCTACATTGCTCTTAATTCAAGAAAGTGCATCTTTAGAGTGCCCTATGGATTGCTATTGGGCCATGTGGTTAGCTCAACTGGTATTGTAACTGATCTTGAAAAGATAAAGGTTATTGTTGTTATGAGTCCACTACGTACTCCTAAAGAAGTGCATAGCTTTCTGTCACATCAATGGGATACTATCGAAGATTTATCAATGCACTGGCAGAGAGGACATTTCCATTGATGAATCTATTGTTCTTTAACTGTTTTTTTTTTAAGAGTGACTCATGTCAGGTATCCTTTGAGGATATAAAGTAGGAATTGGTGAAAGTGTCAGTTCTAAAAGCACCCAAAAGGGGTGACGTCTTCTATATATATTTTATAGCCACAATGTATAACATCAACTACTCTTTAGCCCAAATTTAGAAGAAAAAGTGACATCATTCAATTGAATTTTCTAGCCATAAATTAGTGTTGAGAGTGGAAAACACTGAATTTTTGACTGATTTTTGTTGTTTTTTAGGACTGAATGATTGATTTTTGATGGATTTAGAGTGATGTATGGTTGTTAATGGAAGTATTTGAGAGTATTTTGGATGATATTGATTATGTTTTGGAAGTACATGATGATTCTCAGTGGAGATATGAAGCTCTATGATGTTCTGTTGAGCTTATGATTGGTTCTGTATACCTTATGTATAACTTTTGTTTTGTTCTGATTTTCTTCCGTATGAAGCATGGATTGATGATTGATGAAGATTGAGATCTTTTGAAAGCTTATTGAATAGTTTTTGATAGTATGCAATGGTTTGAGTATGAGTTATGAGGTTCTGATAGCCTTCTGTAAACCTTTTGTAGAGCCTCTGTCTCTGCTCTGCCTCTGTACTGTAACTGTACTGTGGTTGCTCTGTTATTGTACTGTAAGTGTTCTATAGACCTTCTGTAAGTGTTTTGTAGAATGTATGTGTGACTTTGGGAAAGTTTTATAACCTTGTAAAGGATGAATCTAAGTTCAAAAGAGCTAAAACAAGTGGAAGAAGCAGCTGTTGAAGACTGAGTGACAGTGACAGTAGTGAGCTGTGAAAAGACACTGTAGTGGCTCTGGTGACTCTTCATATTAGACATACGTCTTGGGAGGTAAAAAGGATTATTAAGGGTTATTATGAGAGTATTATAGTGAGGAGATGATGTACTATTGATAGAGAGAGAGAGAGAGAGAGAGAGAGAGAGAGAGAGAGAGAGAGAGAGAGAGAACCAAAGATAGCCAATTCTATCAAAACAGTGTAACTGTATATGAGAGATTGAGAGAGAGAACTATGAAGACATTAAAGATGAATAATATGTGATTTATTTCCATTCAAAAGATGATGTATTCTTTTGTGTTCTTTGTTATATTGAAGAATTTATGAAGATGTTGAAGATTATGGTTGATTCTATCAAATCCGTGGGAGATATCTACTAGGATGCTGCATGAAGAATTGCTGTTTTCTTTGTTTTGATGATCAAAAGAACGAAATAAAAACTTATTGATGTTACAAGATAGATTTTCTTACAATATAAATTCCTTTTCCTTGGTGTTCCTCTTGGGGCTCCATGTTTTTGGTGCACAGTCGGGGAAGCTTGCCATCAACAAGAATCAAAAGAGGCTGAAAATGAGGGAAATGGCATTGTTAAGAAGAGGAGAATTCAATGGATGTTTGCAAAGTTTCTTCTTCCACTGAAGAGTTGGAATCTCTCATTATCAAAGCCAATTTCCACAAGAAGTTCATCCCACAATGGCAGAAACATATCACCATCATGATGCATGCTCTATGTGGTGGACTGTTTCCTCTTCCTATTGAAGCAACAAAAACTTGCATCTTGGTGGCAAACTCTTTGGGAACAAACTGAAGAGTAGAGACAGAGAGAATGACCATCTATGGAAGATTTGGCATTCATTGAGAAGTTTCCGGACACCATCAAGTGGGAGATTGTGAAGAAAATTTAGGAGTCTTGGTCTGTGGAGGTTCACGAAGAAAAGAAGAAAAAGAGTTGGAATTTGTTCGTGGATGCTCAATAGCAAGATACGTGGGATGCTTGGTGCACTGACAATCTTCTGTTTGTCCAATTAGCAACCCACTGGAAGTTGGTAGACATAGTGTTTTTCACAACATACATTGTTGAAACCCTCAGAAGCTGGCATTATTATAATGACGCAACAACGATTCTAAGAAGAATGAGTTTTGATACTTTCAAAATAGAATATCTTCCCCTTTGTAGTGGTTTGAAAGCCGAAATCAGAGATGTTGAAAAGAAGGAAGTAGAGGAGATGTTGGCCAAATAATCCATCAAAGAATGAAGCCCTCTCTAATACTATTGTGTTGAGTACAGACCAACTGGTTGGAGCCAACCCCCTGATGAATGACGCAATAAAGAGGCAAGCATTAGAACGAGTCCAGAGGTACGTGAGAAGAGAGAAGGAAAAAATCAAAGCTGAGAATGAGCTCGCAACAGAAGCCTCCTTTGACGCCCTAAAAGCACTCTTTACAAAAGTCCCCATGGAGACTCAAGGTCCCCTTCCTAGTCAGATTCGTCCTGAAAATATTGATGACAGGCCAGCAAATGTAGTCCCATTGCTAGTTTTTAAGGGAGAGTACAATGAAAACCTTGATCTTCATGTAGTAGAGTTCATGATAGCATGTGTGGCTAACAATGCCAGAACCCCTGAGCATTGGTTAGCAATATTCCCTGCCACTTTCAAAGGCACGGTGTTTTAGTGATTTGAGAGACAAGTAGCATGGACTTTTGGTACATGGCCTTCCTCACTAAATTCAGGCGTGAAGATTTTGAAGAGTGGATGCGAGAGGAGTTCATGAATCTAAGTCAGTCCTCTAGAGAAATAGTAGAAGCTTATGTCTCGCGAATGGAATCCATCCTAAAGAGATGGACTAACCATCATCTAGACGAAGGCATCCAGAAAGGAGTGTTTCTCAAGGGCCTACAACCAGAAGTTCACAAGTCTGTGGAATTGAGAAAATCAATCAATCTGCAAGCTACAGTGGAAGGTGCAAGATTGTATGACGAAGTTGAAGCAAGGCTGTCAATGACTCTAGGAAGAGGAGTCTTACCTCCTCCCATGCCTGGAGTGGTATACCCACCAAATGTAATCCCAAGGACAATTCCCTACCCCCAAATGCAAATAGTGCCGTAGTATAACGCACCTAGCCCACTGTGGTCACCGCAGATGACAGTGCCTCAAATGATGGTTCAACCACAACAACAATGGCCCCAAACAGCTCCTCCAATGGCAACTCAACAACAGTGGAACCCTACCAACTGGAATCAACAACCCCAAGTCTCAACAGGAGATCTAAATCAGAATCAAAACAGAGGACCCTCTGGATCGACCCAACCAGTGTATGTAGTAATTACAGACGCTTTCCAAAATCCTACTACAAGCACTTCAGGAGGTGAAAATTTAAAGGAATACTTATCCAACTCAGTTGCAAGTATCAAGAAAGAGCTTCTGGAAGTAATTACAGAGTAGTTACAGACGCTGAAGGTAAATATCGCCAATATATCCACTCCTGTGGGAGCTAGAAGAGATGTGATGCGCTCTAATACATGATGCGGAAAGTGTCATCAAGTGGGACATTTAGCAACAGAATGTACCCGGAAACCAACCATTCCTAGAGCCTTTTGTCCCTACTATTTGCGAAAGAACCATACAGAGGATATCTGCTCTTTGAAAGAGATGCATGAACGAAGACAGAAGGATGAAAATGCAAGACTCAACTTGATAGAATCCAAAATGACAACACACGATATTGGACCAAAGCCTAGGGAATTTGGTCCTAATTTTAGTCCAAGGAGGTTTCCCTCTCAAAGTTACAGAGGATGACAGTCTGGCGGTGGTCAGAGATCAGAGGTGGAATGTTACAGGTGTGGAGAAAAGGGATATATCTCCCTGAATTGTCCAAACCCTACACGATTTGTGGATTACAAGCCCTTATGCAGCCTTGATGCAAAGGTGAAGGCCACATTGCAAAGGACTGTCCAAGTTCAGTCCCTGTAAAGGCCAATGCCACTAATAGCCAACAGAAGGTACAAGAGCCTGCCTCCAATTTGGTAGAGTTGAAAGTTGCTATTGTTATGTGCACCAAGAAAAAGCAACTAGTTGTTCAGAACAAAAATAGCTTTCCGGCCAAGACTGCGAAGTTCAACCTGCCAACAGAGGGACAGAGCAGTACAGAACAGAACAGTGTAGTACAGAGCATTAGAGTGGCACAGATAGTTACAGAGACAATCCCAGAGAGAGGACCAGAGGCCTAGGAGATAGATGATACAGAAGCACTTCCATAAATAGGGAAAGTGCCGATGCTGCAATTGTTGGAAGAAAAAGGAAAGATGAAAATGGGTGTAGTTCCATTCCCCAACAGGCTAGAGAAGCCTGTGGATCCTATCAAAGATTATGACTTGGTTAAAGACCTAGACACTTTTAAACCAAACTTAACATTCCGACAGTTGCTGATACTACCTCCCAGCTTGCCGAAAGAAATTTAAAAGCATCTTGACAAGAAGGTGTGGACTAAGGATCGCTCCTTCAACAGCGACCAAGACCAATAAGGCCCTAGAGCCTGTAAAGGAAGTCGATGTGGCTAATGCCTTCCTAGATCCTGGAACCCCAGAGATTAGTGTATGGATAGAAGGATGCTTTATTTCAAATGCATTGATTGATGGAGGCTCATCAGTAAACATAATGACAGATGTGACAATGAAGGACTTAGGGTTGCAAGGAATTCAACCTACACAATGGCTTATCAGACTGGCAGACCAAAGTAGAGGGCATCCTTCCATACATAAAAACAGCCCTTGTAGGAAGAGACTATTGGCTGACATATCTAGTGGTCAAACCAAATTCTTATGGGACCTCATGCCCTCTACTGTTGGGAAGACCTTGGCTTTTTGAAGCAAGAGCCAGGATGGACTGGTTCAAAGGAACCCTAACCCTAGGCAGAGGACCCAAAAAAGCAGTGTTAAAGCTGTATGGATCGCAAAAAGGCAATGGACCCACATCCATTGAAGTCATAACTGACTCCTCTAACGAGGTAACAGATGGTACATGAGGAGATGAAGAGGCTGTTAAACAAATCTTTTCTAAGAAAACAAAGGCACGGTCCCTAACAGTGGGCACTATAAGCCAACTGCCAAGGGAAGTAAAATCCTTGTCCATGGGTGCATACCTCCTGCCTCAAGTAGAATTAACTTTTGAAATCACCTCTGACAGTGAAATAGAAGCATGGATGTACTGTTCTCCCTGTTACATGATAGTCGCAGAGACAGAGCAGAGACAGTACAGTTATAGAGCAGAGACAATACAGTTATAGAGCAGAGATAGTATAGAGGCATAGCAGATACAGAGTGGCTACAGAACAGAGATAGATTGGATACGGAGGCAATCACAGAGACAGTAACAGAGCCAAAGCCAGAGCCAGAAGCAGAGTCAGAAGTTGTGACAGAAGCAAAAGCAAATGCAGAGGTAGAAGATATATTCTTCTCCTATAGAGCTTCTACAAAAGAAGAGACAGAGCCTCCAGAGGACACGGATGAAAATGATGAGGAAGAAAATGAAGCAGGTTATGAAAGTGTAGATGAAGAAATCCCTCTAATAGATGATGATCTTGTTGATATCCCTACAGAGACCTCAGAGGCCAAAGATCTCCGGGTGCTGGATGGAATGACTATGGTTCCATTTGGTTTGATCAATGGACCACAAAGTATGCAAAATTTGTATAAGAAATGGATTAAAGGCATAAAAATTAAGTTCACTAGTGGATCCTGTCACCGTGACTGTTTAGTCCAAAGAAAAGATGAAGATGATGCCCCCTGCCAACAGAAGCTAGAGCCGGCCTCTAGCAGGTCTGTGCTATGTGACATTTCTAGATGCATCCTCTGAAGATGAATCCCTAAGTCCAGAAGAAATCACCACTCACACAGAAGCAAACAAAGCTCTGATACCCTTCCAGCAGCAACCTAAACATACGAATGAATCATCTGTACAGAAGGAGGACACTGATTCTAGCAGAACATCAGACGAGGACACTACTCTCTTGAAAGAGTCAGACCTCTATCCAGAAGCAATCCGTGGGACATTTATCCGTGAAGTGGAAGGTGAAAGACAAGTAACGTTCTTGGATACTGACGGTACTGAACGTCACCTGAAAGTGGGTCTCAATCTTCCAGAAGAAGAATTAGCGGTCTTGCGAGATCTATTAAAGGAGAACTTAGATATGTTTGCCTGGTCATATAAAGACCTAAAGGGGATTGATCCCACAGTATGCCAGCATCATATTGACCTAGAGCCTGATGCCAAACTTATAAGGCAAAGACAAAGACGCATGAATCCTAATTACTCTACTCTGGTGAAGGCCGAATTATTGAAACTTCTTGAAACCGAGTTCATTTATCCCGTGGCTAACAGTGAATGGGTTTCGTCCATTGTGGTAGTACATAAGAAGAATGGGAAAATTCGAATATGTGTCGACTTTCGAAAGCTCAATTTGAAGATGAAAAAGAATCATTTCCCTATCCCTTTTACAGAACAACTATTGGACACAGTGGCATGCCATGAGCTTTATTCCCTCTTGGATGGATTCAGCGGATATAATGAAGTCCAAATCACAGAAGAGGACCAATCTAAAACAACCTTTACGACAGAATGGTGGACCTATGCCTATAGAGTTATACCATTTGGGCTCTGTAATGCTCCTGTCACCTTCCAACAAGTAATGATGGCTGCCTTCCAGAATCATTTGCATGATTTCATTGAGGTGTATCTTGATGACTTCTGTGTCTATAGTTTGATCCGTGAGCATTGGGGACACCTAGACCAATGTTTTAACAGATGCCGCGAGTATGGGATTTCTCTCAACCCTGACAAATGTGTCTTTTGGCGTCTCCTCAGGAGTTCTTTTGGGTCATATTGTCTCGGCACGAGGGATTGCAACAGACCTAGCAAAGATTGAAAAGATTGCCACTTTAACAGCACCAACAAACCTCAAGCAATTGAGAGGATTTCTTGGACATGTGGGCTACTATAGAAGATTTATTGCACATTTTGCAACCAAGGCAACCCCTCTCCATAAGCTCCTAAGGAAAGAAGCTGATTTTCTTTGGACTGATGAACTGTGAAGAAGCCTTTAATACCCTAAAACAGTGCCTTATCCAAGCACCTATTTTACAGCCTCCTGATTGGACGAAGGAGTTCTATGTGCACACAGATGCATTAGTTGAAGGGTTAAGTGCTGTCCTATGTCAAAAGGGCCCCTCTAAATTAGATCAACCGATATAATATGCAAGCCAAAAGGTCACTAATAGGGAATGGAACTATACAATGACAGATCTTGAGTGTTTGGCAATGGTGTTTGCATTGGAGAAGTTTCGACACTATTTATTGTCAATACATTTCAAGTTCTATGTGGATCATGAAGCCCTGTCCTTCTTGATGAACAAAGCAGATGTTAAAGTACAACTGATGAGATGGTTGCTACTATTCCAGGAGTTCGATTTTGAAGTGGTCACTAAGCCTAGCCGTTCCCATGTCCTAGTTGATTATCTATCATGGATCCTTGAAACAGAAGAAGAGGGACATGATGATCCAGACCTTCCTGATGCTTCCTTGTTTTTAGTTGAAACAGTTACTCCCTGGTATGCAAACATAGCCAATCTCCTGGCAACTCAATAGCATCCTCCTGGCATCTCAAGCCATGAGAAGAAGAAGCTTCTATTAGAATCAGCCCCCTACACTTTTCTAATCATTGCACTGTACAAGAGAGGCAAAGATGAAGTGTTGTGAAGATGTGTTGCAGGAGATGAAATCGGCATAGTATTGAAAGCATGCCATGACGAACCATGTGGTGGACACTTCGCAAGAGAAGCAATAGCCAGGAAGGCTCTGTTAGCAGGATATTGGTGGTCCACCCTCCACAAGGATGCATATTATTACTGTAAGAGATGTGATGCTTGTCAGCGATTGGGGAAGCCCACCAAGACAAGTACCATGCCACTGCAACCCATTCTTCCCCTAAAGCCATTCGAGAAGTGGGGGATTGATTTTGTGGGTCCCATTGATCCACCTACTAGATGAAAGCAGAACAGATACATCTTAGTATATATGGATTATGTCACAAAGTGGTGTGAAGCTAAAGCCCTGAAGCGGGATGATGGTAACAACATAGTCTTGTTCATGTACGAGAATATTATTACCCGTTTTAGCAGTCCCCTTGAGCTAGTAAGTGAGAGAGACACTCATTTCCTTAATAAAATCATGGAGGAGCTGACTGAGTTGTATAAGATTCGCCATCGTAAGTCCACTCCTTATTATTGCAGAGCCAATGGCTAAGTTGAAGTTACCAATCACATTCTCTGCTTAATTTTGACAAGAATGATTGCCGCACATCATCGGGACTGGGATGATCGACTTATAAAGGGCCTTTGGGCGTACAGAACCTCCCATAAGGCAGCTATAGGACAGACCCCTTTCCAGCTAGTGTGTGGGACAGAAGCCGTCTTCCCTGTTGAACTGGAATTATCCTCTTTACAAGTGGCAATTAAAGAATGCTTGGGAGATAATGAGTCACTACAATGCCGTATTCTACACTTGGAATGTTTGGATGAGATACGACGGATGGCCCTACAGTGCATGGAAACCACTCAAGCGCGACGCAAAGCCTATCATGATAGTTTCATCAAGCACAAGGAGTTCAAAGAAGGTGATCTTGTTGTAGCCTATAATTCGAGATTTGGCAAGTTTCTTGGCAAGCTTCAACAACTGTGGATAGGCCCATACAAGGTACTTGCTATCAATCCTAACGGCTCTGTTCAGGTGCAGACCATTGATGCCTCTGACGATCCTTTCCTCATCAATGGCTATCGCCTGAAGATGTACTTCCCTCCCTGGGGATCTTGAGTCGACCTACCCTTTCCCTTTTGGGTGTCGCACTATCCTTCTTGTTGTGCTTCTGATAGCCCTTATGATTCTCCTCATGAGGCAGTCTCGTTCTGCTACCCCCTCGCAGAAACATCTCAACTTGACATTGTTCTCTTCTCGTCTGATGCAACAATGGTGGCGAGGTTGGTCCTGACACATGGTATTTCTACCATTCTCTTTCTTAATGAAAAAAAATGAAAAAAAGAAAAAATAAAAAAAAGAAAAGAAAAGGAAAAAACAAATTGTTATGGGAGAAAAGAAAGAAATTCCCTGTCGTAATAGGCCTCGTCCCAAGAAAAGGTGGAAACACCCTTGGGCGGGAAGCTGACTGTGGAAAAGATAGTAACAACCCGTAGTTCAGGATAGGAGACTCACCAGTAGAACCTCTTCAGTAAGTAATTTGAAGCCACCTCCCTTGGTGTGCTGTCTCAACAATATTAGTTTGTCTGCCCTTCTTAACAGATGACTCTTCTTACAAGTCATTGAAGTATGAGACTTGTAGGCTACCTCCCTAGGTACGCCTCATCTCAAAATCCTAATGACAACAATAGCTGACATGAACTTCATCACCAACCCCTTGAGTGATGCAAGCTTTCATCCTAGCAGGATGGGGATGTGAGCAAGGGCTGCCCTCTGTATCTATCATAGCGTGAGACAGAGGGTGGGGTGAGTGACCAGTCTTTCCCTTCAAATCAAATGAGAGGTGAGATGTGTGAACTGAGTGTTGCACGCATGGGATGGACCTCTCAATGCACAAAGCACGGTTTGTTCCTGTGCACTGCACCATAAGGCTCCCTGGCCTTCCTTCTTGCACTGTATACCGGCATAGGGTGGGATGCACAGTTGCACCATCCAAAGCGCACAAGAAATACAATCTCTGCACAAGTGACAGTGAGGATTACATCAATGGGTTTCAGGAATGGTCTACCCTCTGTATCTATCAACGGAGTGCGAGACAGAGGGTGGGCTAAGTGTGACTGATGATTCTTCAATCAATTATGGAGAGGTAAGGATTAAGGGACATTGCGACCATTGGGGTCAGGTACGTTCCCGTTCCCCTATGCACCCCCACGGGTTGGGTCTTTACCATAAGCACATGACATGTCATTCTGTTCTGTACACTGTACTAAAAGGCTCCCTGGCCTTTCTTCTTGCACCTATGCCAGACAGGGTTAGACGCACTGATGCACTATCAATTGTGCACCCTGGCATACTCTCTCTATACCACCCCCTTGTCGATTTGTAAACCAGGTGTGAGCTCTAGGTTTTCATCATTATTTCCTTGAGTGACGTTAGTCATAGGGCGAGTGACTACTCTTTCAATCCATTTGAGTGATCGTGAGTTGAGCGCAATATCCCTTGCCATTGACGAATTTTATTGTGATTCCTTCAACCAGCCACCTCCTTGGGTGCTGTTGCATGGTCCCTGCCATAAAGGACATTGGATGAGTGCTGTGAAGATACCTTGTTACCTCCTCCAGCCGACACAATGTTGGTCCTATTGATCCGCCAACCAGAGGGAAACAAAACAAATACATCTTGGTCTGTAGTGACTACATGACAAAGTGGTGTAAACCTAAAGCTCTTAAACGAGATGGCACGTACAATGTTGCCCTATTCCTATATGAGAATATCATCATCCATTTTGGCAGTCCCCTAAAGCAAGGCTTATGGAGGAATTGACAAAACTGTACAAAATACGCCATCGTAAGTTCACACCCTATTACCCCAAAGCCAACAGCCAAGTTGAAGTTACCAATCACATCCTCTACTTGATCCTGACGAGAACGATGCTACACATCACCATGATTGGGATGATTGACTTACAGAGGCCCTCTGGGCATACAAAACATCCCATAAAGCTGCTACAAGAGAAACCCCTTTCCAATTGGTGTATGGAACAAAAGCCGTCTTTCTTGTTGAAGTCAAGATATCCTCCTTGTGATGAGATGGATGCGGCCCTTTGTCCCCTCAGCTCCACCTCCTGCCCCTATTCTCTCATCCTCCATTTTCAATCGACAGTTGTGGCAAGGATGGTTCTAATACATGATATTTCTACCATTCCTTTCCTTATGAAAAAATAAAATATATATTGGTAATGGGAGAAAAGGACTTAGGTCCATCTCATGCCAATCTATTCTTCGAGAAAAGGTGGCAATAGTGTTGAGAGTAGGAGAAAAAAGAAAAAAAAATTGCTATGGGAGAAAAGGAAGCACCAATTCTCTGTCATAATAGGCCTATTTCCAAGAAAAGGTGGCACACAACCTTGGACGAGAAGTTGATTGTGGAAAAGGTGATACACCCTTTATAGTCCAAGATAGTTTAATCTCTAGCAGAATTCTTGTAGCACAAGTTCCAAAGCCACCTCCCTTATTGATGTGCTAAATCCCGTAACCTCATAAGTGCTTCTTCTTCCTCCAACTAACGATATTTTCAATATGCAATCCAAGCACCGAACTTGTTGGCTACCTCCCTGGGTATCCCTCTTCATCAACCAATCCATGTTGACATCATCAACCAGATGAAGCCAATCTTCATCAAAAAACCTAGAGCAATGTGAGCTTTTATCCTAACAGGATGGGGATGTGAATATGGGTTGCCCTATGTATTCATCAACAGAGTGTGAGACAAAGGGTGGGGTGAGTGACTAGTCCTTGCCCTTTATATCCAATCAAGAGGTGAGATGTGTGAATGGAGAATTGCATGCATAGGATGGGCCTCTCAATGATCAAAGCACAAAATTATCCCTATGCACTACACTATAAGGTTCCTTGACCTTCCTTGTCACACCATATTTCGACAGAGGGAAAGATGCATTATTGCACACAAGGCATACAACCTTCATGCAAGTGGCCCTGAGGATTCAATTAATGGGATGTGAGGAACTTAGATGCCCTCCTATTATCATCAGTAGAGCGTAAGACAAAGGGAGGGCTGAGCGTGATTGATTTCCCTTCATCAACTGAGAGGTGAGGATTAAGGGACGTTCTGACACTTGGATACATGTACGTTCTCATTTTCCCATGCACGCATGGGAAGGGCCTCCTCTCCCATCACTCTACACCTCATGCTCTTTGGCACACTGCACAATAAGGCTCCTTCGCCTTCCTTCTTGTACCTATGCCAAATGGGTTAGGACGTACTGATGCACCATCAATTGTGCGCATTGGCATACTCCCTCTAAACCATTACCTTTGTTGATTTCTAAACTAGATGTGAGCTATGGGTTTCAATCATTATTCTTTGAGTGGCATGCGCCATGGGCTATGCAACTAATCTATCATTTCCACTTAAGTGACTATCGAGATTGAGAGTTGTATGCCTTGCTATCGACAACCTAACCAACATTTCAACAGCAAAGCTAACTCCCTAAGGTGCTGTTGCATGGTCCCCAACATGCTAGACAAGTGTGACATGGTGATTTGTGGTAACTCCTACCAACGACTACGATACTTCATGCAACAATGACAGGTCCACTTCAACCATCTGCAAATTAAGCCAAGTTTTTCTAACCCTACCTCTTTTGATTTCATGAGTCAGTCATGTTTTAAGTGTGGGGACGTATGTGTCTGGATTATGATCTCATATTAGAACCCTCTTGTGTCGTCAATCTGATTTATTAAGGTCTTAACTGCAGGGATGCATTCTTGTACATTGTCCTGATGCTGCGTGTCTACCACTACAAACTTGAGGGTAGAATTTGCTGTCAAAATTTTGGACCTTTAAGTCAACATCATTATTTCATGTTGTGTGTATCTTTTGTGTTTGCATTTGCATGATGCACGAGCACATGAAGTTAGGCTAGGCACAAACTCCTCAATGCATTCATAATTTTTTATGGAGCATCGCTCAATTGATTGCATATCATGGATCGAAAATTTTGTATTTCCTCAAAACATGAGTGATTGGACAATAGGTTTTCTTCTAAAAGAATATTTTTGATAGGGTGTAATGTATAGGAAGATGGGTTCAAAAGAAGATGTTCATTTTGAAAGCTCAAAGACATGGGAAGAATATACACTACAATAGAAACGAGGCATAAACGCGCAAAGTCGGGCACGTCTATCACAGTGTCTATAAGTGCGTGCAAATGTGCGTGTAAATAGATGAGAATTTTGCATCTATATATCCATGCAAATAGATGCTAATATAGACGCACCAGCAGACGCACAATTATTTAACCACCTAAAATTGGCAATTCACATAATTAAAAAACCAAAGTTAATAATTCTTTAACCACCTGAAATTGATTCTTGAGCATGCACGTGTGCGCATGATAAAAACCATAGAATTAAGAATACACATTGAATCATTGAATTAAAAAAATAGAGTTAATAATTACTTTTTCATTGCTCTCTAATGAATGGCAGTTCCTCTAGTTGACAAGCTTGATATAAGTAATTAGCGGCAAGCAACAGAAACCTTACAATTAGTAGTAAGCATTGCAATATGTATCTCGTAATTTCTCTACGTACTTGAAGATGATAAAAGATACTTCCTTTTTATTATGGAAAATTCAATTTAGCTTTAAACTTGACTATTGAGTATGCACGTGTACGCATGATAAAAACCATAGAATTAGGAATACACCTTGAATCAATAAGCAAATTAAGTATGTTACAGTGAATGATCCATCTCATCTTCAATGAGATCAGCCCTTGCTAAACTATCTACTTCTAGGTCTATGTTACCAAGAGGTAACGAAACAAATAAGTCTATCCCACTATCAGATGTGTTGCTATATTGCTCAATAACTTCATCAATATCATCGACAATCACATTATTGTCTTCTTCTGCATTTCCTTGAACATCCTCGCGAGGTTCATCTTGTACTATATCTTGCATATCATCCATTATGGTGTCATCATGCACATCATCATTAATTGTTGGATTGTCATCTGCTATCTCCATGTCGGTAATATTACCATATATTGGTTTTGAACGATTAGATATAGGGATGACATACCACCATCGGTTATTGTTTACCATTGGATGATACACAACCTGTATTTGAAAAACAAAAGTAAAAAGCTTAAGTACTTATTATATTGTATATATGTATCACATGTATACATATACAAAAATTAGTCTTTGCATATATACCTGCTCGCATTGTTGAGGTAGTACTAATGTGTCATTCTTGTTTTGGTGAAATTTTGTAGAGTCAATGATTACAAAACCACTTAGATGACGTCTGATTGTGCAATGCTCACCATTTGTTACCACTTCTTTAAACCACTTCACATCCAGTACATATATAAAGAATCGTCTGAAGTCAAGCTTCAGAATATCTTGGATCAAGCCAAATAACCTTCCATGGTACCATTGGCATCCTCGAAGTGAGCAAGGACACCACAATCTTGGGTATTTCTCTTTTCATCTATATGTTGAGTTCGAAGATGTTTACCCTCACACCAAAGTGCATTGAATAATGTGCACTAGTAGTAAAAGATAAAAGATCAAACATGTCAATTATTTATATAAAATAAAACTTATAGAAATAAATTAATTGATAGTATGTCTCACCTTTGATAAGCAACCTCGTGCGTATTCCCACTCTTCTTGAGATATATTAATTTCCTCCTCTTTTTCCATTCTCTCCATTTCCTCATGTAACCAATCTCTATCAATATGACGTGGGAGCGCATTTAGATGATCTGGAAATGAGACATTACGTCCATATCTAGTGCAAAATTCTTGTCTTTCGATTTTTCTTCTTGCCCTTGCTTCATTATATAGTGTCACCCATTTGCTCATTACATCACTATTGAGCACACAAAAACTATTTAACTTACGAAGTTCTTCTTTTGTTAGCACTTTACTCATTCCTTTTCCTTGGGGTACTATAGAGGTCATCCTCAAATCTTCATCATCCTTCCATAGTCATGGTTGAGAGGGATCCACTTCAGCAAGATATTTAGAGATATAAACAAGGGATGATTGCACTAACCAACCCTCAGCCATGCTTCCCTCAGGCCGTGCTTTTTGCCTCACAAAATCTTTCAAGGTTTTCATGAAGCGCTCAAGAAAAAACATCCACCTTACATGAACTGCCCCACAAAGTGCGATCTCATCAATCAAATGTACGAGTAAATGTAATTGAGTAGTTAAAATGGATTGATGAAAAATTTCCTCCACCAAACAAACCACCTCAACAGATAATACTCGAGCATCTTGCAATGTGTTTGGATCAATTTCCTTCGAGCTCACGTATCTGTCAAGATGTATGATATGCTTGTTTATTTTTGTGTAGAAATTCAAAGATATATAATGAAAAAATACAATGTATACACACCTCACAAGCTCTCCCATCTTGTAAATGATATCACGTACATCTTTGGATACACAAAGGGATATGCTAGTAGGAAGTACGAACTGAATGTAAACAATATTCATAGATCAAATGATTAGTTGAGGAAAAAGTCATCATACCCCAAAGTTTACACATAGTTACTCCACTAATTACTATATTCATGGTTAGAGATACCCTTACTTAAATCATTTTGTGCCAATCATGGGACTTCAAACCAGATAGTTGCTTCACACCTCTTTTCTTTTTCTTTATGAAGGCTCCCTTGAGACATCTCATACATCCTTTGGGTGTTCGAAAGCTATATATTTGTTCCTTCACTATTTTTTCCTCGTTCTTTGACAACATCCAAGGTGCATGGGGCAGCTCAATCTTTCCTATGGGTCCAATGCGTGGCCAGGCTCGTCTCATGCGACCAATGTTACGTAAATCCTCCCTTACATTAACTGAATCACGAGCCCCTATCAAGTGATCCCATAATGTAGATACAACATTTTTGAATATGTGCATGGGATCCAATAGGTGATTGATCTTGAGTTCAGTCCAGTACGGAAGACGAAAAAATATAGAGAACCTAACAAACAAACAATGTATTATGTAAACAATTCATCATGCTAAATACTTTAAAGTCAATCGAGAGAAATGCACTTTTTACCGACTCATGCCGAGTAGAGGGTGGCTGTCGGCATTAATCCATCTCTCCTTCCAATCTCGAATGGTTAGAGATTGTGGAGTCATTCCATTAGTAGGGAGAACATATTTGGGATGGTCAATAGAAAGAAATCGATGATGATTGTCGTAGATAACCTTCTTTAAACGTGTCGGCCTAGAGGAAACTAGAGAGGGACCGCAAATAGGACATGCATGATATCCTGACGTGGTTAAACCTGAAAAAACAAGTGAAATAATAAAATGCAATTGATTCAAGTCTTGAATTTCAAATATAGAGTTATATACATGTACCTAAACACTCTCCGTATCCTGGAAAGTAGTGCATGCATGGTCCACAACAACATGGCCTTCAATGTAAATTCTCTAGAGGATGCAGATGCACTTGTATCTTGCACCTCAATACCTTCCCATAACATTTCTAACTCTTCAATCAAAGGCTCCAAGTAAATGTCCATGTTTTTTACCTTGTGCTTTCTAGGAATCAGAAGGGACAACATTACATATCCCTTTTTAATTGCCATGGATGGAGGAATATTATAGTTCACCAATACCACTGGCCATACACTGTATGATGTGCTTTTGATGCCAAATGGATTGATTCCATCCATACCTAAACCAAATCTCAAATTTCTTGGCTCTTCTTTGAAAACGGACCACAAATTATCTATATGTTGCCATGCCGGTGTGTCTGCAGGGATCCTCCATTTTCCATCACTTGAATTATGACCAGCATGCCATGACATGAGCTTTCCAATAGACTTACACTTGAACGTAAGTTTTATACGTGGAACAATCGGAAAATGTTGCAAAACCTTACAAGGCACATCCATTGACTTCATCTCCACTTCGTATCTTGATTCGCCATAAACAGGACATTCTCGTGCGAACTCATGAATCCCACGAAATAAGACACAATCATTGACACATGCATGGATCTTGACATAATCAAGGCCTCCCAGAGATGTCAAGTAATGTCTTGCTTGCTCTAGTTGGCAATTTGTTTCCTTTTGGAAGCATTTGTGATAATGACCTACATATATTTTTAAAAGTAAGTTAACAAACCACCAACGTCATATATTTCTATCTGATTTCAAAATAAAACTGAATTGATACCTACTTCAATAACGCATCCAAACTGACATTACTCCATCGATAAATTGTTTGCAAGTTAAGTATCTGGAGGGATGCACGAATAATAGAGTACGTACAACCTTCATACAACGGAGTAGATGATGCTACATATAGTGGATCATCTGGCTTCGTAGAATGACCTTCTCCTTGAACAGGTTGCGAAAATAGATGATGTACCATGTTGTCCAAAATCTCATCCTCTACGACTTGATGGGGCATTTCATGAGGGCTACTATCATGGTCATCAGTCTCTACTCTTCTTGAAGACTCTGCCTCCTCGCATCGACGTTTTGCAGCCTCTCGACGCCCGGGAGGGAGCATCTGAGGATGTGGCACCGCATCCTGCTCAACCACAAAAGGGAGTTTCATGTACGTTGATATATAATTCCTGTAACATAGACTAGCAATCTTAGTGGTAAAAAAAAACAATGAATACCGGTAATTTTTCTCGGTCCCATTCTCCATACAAGCTGAGATGTGACATTGCAATTCGACGTGCTCGAAAAATACACCCTCGACAACGATCATACATACATTTAATTTTTCGTCGTAGTCATGCATCTCGATTATGAAGACGCAATGTTTCATCCTCACTTGAGGATGTGCTCATTGACTCATCAGCATGCACCGTACTAGGTGATGATGACGATATAATTAAACCTAATTCATGACAACATCAAATTAAAATATTTGTCATTCATACATTTACATAAGATCTCAATTTTAAATACACAAAAATTATCATAAATATATGAAAACTTATGATAAGAATTCACTATCAAAACATATCTTAAAAATAAAAAATTATGATAAAGCCTAAATGTGCGTCTATATCCGTGTTTACATACGCGTCTATATTAGCGTCTATGTTCGCGTCTATTTTTGCGTCTATACTCGCGTCTATCTGAAAAATAGATGCGCATATACACGCAAAAATAGTGGCACCCGGATTTGGATTGCATGAATGATACATTGGCCTCCTTTGGCAGGGGGGTCAATGCATTTTTTGGAGGTTTTCCTAGTAGGGAAGACTTCATGGGAGAGATGACCAGACACCTTGGCCGCTCTCCCACAGCGGACGAGGTGTTCAGTGTCATATCTAGGACGCCTCTGATGTCTTTGCCTGGCACTACTTCCCAAACTCCACATACAGGTACTCCACGTGCTCCACGTGCATCGGCTGAAGCACAAGCATCTGCAGAAGCACGTGCATCTGCATAAGCTCGTGTGTCCAGTGAGGCAGAGGGTAGTCGACAGAGAGGGAGAAGGGAGAGTCGAGGGCGAGGACGAGGCTTGTGTGGGGGTTACCTAGGAGGTGGCGAGCGATCACCCTCACTAGTAGATCACGTAGAGGAGGTTGTACGCCAGTACTATAGAGTTACAGATGTTGGTGGCATCTTTCATGATGATGAAGGAAGGGATGTAATGGCGTATATGAGGAGCGTCGTGCATGCGATGTATAAAGATTGTTTCATTACCTTCAAAAATCAGAAAAGCGGCTTGTGGAAAGAGGTGTTGAGGGCAGTCCATAGGAGGTACCCAAATCCTGAGGGTCAGCGATTCTCGGATGATTGGGGACAGACAAAAGTGAGGGATATGCTTCACAACAAAAGATCCCACCTCATGACACGGGCCAGGGACTCACTGCGGAGGCAGGAGGAGGGGCGTGGAGCCTATAGCCAACCACCTGTGTGCCACCGCATAGAGTGGAAGAAAGCCAAGAAGAAAGCAGTAGAGAAAGTGAAGAGTCGCCAGCACGCAGAGGCGTGACGGATCCAAATGGAAACCATGGGATCGTCGCATTACGGATCGGGCGGCAGAGAGTCGTGGGAGGCAGAGTTTGTAAGTATATTTTGATTTTTAGTTTTTTAAAATTTATATTTCTTTCAATTCTTTATATATTTTATTCTAATATATTGTGACTCATAATTGTTTGTATATATCTAAATGTTTAGCAAACTACCATCGTTGGTAGGATACCTACTCATAGAGAGGTAGGTTACCATTGAGGCCATAACCGCGCAGCGACATGGCTTCACTTCTATGAGGAGGGTCTCATCACTGAGGACCAATACAACCGGGCCATGAGGATTCAATAGCCAGAGGAGGTATGTTTTTCTTACTTTTCTATTAAAAGTATAGCTAATTATAGCTTTTTCTCCACCTTGTCTATGTAAGCAACCCTGATCTTTTGTGTGTGTAGGCGAACTCGGATGTGGAGCATAGCGAGGAGGGGGATAGCGACGCTAGTAGCCATGGTGGTATTAGCGAAGATGTTTCCTCTTTAGATTCGTAGAGGAGCACCATACCTCCTCATAAGGCCTTCTTTTCTTGTATATGTATGATATCTTGAGCCTACTGCTTGCGGCCACGCTTTAGGTCGCAAGCACTTAAACTTTCCTTGTAAATGCTTTTGATATATAATGAATACATGGACTTTTATTTTCAATTCTCGTGCCCGTAAGATACATTGTCTTTTTCCCAAATGCACAATCTGATGTATGGGAGGGGGAAAAAAAAAACCAGACTCTCTGGTTTTTTTTTTCAGTTTTGTTTTGTGCGTCTATCCGCGCGTCTAAATTGCAGATAATTCGTGTTTATACGCGTGTCTATAGTGCAGACTACACGCGCTTATACACGCACTTCATAATTCAAATTTTTAAAAAATATTTTTTTTTTAAAAAAATGACATTTTTTGTTTTCCGTTCGCGTCTACCAGTGCTTGTAAAAGCACATCTACCAACGTGTCTATATGTACGTATATATGTGCGTCTATTGCGCGTCTATTTGTGCGTGTAAATTCGTTGATACATGCGATTATAGACGCGAAACGGTAGACGCGCAAATAGGCGGGCAGATAAACGCGCCCATAAGAATTTCTCTATATTCAAAAATCGCGTCTAAATGTGCATCTATGAGGCCTTTTTGTTGTAGTGATACTTGAGTGCGTCAATCATTTAGAATAAATGGTTGTGATGAAAGAACAATGATTGCTGCTCCTAAAGGACTCTAGCACTTCAATAATACTGGTTGCTGCAAGCTCACGAAGCAATCAGATTGAGTGAAGCCAAACAATTATCTTCAGAGCTATGTGATATGATGGATGAAGAAGCATTGCAACTTTAATCTCTCATTGGAAGGCTTTAAGAAAAGCTGATTTAAGATCTCATCCTTGGATTCAAGATGGAGTATAATAACTAGAACTTGTTGACATTTTGAGTACTTGTCATGGATATTGGCTTGAAAAAAGAACTAAATATGATGACTACAAAACTTCATTATTAACGTCGTATGACCTAAGCCATGAAGGCCGGGTAGGATTCCGGGTAGGTCATAAAAAGAGCGGCTTTGATAAAACGAACCCCACAGGATGGTCGTCATCAAAATCGACTAGCCAGGCCTCCAATTTACATCGCTATCTAGCTTTCTTCGCGATGAAAAGCAAGCATGGCATCGTCTATTCCCCAGCATGTTTGTCTGACCTATTCAATGATGTTAGATCAATGATAATTGTGAAAGCGTGTTTAAATTTAAAAAAGCTTTGATCTTGGAGTAGCAGACAATTATAAACCGCAACCACAACTGTAGGAACGGGGAGGTCAAGAACGAAGTGATGCAGAAGCTAGCGCGACAGATGATGGCCAAAGGCGATGATAGCTAGAGGAGTTGAAGATGAGGGGGAAGCGTTGACGAGCTTTGCTGCTCTGCAATTTCGGAGAAAGCAAACAGGTGGAGGAGGCCATCTCTGTGCAAGGATGAAGAGACGTCGAAGGTTGAAGAACAATGCTAGAGCTATCAAGGACGTAGCTCGGGAAGTCAAACATCATTATTAAAGCTTTGCAAGTTTGAGGCAAGGTGAACGAAGTAAAGCAATCATGTCGACAGTTGCTGCTAACGTCGAAGCGAAGAAGGTGACGAAAAGTGACTGAGGATTGGCGAGAGTGGAAGGCGAGAAGTTGGCGTGAACTCAGGATCTGACCGTGATGATGACGAAAGAGTTTTGGAGTTGATGACATTGTTACGGCAACTCCCATAATTCTCTTCGAAAGTCTTTCTGAATTGGGAGAAAAGACAAGGACGTTGAAGGCTGACAAAGAAGCGATAGAGCCAAAAGTTTGACGAGAACTTCAAATGTTGACGATTGGAGAGAAAGTGTCTTGGAGATGCCACTTCTTTGCATAACTGCAACGAAGACAATCTTCTAAAAGCGTTTCAACCATCGTTAATTTTACCGCTGATTCAGTCCACCATCATTATTGAATACATCGATGTCATCTGGCTTACCACTATTCCTTGCATCTCAAAGTAATACTTTTGAACTGATCTTCATGTAACATTTCTGAGGGATGCAAACTATAGGGAATAAAGAAGACGCCGCGAGAGGCCTTTCGGAAGAACTCATTAACTTCTCCCTATATCTCGCATGTTAAAGGTGGAGCATTCTTAAATGGAAGTCCTATGAAAAAATCTTTACAAAAGAAGTTTGGCTATTCTCTCTCAGCGGGAACCAAACAAGACAGTGAAATAGTTGAAGCCACCACAAAGAGACTAATATAATCTACCTTTCGCATGATTGGATCATGTGTTTTCAAGTTGTGAGGAGTAGCATATGGTAAGCTTGTTTTGTACACTTTCAATTCGCTTCTCTTCTCATCTATGGCATAATATGCTCTCTTGTTACAAAACTTTGGAGATTACTTGTGAAGTGATTCATTGTATTTTTTTTCTAATCCATCCTTTGTGTGCATCAAATCAAGAATTCAATGTGTGGATACATGTATTGTGAAGATTGAAAGCCTTGATTTTCCACTTCTCTTTTATGCCAATATATGTAATCTATCAAATATGAAACCCAAATATTCCTTTTGTTCCATGAATCCTTTGAGTTGAGTATTCTTCACATATCCTTTACTACCATCTTGCTAAGCATCCCTGTAACGAGTGACATTCACGAACTCTCGCACGAATTTCCGTGCGACACCTAGTGAACCCAACGTGAATCGAGCACGCAACCTTCTGATTGTCGAGATGGAAGACTCTTCAAATAGTCCACCCACATTATCATCGAGTGCTTCTTCCCTTTTAGCGGATGATATGAAGAATTTATTGCAAACTCTATCTTTAGCTATTATGATGCAAAATCAGCAGATGCAGTTATCTATGCAGCAGCAATAACAATTACATTAACAACAATTGGATCAACAACAAATGCTACATCAAGAACAAGAGCATACCCATGGAGCAACCAAAGCAATAGAGGCTGTGGTAAGTGAACACAAATTATTTGATGGCCGTAATGTCTCAGCTTATCTTAAAGATTTTGAAAGCCAAATGCGCTTCTTTGGAGTTTCTACCAACTGGAGCAACTATTTTTTACGGCTTGTCATGCGTGCTTTGTGGGTTAGAGTGACTGATTAATTTTTGCAAGTTTCAAACTAGAATGTCTTCAAGAAGATGCTCAAAGATGAATATTTTTTGGAGGATTATGGAATTGCTACTTGGAAGATGTTCAGAGAGTGGATCTACCAGCCCAACAAAGGATTTGTTACTTCCGAGTTATTGTGCGAGTTTGAAGAACGTTACAACCAATTGGATGCACTTGAGCAAAGAGCCTTAAACTCGGAGAAAGTGGAGTTATTGTTGCAGGCAGCTGATCCTGCACTTCAAGACGAGTTGGGAGAGCTTCTTGAAGATCGTACGTAGCCTATGGGATTGAACACAGATTGGCAAGATGCTATTGATGCAGTTTCCACATTGATAAAGAGGTGGAGATGGAAGGATCACTTACAAATTGGTATGCAAACACCTCTAACAATGTCTTCTCCTACCTCCACTTCCCCTACTTCTCCTACTGCTCCTTCCACTTCTTCTCCTACCTCTCATCCCATGTCTATGCCTACTTCTATACTTATGCCTATGCCTACTCCTACCGTAGTTGTCAGGCCATTTGCCAAACCAACTGTTGAAGACATAGTGGAAGAAATATGAAAGAACTTGAAGGATCTTTAGATAAACATGGCTAGAAGAGATCAATAGACACTTAACCCAGCTCCAACTTTTGTCCCATCCTTTTCTACTCCTATGAATTCTTTCAGAAGTGATCGAGTACGCCATTGTATATGGTGTGATAGTCCAAACCATGAGTGCAAGGACTGTCAAGACTTTGAAGAGGTGAAAAGACTGAAGTTGGTGGTCCGGAAGGATCTGGAAGGATAGGATTATATGTTTCGGAGACACAGAGAAACCACTCAAAACAAATTTCAGCAAAGGATGTATGAAGAAATTATTGGAGGAAACTCTCTTACATTCTTCTTATGTGAAGCAAGAGGCGACAATAAAAGTTGCTGTCTATGGTCTTCAATTGGAGTGGCTATTGAAAGATAAGTCTTCTCTATGGTCTTATGCACTACATGCAGAAAAGAAAGGTAAAGTTTCATCATGTGAACTTTCATTCATAGGAGATGCAATTAGAAAAGGGACTGGATGGAATGATCGCATAGATGTTTTCTCTATCTAGGCTTATATTGCAAAATCTCAAGGGTTTGAAGCACTTGTTGAAGAAAATTGCAAAAGAGATAATGATCAACCTGAAGGATCGAAGAAGGCAACTAGGAGGAGTGAGCCAGCTCTTCAACCTTGTTCTTCAGGACCGGAGTAGAGTATGGCCAACGTGCAAAAGCCAAAAGTGCAAGAAGACCAAAAGGCCCCAAAGTTCAAGGATTCGAAGCCGAAGAAGCAATCTAGATATCCAAGTTGCTATTCGACATCGAGACTTCCAAAAACTTGAAAAAGGTACTTGAGGATCAAAATCTTCATTGCAAAATTGAATTTACACTTGGAGAAGTTTTGGGGATTTCCAAGAGAGAGTTTCATGATGTTATCATTGACATCATAAAAAGAAAGCACCATATTATTGAAGAGCCAATGCAGGATATGATCGATCAAGAGGATTTAGCTGTTACTGAGGCTATTCTCTATGGATTACAAATTGAGGAGGTTGATTCTGAAGAAGAGACCTTTGAGGAGACTATAGATGGAGCTCTATGTATGTAGTCTAAGAAGTTTCTTCATCCTCCACTTCAGCCTGTACAATATGATGAGAGCGAAGATGCGCCTAGATTGGTGTCTCGTAGCCATTTTTCTCGAAGTCACTTGGCTCGTGCGATTACGAAAACAGTCGTCAAGCTTGTGAGACGACTGAGACTCCTTGCGTTGCTCTTTTGGATCATGGTTCTGAGATTAATGTAATCGTGTGATGTTTATATGATACTGGTAGATGGCTAGTTGATGTAGATCATGGTTGGCGCATGCGTGCGGTCAACAACATTACGGGAGATTTGTATGCCACTTGTCCAAATCTAAAGATTTCTATTGGAAATGTGGGTGAGTCTTATCATTTATTTGTACAAAACGCTTGTTCTTATCCTATTATTTTGGGGTAGCCATTTATTGTTGAGTCTCGGATGGAGACTAAGGTTCTTGATGATGGGTCTGTCTATGCACATATCTGAAGCAAGGATGGGAAGAGAGCTATCCAATTCATGACTGTTTGTATTAATCATCAATAGAATAAAGATTCTTTGAGGGATTCCCCTCTTTCAGCAGGAGAGTTGAATTTTTGCTAGGTACCAGTATCTTGCGAGACGATGGTGATACGAGTCAGGGAAAGCTCTCACCTCCTGGTAGTGGTAGTTTTTCCTCATGTGTTTATAGTTTATCCACTAAAAGTACTTTGTGTTTTCAGCATATTTATGATATGCCTAGAGTTGCTAAGTAGTATGTAAGAAGAAAAGCAAAACAATTGATGATTGCACGTGTTTTGTAGGAAGAGGACTGAATAGATGGTCCCTATGATGGTCTTTCATGCTCAGATACCATGGAAGAACTTTTGGTATTGCTAAATGCTAACAATCAAGAATTGTCATATGTCTTACAGGCTCATTCTCTAGCAATGTATTGTGAGATTGTTGATTTCATGCTTCAAAAGAATTTGGGTGCTGAGGATTCTCACAAAAAAGTATTATTTGCTGACATATTTCAGTAAGAAGATTTAGATGTTTCTATTTATACACAACAAAATTTGTGTTTATCAGGGTATTTTCATCAAGGGGTGAAATTTGCAGGGTGTAGCACTGAAGTGAGAGTTCAGAGAAAATATAAAACAGTTGACAATAAGGTTAGACTAGTTCCAAGACCACTATCTTTGGATAGTGATGAGATGATTAGGAGAGTTGCTATGCAACCTCCTTTACGAGATCTTGCAGGTATCGGGCATAAGTTTTCAACTAACACATTGAAAGAGATGAAGATTGGGACTGAAGATTTTCTACTTCCTGAAGAGATAAGATGTTTTGAAGAGATGTTATGGAGACATGAAAAAGCTTTTACTTTATTTTCACATGAGATTGGATGCGTTGATCCTAGGGTTGTGACATCTATGGTTATCTTTACCATTCCGCATGTCCCTTGGAATCTATGGCCTATTCTTGTGCCGAGGCCTCACTTGCCCAAACTAGTAGAGCTCTTGAATGAGCGCATTAGGATGGGAATTCTAGAGCCATCTTCAGCTCCATATTCCAATAGGTGGTTCACAGTTCCTTAAAAAAATGGGACACTTAGATTCATACACAGGACCTGTAGCTAGTAAATAAGGTCACTATTTGAAATGTTGGTGTTGGACATATTGTGGATGAATTTGTTGAAGCTTTTGCTGGACATGCTATCTATTCTCTTGGTGATCTTTATTCGGGATATGATCAATTCCAACTTGCCCTTGAAAGTAGAGATTTGACTACGATGAAGACCTCTAGGCCTTGTCTACGCTTCCACAAGGAGCTACTAATTCGGTTGGCCATATGATGAATGGGATGAACAAGGTTCTATGAGATTTTATTCCTGAGCTTACTATGCCTTTCATTGATGACTTACCAATCAAGGGTTTTTTGGAAGAAGGTAAAGATTATTCTTTCAAGAGATTAGATTTCAGTCTTTCTCTCTCCTGCAAGGGGCAGTTCCTATGTGTGAAGAAGAATGAAGCCCAGTTGTTGGCGAATGCTCGTCCGGCGTGGTACCGGATTGCTTCCAAATCGAAGGTGGGCTGAAGGTTGCAGTGTGGAGGTGGGCTGAGCATCAAACGGGTCCTCATTTTCAGACCTGCAACAAGTTGCAAAACCCGAAATAATAAAAAATACACGGTAATGATATTTTTACAAAGAAAATGGATATGTTTTCACATTTGATGAGGTTAGCAATGTTTATAAGCGCTGAAAATTGATGGACATGTTGTTTGCTGTTGGTTTTAATATTTCATAATAAAAAACTCAGAGAAAATCCCAAAAAGCATGGTTTTTAGAGTAAAAATAGGGTTTTTGTGCATAAAATTGGATAAGCATGGAACAAAAAGCCAATAAAATCTACATGGTTGCGGTTTAAGGACTCAAGAACCAAAGCTCTAAAATAATGATAATTTTCTTCCATTTTTATTGATAATAAATAGGAAAAATTAAGGAGAAATGAGAAAAAATGCTTTTTAAAAGGGGAAAAATAGGAAATTGACGAGGAAAATTATAGAAAATTATGGATGTGTCTGTGAGTATATAATGAGGATAAAGCATGAGGGTCTGCCTCATGTTATCCCTATTTATATATATTTCTGAGTATTTACTACTTATTTTGTGCGAAATACACATGAAATTACCCTTTTACCTATCACCGCAAGCAAAACTTTAAACGGTAGGGAGAGAGGGGAGTTTGAGCATTGGAATATGTTATAAAATCTGATATATTTGCTGCATTATTCATATAGGATGATGTTAAGTTAAATAAAGGAAAGTATAGCACGAGTGTAAGGCTTGGTGTCTTCTCTCACCGCAGCAATTATGCGTTATCAAGTATCATTAAATGGCAGCAATTACAAGCTCTTGGATGCATGGCACTTGGTTTCTTTAGGACTTGACCCATGTAGAAAGAGTGAGCAACTCGACTGTAGATCTAGATGGTGGGTCAAAAGGGGATGGATAAGTGAGGATAAGTGCATTCCTGAAACGTTAAATAGCTTGGCACTAAGAGGGGAGGTTGTTTTGAATGTGTCTATGTGTGGGAGCAACGCATCAAGGAGCCAATCCCCAAGATGTAGGAGAGCTGCAGTATGACCATGGTAATTAGCCGGTGGGGCACCCTTGTGTCAGTGATATGTGGCATTCATTGCTGATATATGTATAATCTCCCTTTGAGGAGATGGAAAAAGGGAATATCAGTTGGATTACCTACTATAAACGCAAAGTGATTAGTGTTTAGGATAGTGTATCCCTTGACAGGTGCTCCTGGTCCGCGAGGCTGTGAGGTGGGATTGTCTGTTGAGAGCATGAGATCTAGCTAATGCCTTAGACAATGACCGCCCATTTTAGGTCCCATCACTGGTGCGTCTATCGGGAGCCGCCAACAAGTGGTGGTTCTCGAGGACCAAATAGTTGGTTTATGTCCTCTGACAAGGACCGTCAAGCCGAAATACAAAAAGCAAAATGTGTTGAGAGGGCTAGACAGCGGTTGGAGATCGTAACTCGTTATTCTCCTCAAAGGAGTAACTCATTACGCATAAGAGGCAGTGGTTCTAGTAACTTAAGTGTTACAAGTGGCTCTTCGAGGGCAAGTGGAAGTCTTAGTACTTTCCTACTTCCAATTAATCAACGCACAACAAGTGGGTGTAGTTTTACCTACACAAAGTCCTGTTGTCAATCTAGTTGTAGCCATGGCACAACCTATCACAATTCCAGTAGGGACACCAGATTTGCCGGCATTATGAGCATTGTTTCCCATTTTCCATGGGTTAGTAGAAGAAGATGGAGAACTCCACATTAAGGAGTTTCAAACACTCATGTTCAATTATCGAATCCAAGATGAAGGACACCTAATGATGTACTTTAACATGACGTTAAAAGGAAGAGCAGCAGTATGGTACCATGGTCTCGAAGCCAGAACCATAACTAGCAGTGCCCAATTCTTTACGGCTTTCCATAGAGAGTTTGCCCTTGAGAAGGGTGGACAATATTGGTTACGTGTCTTGAATGTAACACGCCAAGAGCCAAATGAAAATTCCCAGGTCTATGCCAAGAAATTAAAGCAAGTTCTTCATAAACTAAATACTTATATCCCAATTCCAGTGGCTGCACAGTTACAATATTTCCTACATGGATTGGAATTAATATACAGGTGCAGCCGAGTAGTGTTGCTTTGGCCGACATTGACACTGCTATTACCCAAGCAAAAGGAGTAGAGTCATGCTTGCAAGCATCTTATGCAGCAAGGATAAATTGGAATAGTAACAACTTGGCCTTGACCAATGGGAGTCAAGGGGATCCCATGTCAAACGTGAATGGGAGAGGAGGTATCATGCCGAATTTACCTATGTTACTAGCTCCTCCTAGCATGACCATGTCCATGGCTAGCTCGGGGGGTTCACTATATATATATTCTCTATATAATGTGCATTCATGGCCTATTTATAAATATCCTAATTTGTGATTTTTTCTTGAATAAAACACAACCCTTTTATATTCAATCTGTAAGTAATCCCTCTATATGACACTCTTCTATATGTAAATAATGTATAAAAATGGTGTTTTAAAAACCCCTTATTTTGAACTCACGTTATATATGCATATATTCATGAGTGACTCCCCCAAGATGGCTAGTCAAGCAGCCTCACTAAATAGTGGGGGCCAAACAATGAATCCTAATGTTGTCCTAGTAGGTCAACGACTAATCCCTAATCAAGTGGTTAGGCCCATGGCACGACAAACTGACGATCACGGCTACGAGTCGAGTGCCTCCAATGTCCTTGGTGAAGTTAAGGACATGATGAAGCATTATACCGATATGATCTTTGAACAGTATCAACAAATAGCTGTGGATGTCGATTTGCTTAAGAAGTAACTGAATTTGATAGGGAGCCGACGCCTTGAAGAGGGTGGCCCTTCAAGGTTCAGCTGTAAGTGGTGTGGTGGCCAACATTTCCCTAGGAATTGTCAGAATGTCAAATGTGATATTTGCAAAAAGTTTGAACACTTAGCTGCTACCTGTTGGAGTAAGATCAGTTCTCTCCAACAAGGAAGTAAACAACGTGGTCCAGTTAACCATCGCGCACAAGGGAATAATCTCCACCAGGATGAGGGACCAAGACAAATACTACAACGAGGAAAGGCTGTTATAGAGGAGTTGCCTCATGGCAGTGGAGTCAACCTTATTGAGGCTATACATGTCAATGATGTTGAAACTTCTAATCTACAAGTCGTAACAAGAGGGCAGAAGATTAAAGAGGGTGATAAAGGAACTGTAAAACCTGTTGAGGAAAACCTTAAGCAGGATGCTAGGGAAAAGCAAGTCCTGAATCCGGATATGGAAGGTGGACCTCTAAGGCCTGCTGATGGTAAAGTGGATCTCGAGAAGGATAGAGAGGTGCTAAAAAAGAAGACAAAAGTCAAAAAGGAGGCACTAAAGCTGGTGGTCCAATGATGAAAGGAAAGAATGGTTTGGCGCGAGAAGAGAACTTTGGCTAACTACCATGACTTTGATCTAGCAAGTTCTCTTTGAGAAGTCAAACCAGATGTGAATTTCCTGCAATTGATTAAACTTTCTCCAGGAGTACGCAAGGAATTCAAGAAAATCTTGCATATATCAGGTATATAGTAGAACCTTTGGGCATTGCTAGAGTGGGAGAATATTGGTTTGATCATGCTGAAAAGCATTGCCCTAGGGTTCCAGCGTATGTGGATGGAATATTAGTGGATCACGCTATAGTGGACACTGGAACCTCTGTCAATATCATAAGTTTAGACTTGATGGAGCGGCTAGGTCTCAAAATTCAAAAAGATGGCTCCATGCTTCTTAGGATGGCGGATGATAGTCTAAGACAATCAGAAAGTTGCATCACTAAAGTCCACGTTAATGTTGCAAGCGTGGAATGCTATCTGGACTTTAGGGCGATAAGGTTTGCAGGACATCCTAGCTATCCAGTTTTTCTAGGAAGGCCCTTGATTTTACGAATAGACTGTCAAGTCGATATACCTGCTGGTCAAGTGATTCTAGGTCAAGGTGCCCATCGTGTAATAGTAGATGCTTACCTAGAGTCTCCTCACGGTGAGAGAGATCCTTTATCCTCCACTAAACTAGAAACAGTAGATGATCCATCTAATAGTGAGACGTCATCGAGCGATGGATCTAAGGAAGGGTCCACTACAGAGGATATTTATCAGATAACCTTGAATGAGTCAATAGAGCCTCATGATTGAATAAGAGACATGGATGTTATTGAGATGGACCTTGGTATGCCTAATGATTCGCGGCCAATCAAATTGGGTTCTATACTCAGTTTAGAAGAGAGAGAGAACTATGTGTCCTTGATTCAGGAGTTCCGTGACATCTTTGCTTGGAGCTATGACGAGTTGGAGCTATGACGAACTTAGGGGTATTCCTCCCAATCTAGCTATGCATACTATTCCTGTAAAGGAAGGTACCCGCCCTGTACGTCAAAAAGTAAGACGTATGACTTTTGAATTAAGGGACGGGTTGTTCGAGCAACTACAGAAGTTGCGAAAAGTGTGTTTGATCTTCCATGTTTAGCATACTGAATGGTGCTCACCAATTGTGATTAGAAAGAAGAAGAACAATCAGATCCGGCTTTGCATAGATTTTAGAGAGTCGAATAAGCAAACTGCTAAAGATTACTACCTGTTGCCGTTTATTGACCAAATTTTGGATCAACTAGCGGGTAGGAAAATCTATTCATTCATGGCTTGCTTTGTAGGGTATAATCAAATGGCGATTGCTGAGCAAGACAAGCTAAAAATGACATTTATTATTGTCTTCGGTACCTTTGCGTACCATGTGATGGCATTTGGGTTATGTAATGCACCAAGTTTGTAGCAGAGAACATTGGACAAGACTTTTGGTGACATTTTCCCCAAGGAATTGAAAGTATTCATTGATGATCTGGGGGTATCCATCGTAAGGGATAGACAATTAATTATCTTACGGAAGTATTTTGAGCATTGCTGACAATTCTGCATAGCTCTCAACCCACGGAAATGCGTCTTCGGAGTTCCTTATGGGCTCTTGTTGGGCCATGTGGTCAGTTCCGTAGGGATTGTGACTGATCCTGAAAAGATCAAGGTCATAGTCACCATGAGTCCACCATGTACTCCAAAGGAAGTGCATAGCTTTCTATCATCGGTAGGGTATTATCGGAGGTTTATCAATGCCTTGGCAGAAAGAACGTTACCATTGACGAACCTATTGTCCTTTAATTGTTAGTTTTCATGGAGTATTGCTTGCAAAGTATCTTTTGATGATGTAAAGCAAGATCTTGCCAAAGCACTTGTTTTAAAAGCACCTAAAAGGGGTGAAATGTTCTATATATTTTCAGCAGAGAAACTATGTATAGTATCAGCTGTTGTTTGGCCCAAATTTGGGAGGAAAAGTGGTACCATCCGATAGCTTTTGCTAGTCGTAAGTTGGGGATATTGGAAATTAACTACACCTATATGGAGAAGTTGTGCCTTGCGATGGTATTTGCAACCAAGAATTTTAGGCACTATATTCTTTATGAGAGGCTGGTTTTTTATACGAAGGCGGAAGGGCTTCGATTGTTGTTGAATAAGTTACAGCCGCATGATCGTTTAGCAAAGTGGTTAATCACTTTGTAGGAGTTTGATTACGAGATTAGAGTGTCTAGTGGATTTTGAAGAGCCAAAAGAGGTCATGGCTGAAGGAAGTGACATGGAAACATTGTTTAAGATTGATACAGCATCTATTCCCTCATGGTATGCTGCTGTAACACACTATCTTTGTACAGAAGAGATTGGAGCTACTCTATCAAAACCTGAGAAGAGGAAGATTAAATAGTAGGCATTGAAATTTTCCTTGATCACAAGGACATTATATTGGCAAGGTGTTGATGATATCTATTGCTGATGTGTAATGCCTGACGAGGTTCCCTTTATTTCGGAAGAGTGCCATGACTCTGCTTGTGAAGGGCACTTTGTGGGTGGTTGACAACATAGAAGGCTTTACGAGTTGGTTAATGGTGGCCATCCATCTTCCAAGATTCATTTGACTATATTAAGAGATGTGATATATGTCAAAGACATGACAGTCGAGAGAATAGGAAGCGTCCACTTACGCCTATTATGGCTATCCTTCCATTTGAGAAGTGAGGCATCGATTTTGTGGGACCTATTAACCTGTCGTCTACTACTCAGAAAATATACATTATAGTAGCAATTGATTACTTTACAAAGTGGTCACAAGCACAGGCGATGAGGCAGGAGACAATGCAAAAGAGACTGCTAGTTTCCTACTTGAGCATATCATCTACCGTTTTGGTCCCCCAAAGGAAATAGTATCAGACCATGGGACACACTTTTTGAATAAGGTAATTAGAAGCCTAATTGAAGCATAGAGCATTAAGCATAACAAGACGACCCCCTATAATCTGCAAGCTAATGGATAGGTTGAAAGTACCAATAAGCAGCTTCTATCCAATATAATCTTTGAAAAGAAATGGAACTGGGATACAAAATTATATGTGGCAGTTTGGGTGTATAATACGACGTTTAAATGAGCCATTGGCCACACCCCATTCAAATTAGTTTATGGGGAGGAGTGTGTCCTGCCCTTAGAGATTGAGTTTTCGACCATAAGATTCGCAACAATCAATCATTCTTTGGGTGATGAAGATGCCTTATTTGAGCGGTTTACGACTATAGCCCACTTGGACAAGCTCGAATTGCAGAGTTTGTTGCACCAGGAGGTAGCTAAATGTTGAATGAAGCGGTTGCATGATCTAAAGGCAAAGAAGTATACCTTTAAAAAAGGGCAATTAGTTTTATATTACGATGCACGTAGGGAGCTATATCCAGGAAAGCTTGAACCTTGCTGGGATGGCCCTTACAAGATAGTTCAGATAGGTAAAAATAAGTTTACGGTTTTATTAGCTGACCACAAGGAGTGGAATTTAAGAATAAGGTTAATCTTAATAAGATTAAACCTTATTATTTCTGAATATGCTAACGTGCTAAATGCATTGCAGGTCCATGCTGGGGCTGATTTGAGATCTGCACGAGAGCTTAAACTGGTCGATGGGGTGGTTAATCCCTTATTTGAAGCACCCATATCTAGAGCAAAGATATCATCAGGGGAGGCTTATCTGGTGGACCAAGGGATACAAAGTGGTTGAGCAAGAAGACGATACCTTTGTGTGGGAGATTAAAGTTTTTTGCCATCATTGTTTTCAAATCTTGACTAGCATCCCTGTTGAGTTTAATGAAGAAGGTGCGATGGAGCCGCTAGTTCATCCTCTAAATATATTGAATTTTGATTATCATACTTATGAATAGAGGAGTTCGTGATGGCTGGCTGTGTAAACCCGTTGTAGACATACACGTTATATTTTGATGGAGCATCTAGGGGGCCTCCTAGAAAAGGGAGTGTTGGAATAGTTATCCGAGATCCTTGACGTAGAGTTACAATGAAATTAGTTGCTTATCTCGGAGTGGGATTCACTAAACACATGGCGGAGTATAAAGCCCTGATTATGGAATTGAATATTTCCAAGAAGGGTGGCATTAGGCGGTTGTTAGTAAAAGGGGATTCCCAGCTGATCTTAAATCAACTTAATGGGACATATACAGTCCGAAATCCTCTCCTTCATATGTATCATCGAATTGCTATGACCCTATTTGATGAATTCGACAGCATATCTCTTCAGCTCATTCCACATTATTGGAATCAGTTTGCAGATTCATTAGCCAATTTTGCTTATGAGGAGGACCTCTTTTTCAACTGTGGTCCTAGTCCAGATGTTGTTATTGATAATGAGACGGGACCTGATTGCTTGTGGGGACTGTTATCAGACCACGCGTTATATGGCAGACGATGGTTGATATGGGTAATAAGAAGAGTAGCCGAGACCCATCTACCACTATTATCTTGGACCCATAGGTTGATTCGACGACATGTTATGCGTACGCCTCTTGCTGTATAAGCAGGAGGAATGGGTCATAACTTAATGTATTTAGTTTAGAGCTAAGCGTCCCGTCTTTCCCCTTGGAGTGGAGCGTGTGTTTGTATATCTTCCTTCTTCCAAGGGGGGATCTATATGAGAAGATTTGCTTGATTTCTTTAGGCCAAGAGGGCTAGTTGTTTTTAGGGTTTAATGATCTATTCCCTTAGGCCAAGAGGGCCAGCTCATTTGCAGTGAAATGTGCTATTTCTTTAGGCCAAGAGGGCCATTCGTCTGTTTGGTGTGGGTACCGTTAATGGTTTTTGTTGTAGTGATTGCATCATACAGATTAACGAAGTCATCGGAGGGAGCCTTTTGCTGCAAAGGAGCTTCTTGTGGTCATTCCATGTGGTTTCGTCCCCTTTTCGAGTCTTTTTCCTTGAGCAATTAATGATATATGTGTGTGTAAGGGTTACTTTCTTTTGTTTGTTGGGGACCGACATTCAAGGCATGAAGTCCTAGGATTAGGTTCTGTGTATCTAGGGGAGATCTGAGTAGTCATTGCATCCTACAAGGCATTGTCAGGCATTGTAAGACCTGTTTTAGGTGGGAGTTCTAGTGACCCTGTTTTGTTGACCTGCTAGGTGGCTGTTCTGGGAATTCCTGTTAGTTGTGAGGCAGTTAGAGAAGCCTACTAAAATAATGATGGAAAGAGAAAAAACCCTAAATAACTGAAGGACAATATATGAATATACAGAGGTGTGTAAAAAGGGGTTCTAACCCCTATTAAAATAGAAATGGAAAGAAAGAAAAATCTTTGAGCTGTGATTTATCGCCTTGCGAAGGCCTAGTAGGTGCCTAGGGATGAGATAAGA